>NC_044009.1:47288837-47619115 GCF_900496995.4 Aquila chrysaetos chrysaetos | reverse complement strand
TTCTTAAGAAGCAAATATCAAAGAACCCTGAACACCGAGTATCTGATGAATAGAACACATTCACTTCTTTAGAAATTAACCATAGGGGATAAAACCTAGCAGGTCACCTTTCAGACAGCTCTTGAACATCCAGATATATCATGTACATCTTCTCACTTGTTTCATGTCAATCTCTTCAGCTGTTTGCCTGCAGAAATGTCTGAACGGTGGAGAATGTATAGGTCCAAACATCTGCGAATGCTCTGAAGGGTGGGTAGGAATGCTGTGCCAGACCCGTAAGTCCTGCTTTAATTACTACACTTTTGTAGCCACACACGTTGCACCAGAGACCTTTACGCATTAAATTTTCTACTTTGTGTATCTTGCATTAGGTTTACAGTTGCACTGGATGATCTTAAAGGCCTTTTCCAACATAAATGATTCTACGAGTCTCTGATTCTATTACATGTAAAAGTCAACCATAACATGATTAGCACCTAAATTCTGCCTCTTATTTGTCAGAACTGTCTTAGGCTGCCAGTAAAACTATTACTTTTAATGACATTTCTGGACTCAACTTCAGCGTGAGAAAGAGACCTGACTCATCTTTTACTTATGTGGATGCTAAGCTCGACCTGTCAGTCAAAATTAGTAGTCTTTAAATTAAATAATTTGAAACATAAGGTGAAAAAAGAGGGGTCAGGGACAAAAGGAAATGGAGTAGCCCATTCTGTGTACCCAGATGGCATTAAGCACAGAAAGAAATTCTATGTATCTGCTAACCTAAGAGCCCGATCCTGTAAGTACTACATGTTCAGACTGACCACTAAGATAGCTGGAAGTATTTGCATGTGGAAGAACTGGAAGACCTGGAATAGGAAGAGATCCCTTATTGCCTGTAACATACAGGGTCACTTCAGTTTGTGTATGTTATTAGCTTTACAGTAAAAGGGCATGAGGAAAATATCAAGGCATTATCCCCTTTAAAGGGCAATCTTTCTTTCCTCTCACACTCACAGAGCGTAATTACTTATGGAAATCTTTTGTCAGTTAAATCCCAATGGCTGTGTAATTGTTTCTTTGTGCCAGCTGTCTTCTAGTTCAAACATGGTAATGTTTAAAGTTATTTATTAGTTGATGACATATTCTTGACTCAGTTTATTAAATAAATAAAAAAAAACGTGCTTGTTCTTGTGAAAGGCAAGTAAGGCTTACTATCATTAACATTTTTTGCTGTCCTATGCAGGCACACACACCTAGGCAACTTTTTATATATCTATTTAACCAGCTCCTTTGAAACTTTGCTCCAAATCTGTTCATTTGCTAGTCACTGTTTTTATTATTTCTTCCTATATTTTCACTGTAGTGGGAATTAAATCAGCTTTTTGTCCAAAAGGAGCTGGCTGAAACTCCTAGGTCCCACAGGAAACCCAAATAACCACCAAGTGGTTGGAATTTCTGGTTTCTTAAATAGAAAGAGAGAAGACTATTGTCAGAGAGCAGATGGTGAGGTCTTATAATGTCGCTCCAGGGCATTCACAGTGAAGCAGGGAGGAAGCAGGAGAACAAGAAAGTCTTCATCCTCACAGATGTTAGGTGTAAAGTTTTGCATAGAAGTGTAACCCCTGAAAGCAAGTCTGGTTTTGTGTTTTAATGGGAGTCTGTTTGCCCAAATCCAGAACTCAATGAAAAAAAATGTATTTATCTGCCTAAACATAAATAGCCTTGGCCTCAGCTCTGGCACTGATAAGCAGGCTGCTAACAGCAGCAAAGAGGACTGTAACCAACCTCTGGTTACATCTTTTTGTTACCCTCGTATTTCTTTGGCCTGTTTCCCATCTCCCACAAATAGTGGGCCAAATCCATGCACCCTGCCAGAACCAGCACATTTCTGGCAAGGAGGTGTTTGGTTCATCACACTACTCCCCTTTGCAAAACTACTTTGTCAAATTTAAGCCCCCAAGGTTTCCCTGTGCTCAGCACCCCCTTTCCTGCTTGGATGTGTTTGCCCAAATTCTGTGCTCCGCTATAGTATCAGCAACAAGGCTGAACATGGTCTTGATTTGCACCACTTTAACTACAGACTTTGGCTGTTAAACTCAACAACAGAGCAAAACATTCACATTATAAGACAGGAAAGTAGTAGCAACATGTTATTCAAATATCATTTCATATTCTATATTAATTTATTTTATTACATATTCTATAAAAACTTTATTGTTATATTGTGTATGAAATTATTACTTTATATCATCTATTAATTATTATATTTGTCATATTATTAATCTAAACTGTTTCCATTTCCTAATGCAAATATTCACTTTACAAGTAACAACCCAGATGATAGTTTTTCTCAGCAATCACTGTACCTTCTCCACTGTCCAGAAGCAATTAGGGCTGGATTGTTTCTCTGGGCCTTTTTCAAGGGTAGGAGGAGGTTAGATAACCCCAGTTTCATTCTTTTCAGCCTGTGAATTCATGCAACTGCCCTTATGGAGATGGCAGAGATGGAAATGGAGATAAAGGTTTCATCTACACACTGAACCCCATTTTTTCCTCAATAACTTCCTAACACATATCCAGTAGGGTGACCAAACCAAAGGATCTACAGAGACTTCCACTGTTTTCTGGACATTTCTCAGAAGGAAAAAAACAGTTTCAGTTCTCTATACTGAGATAGCTAGCCAGAGTAAGCCATTAAGCCAACAAAAAAGACAATGGACAAATACTGAGAATTCATCTTGGACATCTACTTTTGATTCATCTTTAGTAAGAAGGCACAGATCACCTTCATCAGTGCAGTTTCTAACTCACAAAAGCCTCAGCCTACAAAGACATGTCAAGAAGATGTTTGGAGGCAGCAGTAAATATAGCTGCCACAATAAAATCTTTCCTAAGTCTTCTGTTCTCAGTCTTCTATAAAACCAGAAAAAGCAAAACATTACATTCTCTACTTTTAAGTCCCTAATAATTAATTTAAATACTCACAAGTGCAAATACTGACTTCTCAGATTTACCTGCCAACTTTCACCAGGGAAGAAGGACATAGATCTCTGTCACAAGTGATAGTCCAAAATGCTTCAACCTTTCAGTGGACAACACCACTGACAGTAACCTAGAGCAGATTTTCAGTTCTCTTGCAATGAAGATTGGCACTCTCTAAGTCAGAATGATTTTATCTCTAAAGTATTTTGAAAATGCTTCAGAGACCATGACCAGTCTCTGGCTACCACTACACTGCAGAACTTTGCAAGAGTAAAAGTACAGACTTTTAGGAGAAATTGGTAATGGATAAAATACAATAGTCTTCTTTTATCAGACTGTAAATAGAGGTCAGTCAAGAGAATAGTTTTGTTCACCACTCATCTGTAGCTGAACAGAATGGCTTCTGAAAGAGGATGGATAAAATAGGTCATTTGTCCCAACAAATAAGGTGTATGGTAGAATACAGGTATTACCCTTGATAAATACCTATGACTTTGATGGTCATAGTTTAAGGAATAATGGTCAAGTTTCAGGCTGTATTGCAGATGTCAGGAAACTACCTTTCAGAAGACAGGTTAAAAAATGTCATTTGAAATATTCAACATGTCTCAACTACAGAAACCAGCAGCTTCATAGATTAGGCTCCTTCCATTAGAACATATTTTCTGTCTGACTTTGCTTTTAGCTTTCATGACAGCAGCACAAATATTCCAAAAATTCCCTCTCTGAAAACACATAAACAGTATCCCAGGATCACCATGTTTTTGTCAGTGATTTCCTTCCCATTCCATATTAGATACCCAGTCTGAAGCTCAATGCTTGTTGCTTCCCCCTGCCTCCTGCAGTGTTGACTTACATCTCTCTTTTTCTTGAGCTGGAAAAGAAACATTAGACCAAAGCAGTGAAAACATGACAGTGCAATCTGATTACCCTGACAGATATAGCCAAAATACAACCCAGTAAAGTCAAAAGGCTTCTGGCCAGGGATAGAAGTCTGTTGTTTAAGGCTCTGAATGAAGGATCAAGGTATAATTCTAATAATTAATTATAAAGTATAAGAAGGTTATAGTTGTGAAGGATCTTCATCATTAAAATTCATGCTGCTATCTGCTGTTCTAATATTATTGAACCCATACTGGCTCCTCATTGCCCTTCAGAATATCTTCTCTTTATTTGCATGTTATAAGTGTCAAGCTTATAGCCTTATAATTTCCTCAACATTCTTCCTCATTCTCTCTCTCTGCCTTGAACAACATCTCAGACAGGCTTTCTTCTAGCTTTCCTATGTAACCCTTTCAAACCTTAAAAAAAGAAAAATTTTTTTAAAAAAAGAATGTAGTTCACATGCAAATTATAGCTCTGTTCTTTTAACACCCAGGGATAAATCTCCTTCTGTAATGGGCATTTATTGATTATAATTTTAACATAAGCTTAGCTTATTAAATGACTTTCTTTGCTGAATCTGTGCAGGATAATGCATACATTGCCTGTGTCATTTTTAGTGTTTAGTGGCTTAGCATCCCTTGTAAATACATTTATGAAATATTCATTTGAACTTCAGCTATGTTATTATCCTCTGTGATTTCAATTCCAATTTTCTTCCAAAATGTTTTTAACTTTTCTCCTAACTGAGCTCTTGTTTTTCTGAGCACTACAGCAAGAAGCAGTGGGTGGAGAGGGAGAGACAGGCAGGTAGCAAAGGATAAAAAAGGAGGAAATCTTTTACCTTCCTTTTCTTTGTTTGCGTCAACTGAGAATCAAAGAAACCACAGACAGAAAAAAGCCTGGTACTTTATCTAATGCCTGTTCTGTCCATGCATACCAGCACAACCCCAGCTGCTATAGGGGTCTCCAGAAAAGTCCACCTCTCTTTGCTTTACCTGTTCTTATTTTAACCACCACCAAGCTGAAAGGGGAATCAACTTCCATCTTTCCCCAGATCAAGTTCATATCAAATGAATAATAGTAATATCATACACAGTTCTCTCTCTTCTAGCTTACTATACAGGGGAACAAAACTGGTGTGAGCAGAAGGATCCCCTTCTGCTGACAATGCACTCCCTACTCGGAAACATTTTTGTTCCAGGAATGAAACTCTTAAGATTTTTCCAGTTACAAATCTGACTACTTTCAAAGTACATGGAGGAGCTGAAGTAGCAGTCAGCAGACGATGAGCACACTGTTCTAGCTTAAGTGTGATTTCATTCCTCCTCTGCCCCATCCACACCCAGGATTCAAACTTGCCCCTACCCCTGCCCTGCCCCGAAGGAGAAATTCAGAAGTTTGCAGCTGCCCATTCTGGGTCTTAAGGAGTGTTTTGCAACAGACACCTAGCAAAACCAAGTTTGTTTCTTAAAATTTTGTTTCAACAAAACAGCACTTTTACCTTTTCAAAATAGCAGAAATATATCAACTAGCTCATATACTAGGATGCCAAGTCACCAGCTCCACGTCACTGGAGTCCTACAGCAGATAACCACCTGACACAGCTGGCTTTTTTAAAAAAGAGCACCTGAAGGTCACCAGCATGTCCAGGTCTCTGTGTGTTCTTGTTCTGGACACGGTACGGGTCAGTAGTTTTGACACAGCATGAACTCTCACTACCTGACTATACTTACAAGAGTAGCAGTTTGCCAGGCTGTTTACAGCTTCTCCTTTTTAAGATGCATAGAGTGGCAATAAATCTGCTTCTTCGCTCCTCTGTCCTATAGCTGTGAGGCCTGAAGTTCAGTATACATATTTAGATTTTAATATTCCCTACTCTGGCAAAATCTCAACCTCCTCACTGAGTGTTAGCTGCCACAATAACCTGATAGAACAAAAGCAATACAAATTCCAGATGTTAAACACTTTGTTGCTGGCCTTCCAAGGTCATTATAACAATCACTATAACTCTGAGAATCACATTTGGATGGCTTAGGATCTCACAGTCTGTTTTCTAAAGAAATTTCACTGGCCTGGTCTGTCTCTGAGACTTCAGATTGTAACACTAAGAATTTGCATGAGCTTAAACCTGTGTCAAAATCAGAACCTCAGTCTAACAAACTGAAGTTCTAGGATTTGTTCCTTCAGCACCTCAAAAAAGTAGATTTCCTGTGAAAAACCCCTCATTGGGTGTCGTGGGTTAAGCCCAGCTGGCAACAAAGCACCATGAAGCTGCTCGCTCACTCCTCCCCCCCGGCCCCGGTGGGATGAGGAGGAGAAAATATAAAGAAATGCTCGTGGGTCGAGACAAGGACTAGGAGGGATCACTCCCCACTTATGGTCACGGGCAAAAGACAGGCTCAACTTGGGGAAAAAAAACCAAATTCAATTTAATTTACTACCAATCAAATCAAAACAAGGATAATGAGAAGTAAAATTAAATCTTAAAACAACTTCCCCTCACCCCTCCCTTCTTCCTGGGCACAGCTTCACTCCCGAATTCTCTCCCTTCTCCCCTCCAGCGGTGCAGGGGGACGGGGAATGGGGGTTGGGGTCAGTTCCTCACACGTTGTCTCTGCCGCTCCTTCCTCCTCAGGGGCAGGACTCCTCACTCTTCCCCTGCTCCAGCGTGGGTCCTTCCCACGGGCTGCAGTTCTTCCCAAACTTCCCTGGCGTGGGGCCTTTCTGCGGGCTGCAGTCCTTCAGGCACAGCCTGCTCCAGCGCGGGCTTCCCCCTGGAGTCCCGGCCATCTTGGGGGCATCCATCCCGCTGCTCCGGCGTGGGCTCCTCTCTCCCCGGGCTGCAGACGGGAATCTGCTCCCCTGCTCCGCTCCGTGGGCTGGGGGGGGACAGCCTGCCGCCTCACCGCGGGCTGCGGGGGCAGCCCCTCCTGCCCTGCTCCTCCTCCTCCTCCTTCCTCACTGACCTCGGGATCTGCACAGGGGTTCCTCTCACGTCCCGCTCCCCTCTCCGCTGCAGGTTCCCCTCTTAACTCTGTTCTCCCAGAGGCGCTACCGCCATCGCTGGTGGGCTCGGCCTGGGCCAGCGGTGGGTCCGACTTGGAGCCGGGGAAGCTTCCAGCAGCTTCTCACAGGAGCCGCCCCTGCAGCCCCTGTCCCGCTACCAAAACCCCACCACACAAACCCAAAACACATAGGGATACATTAAAGTCTTTCAAATCTGATGGAACACTTTGCTCCATGATGAAGGAGATGATGGTACTGGATCATAGATATGTGTCTACTTTATTTTCAGATCTGTCTTAATGATGCATGGTTTGCAGCCTCCTATATGCCTCTGCCTCACAAGAAAATATAAGAAGCCACTTGTTGATACACATCTGACCAGTTTTGAAGACACTTAGTCTGACTGCCTGTAACTAGGATACAATATTCTGGCAATATTTATAGAAGGTTTAACTCCTGAGATCTAATTAAAATACTATGACATGTGTGTTCTTCAATTGGTGCCCTATGAATTGGCTGTTCTCTTTCGTCTATGCCAAAACAATGTCAAAACAATAAAAACTGCTAATGAGGATGAAAAACTGGCTGAAATTTAACTAATTCAATTGATTATCTTTTTTCTCTCTTAAAAAAAAACCCCACTGATTCTTTTATTAACAGAATATCTTCAAACGGATGGGCCTCCATAAGTAATATGGTACTATAAACAAAATTTAAAAGTTTTTCTGATTCCTTTTTACTTGGAATAAGTAGCTCATTACTGATTCTGTGGGACCATGAAATTACATCTTCTTATGCCCTGGTTTCCATAAGTGTAAGTATGCAATTCACCAAATTCTCCCTTTTATTTATTGTGATAGCATCACCTTTGGGAATACATATTTAACATATCTTTTCATCTCAAGTCAAGAACAAATCTTTTAACAGCTGTTATTTTAATTCAACTGGAACAAAAAAAAAAATCAATTTTGGCACAAATCTGACCCAACCATCAATGCCCAGAACATATACTGGCTTTCAAAATTAGGCCTTGCACTGGTCCATTTCCGACTGAGCTGAGGCAATTACTTTAGCACAGTCTTCTCTTTCCCCACCAGTGGGAAGAAGAGTAGGAAAAAAAAAGAAAAATTATAACCCTAACAGACAAATAGGCATGAAAAAGCCTATGGAAAACCATTTTTAATACCTCAATATTTTTTTATTTATTGTCCTTTGCTCCATCATATGAAACTACAGAATCATAATATATTTTGCCAGAACATTTTCAAAAGCATCTAAATATTCCCTTTCTAATTACAAGACTTAGAATAACTGTATTTCTAAACAACTTTATCTTTCATTTGTAGCACTTTGTGAGCAAAAATGTCTGTTTGGAAGCAGATGCATAAGACCAAATGTCTGTGCTTGCAGAAGTGGCTATACTGGTTCAGCATGTGAAAAGAAGGTAAGCTCCAAACCCACTGATTCTTATGGTAAGAGGGACAAAAATAACCAAATGGAACTGAAACAGCCTACAGGAAAATGGGTTAAAGTCTTGTTAACCTTATGAAAGGTGTAAATAAGGTTACAAAATAGTTTACAGGAAGTTTAATGACTGCTAAGCTGCCAAAATACCACTGTATCCAAGTTCTGTACAAAATTTTCCCTTAAGGAACAGTTTAATACTTGAAATATAAAACCCACAAAAGCTGTGTCTATTCTGGTAGGTAGGGTCATCCTTAATACAGTGCTCCTGTCCAAACTCGCTAATCATCTGCAAAGTAAACCCTGGAGAAAAACAGCTAGTTGCAGTCCAGCCCAAGCCTAGAAGCTTTTCTGAATTGCAAGGGCAACCTGTTCTTCCCCACCAGATGCCCCTCCGCTTGCTTTTCACCCCCTTCCCTTCCTAACTTTGCCTCTTGTTTGCAACGTGCACCCAGGAGGTCTATAAACAGCAATTACTCTTGTTCATTCCTTCTCCACTCCAGTTTCTGATGTCCATAGACAGCCTGCTTTGTCTTGCTGAGCTTGACTTCAAACTCTACATTAAATGTCACTACAGACCTATCCAAAAGTGGCAAAACACCAGAACAATTCTCATGGTCGGAGAGGGATTCATCTCGCTTCTCCAAGTAACTTTGTTAGAGGCTCTTTTCCAAGATGAACTCTCCTAGCACCTGTTAGCACTTGCTATTCCGTTACCAAATGGGTGCTCCCACCTATGCTCAAACAGAGCTGATGGGACTAAATCTTCTGTGCCGTCCCAAGGTGAATGGCAACCAAAACAGGTGACACCTGTCCTGCTCTGTATCTTCTTGCTGTGATAGCTGTTCCTGTTGTCTTATGAAGAAACAATGATTTCTCTCTTCCTGGCATTAACCAAAGCAAACTGAAGTCCAGTTCATGCAAATCTTTTTTTGCATGAATTTGAGAAGCATTGAGTTGGGCAAATACTATGCTCACCACCCCCAAAAAAAACCAGTAAGCCATGTCCAACTACCAGAATGGTTTGTAAGGTTATAGTACATCTGACAGCTGGGCTTGACCTGACCATCACATCAGTGTATGTCTTTAAGTCGAGTTTATCCCCTACATCACCACTAAGACAAAATCATTTTTTCTGTCTTGCCTGGTGTGCCTAAACACTGTATGTATCAACTTGAATTTCCCCTTCTATTTTGAGTACTGCTCTATTTCATATCCTGCACCTCCTGTTTCTCAGAGAATCTTCTCCCTTCCAGAGTCACAAACAGCCAAAACAATTTACAGGTTTGCCATTGTTAAGAGCCACAATTTTAAGCCACGGTCATTTCCCATAACTCAAACACTACTCCAATCAGATGTCCTGATTGGCCCAATCTCCAGCTTTCAAAAAGGCAGGTTGCCCTGTCATTTATCTATATTGAAAGGCTAGGGGCAAAAATCAACATATTTTCATTTCAATTACATAACGCATTAAGAGAAAGCATGAAAATCTATTCCAATAGTCATTTTATTCTGTTAATGATAATTAGGTTTTAATATCAGAATTAAAGTTCTGTATGGATTTTCTTAACAAGTACATTCTTATACTAAATTACAGTTCCTACATCAATATTGAAATGCAGCTGATGTAGATCAGATGAATAAGTGTTGTAATTTTCTATATATAAAAAAATCTATTAAATAGGTTGGCTGTAGCCTAGGAAAATACGGTGCACATTTTCTCAGTTAACAGAAGTCCAAATGGAAGCAGGAATATGCCAAGATAAACTGGAGTTATTGTCTGCAGGTGTTTATATCCAGGAGACTTTCCCTTGGTAGGTCAAGAGTTGCCCTCTTTGATACAGCAGACCAGGATTATCAGGATTGCTTTAGAGCATTACTCTAGTTGTGAAAGTGTGAAGTATGATATTTGTCATTTCACAAATGAAGTGGAACTTTGTTGCACTTAACAGAAAATATTACATCAAAAAAATAGGCTTCCTTTTCACATGAATAAACTATTACATGGTAAATCACTCCTGAAAGAAAAAGAAAGTAGAAGACGACTTTGCATATTTTGTATGTCCAAAATGCCAAGCCATCAATGATACATGTAAACACATGGGTCTCTCTAGCAATGATTAATCTCACATTTTTCAAGACTGTTTAAAGCACTCTTCAGTTTCATGGCTTATTCTCCAGAATTACTGATTGGCTGTGCTGATATGAACGTGCATTACTTTGATGTGAAGAAGGAAATGCTCTGAATAAAAGAGAATTAACAGGTTCCCTTCAATCTGTAAGCCTTGCTGAAAGCTAGAATCAAAGTTAGTAATAAAAATGATGGATTTAATGATGTCTAGTTTAAATTACATGGCTTATGTTATATGAAAGCAAATGAGCTACCCCTCCAAAAAACCAAAATTATGAGAGATATTAAAATACAAAGCTCATTTACTAGCATGGATTACAGTAAATTGTAAACATAGGAATTCATACCCATATTGCTGTGGAAAAGTTGTGATGATAGTCTTCCCAAGAGTTAATTTATCAGACTGGATCAGGTATAACTGAACAATCTGTACAAGTTTTAATCAACTTCTTCTCCAAACCTCTCAATCGTGGAAATCTCACAATTTATCTAAGTAATTGTCCAAGTATTTAACTACAATATTAGAGCACAGTTTGTTTTTCCTAACCCTGACCATAAACCCAATCTGCTGCAAGTAAAACTGATACTTCTTGAGGTAACCTTGGTGGGCACAGAGAAAAGTTATCACAGTTCTTTCAGTAACAACATTTATACGTTTGAAGACAATTAGAGTCTTTGCTGCCTGATTTTCTCCCATTTTCCTAAGCTAAACCAACCAATTTTCAAGCCCTGTTCTCTGTTGCTCGTCTAAACTGTCTCCAGTTTCTCCATATCCTTCCTGACATGCTGTAGCTGAGCACCAGTGCAGGCTAGTGCCCAGCAACTGCCTCCCTGTGTGTCTCTGATTAATATATTTACAGCAAGAGATTTACATTTTTCTGCAGCAGTGCTGCAACCTGCTCAGTCTTTTCCACAGTGCCGATACCTTATCACTTATTTCCCATTTGGCATTTGTGCAGTTGACTTTTCCTCTGTAAGCACCATCTTTATTGTCTTTACTTAATTTTGTCTTACAGATTTCAAGCTGTCTCACCCATTTATCAAAACGATTTTTAATTCTAAGCCTGCTTGCACTGCTTCCAAGTGTGACGATGTTCAAAAAGTGACACCTCATTGTCTAAAACATTAATGAAAGTAGCGAAGAGTAGAAAAATCAGGGCCTACAGACTACTGATATAATTATTCCTTGATAATACTTTCTCAAACAGGCTTTGCTCCTTACTTATTTAATCTGAATCATACTTACTGGCACGACTATCTGAGTCATATCAGAAGTCTCCCTAAAGTAAAAACCATACTGTTCTTGGTGGATAGAGTGGCTGGTTCCCTTATTAAGCTTGAGGGGTTTATAAATTGATTGTTTAATAATTTGTGTTAGTATCTTTCCAGATACCAACTTAGTCTGAATCTTTGGCTGTCATTCCCTTGCTTTTCCTTTTTTTTTCTCATTCAAAAATGTGTATTATTTTTACTGGGATTATTTATATCCTTCAGGAGTTCTCAAAGAAAGTCACTGCTGGTTTAGAAAACGCATCTTTAAATATGCTGGGGTAAACTCTGTGAGGCCCTGTTGACCTGGAAAAGCTGCTTCATGTAAAGACCCTCTTATATACTAAGGCTTTCCATATGGGGAGCTAATGCACAGTAGATAGCATACCATAAATTCAAATCCCAGTTTATTGCCTAGTCATTTAACCTTGTAAACAGGCCTTAAATCTGACTTCTCTGAATCTAAATACTCAGTTCCTTCCCTACTCTCCCTTGCATGCCTGTTCCCTTGTTAATTCTGATCATGTTAAACCTTTTGTCACATTTAACCTTTCCGTGAAGACTGAAGAAAAGGCATTGAGCACATAGCCTTGCCTGTGTCATCTGCAATTTTCTCTCCTTCCTGTTAGATTTACCACTATGTTTTGCTATGGGAGTTAAAACTCATGCTTTACTCTGTTTCTGTTATGAATCTTCGAATAATGGGAACAACACAGTAGCAGTGGCATGTAAAATTTGTCCAAAAACCTGGATTAAATTGGAGTTGAGCAGCCTCTTCCTTTCCCTCAGCAGCAGCTGACAAGGGATGCTCTAGGTGACTGCACTCGCAGCTAACTGAATTGCACCAACCTCCCTTTCCTAGGGAAGGAGATGCAAGCTAATTGCCACTTACCCAGTTTAGGAGACTGATTTCCTCCTTTAAACTTAATTTCTGGTCTTCAACTTACTCTCACAAAATTAGAGTGAAAAATTCCTTTTTAGCAGCATCTTTTTCAGAGTACGGACTGAAAACACTAAGGAGATAGATACAGGGAGCTAGAAAAAAAAGGCCTCGAAAAAAAAGGCCTCGCTGCAGAACTCCTTTTTCCTCCACAAAATAAATAGTGTCTGGAGTCTGGTTTTCCCAGTGCATTTGGAAAAGCTGGACGGCCCATATTCGCTTAATCACGTTATTCCCCTTTCTCTGCTGTAATCTTCGGTATAGTTCCCTTTTGTGCAGTTAAGATTCCTGGAGGAACAATATACATTTTCCCAAATTATTCATCATCTACATCCTAGTTCTCACGTTTATATTGCCAAATGATTTGCAATTCATTTTCTGACATTTTTGGTTTACTTTTTTTTGGACTTCTGCTAAACAAAGCCTGCCAACAACATTCCTCAGAAGGCTAATGAACTTGCTAGAATAGCAATCACTCTCTTAGAAATCTTCTGCGTATTTTTAATTTGTATTGACTCTTTGAGAGATCCAGATAATTTAGGAAGTTTCATGGCAGACATGAAGACAAATGCTCCTGCTGACTTTTACACTCAAAACAGCCATTAGAGCACATTTGTTCAGGGCTGGAAGGGGTGACCCAAACAAAAAAGACTAAACAGACCTCTTTTCCAGTGGAACCGCAGTTAAAAACTTTGGCACGAGTCCCAAAAGAGACTAAGAAAGACAATCATGGCATCATTTGCACAACAGGGAGTTTTTCAGAAAATTGAAATTCATATTGTATCTGTTGTCCTATCTGATACCATCACACTTTCCTTGGGTTTTTTTTTCCTTCCTAAATGGATTAAAGTAATAGCATTAATTAAGCCAACAGAATTAATTTAAGCTAAACAATGTTATCTAGTTAGATATAAATGGTACATAATATTACACTACAAGCTATCGTGATGGTGTATTGTCCCAATAACAGTTTAAATATTAATGCACTAAACTTGCCTGTCTGTTGAATATTTATTCTTAAGCATAAAGGTACTGAGAAGTGTAGCCTGTTACAGAAAATAATAATTAAGAAAACGCTCACCTTATAGCAGATATTTTTAACACTCGAATTTACCAGTAAACCAAACAGCAGCAGGCCATTCATTCCCTATGAATGAACCCAGTGACTACCCTCCAAAGATTAAACATACTATTGATTTCAGTACAGCCTGAAAATACAAGATGTTTTTAATAAACAATTCCTCATATTAGGCAACCCTCTGCTGCAGTTAGTGACCTTAACATCACTATTACTTTGTTCATTTATACACTAACAGACATTAAACCACAAATCATGGTGCTGAAGTTATACGAGCTGTATTTAGCATCTGTGAATATACAGGCTAGTCATCTGTGGAGTTTTAGGGAAAAATGGCATGCCTATCCTTAAATTATTTGACAAATAAATGGAAGTAATACGAGATAAAAAAGGGAAAGTCAAATATAAGCAGTATCGAGCTACACATGTATGTCAGTCAGACTATTTGCTTGCTTATTACAAAGGAATGTAAGAGTAGTTAATGCTATTTAAGCAAAAAAAATGAGACTGTGACTTCCTCATCATATCACTGAATATCTTCAACACATATACTTGTTCCTGTATTCAGACTGTATTCAGAGGCTTCTTGATACACTGTAGTTAGCCTAGATCTGGAAGCACCCAAGAGTTTGGGCTTCCAGGCGTGCCCAGATAAATCCACGCAGAGATGTGCCCTACCAGGTGAACTCGCCAGCTCGGGTCCCTGCTAACCTGGAGGTCTCCATGTATGCTCCATCCTACTGACGACAAAAACCTGCCACTGGTTCTTAAAGGATTTAAAGAACTATGGTAGTGCACAGTATGAATACTTGACCACACTTTTAGTTTCAGAGAAGCTTGTGAAGAAAGAAAACTTCTAAAAGTGTTCATTCTGGACTTCTGCTGTTTCCCTGCAATAAAAAGATGCATCCTATATCTTCTCTTTAAGTCTAAATGGGACAGAAAAGCATTACTGATTTGGAAACCACAATGCTTTGCTTTAGCTTTCATTAGAGTTTCATGAACACAGGAGAAACCAATCTATTGAAAGTCTTCCCTGATATGTTTGACTTCAGCTGACACATGCATTCAGAATGGATTTTTGGGGTGACTGCAGACAGGGCTGTGTAACATGAATACTTACAAGTTTCTGTCCTTTTTGGTACTAAATATATGCTCCAACTTTCTTCACACATTTCTACCAAAAGAAAGCAAGACAGGGCCTTTGCAGGATTTTAATTTTCATAATATGTCCTATTTTATATATAAACATTCATATATATATATATATCCGCATCCAAAGAGGAGCGACAAAGCTGGTGAAGGGTCTAGAGCACAAGTCTGATGAGGAGCGGCTGAGGGACCTGGGGTTGTTTAGTCTGGAGAAAAGGAGGCTGAGGGGAGACCTGATCGCTCTCTACAGCTACCTGAAAGGAGGTTGTAGCGAGGTGGGTGCTGGTCTCTTCTATCGAGTAACTAGTGATAGGACAAGAGGACATGGCCTCAAGCTGCGCCAGGGGAGGTTTAGATTGGATATTAGGAAAAATTTCTTCACCAGAAGGGTTGTCAAGCACTGGCACAGGCTGCCCAGGGAAGTGGTTGAGTCACCATCCCTGGAGGTATTTAAAAGACATGTAGATGTGGCACTTAGGGACATGGTTTGGGGATGGGCTTGGCAGTGTTAGGCTGATGGTTGGACTCAATGATCTTAAAGGTCTTTTCGAACCTAAATTATTCTATGATTCTATAAATATATATATATATTTACACATACAAATATATACACATCTAAAATCCAGATACATATTTTAGTATAAATGTGTATAGATAAATGGAAATGTGTAATATGACACAGACATGCACATACATGTTTGTTTGTCCTCAATAAATATATATCACTCTTCCAGATATTACACACATTTTTCCCATGTAAACTCAAATCCTTACTCTAACTCAACCTGTCTAAATCCCAGCAGACACTTGTAGAAGTACGCTCCCTTTTCGTATAAAATAAATGTGCCATGTACTATTCACAAACAAACAACTGCTACCTGGGTACATCACTATCAGAAACTAAGGTAAGGTATTTTAGAGTCAAACAGGGAAGTAAAATTTGGATACATGATGCTAATATCAATGTTAACCTGTCATATCAAATAGAGATACATCAAGATTAAGAAGCACCTTTCTTCTTGTCCTGAATAATAAATTCATGTCAACATCTTTATGTGCTTTGTAATATAGATTTCTATAAAACTGCCCTTCAAAATGGGTTCTTAAATCTATGTGCTAGCATAAAATAAAGCTTTTCATATCATCTATTATCTTGTTTTGGGATAAAGAAAATTCACTCATGTATTTAAACCAAGATGATATTCATGGACAACTTCTGCTGTATGAAAATGGGATAAGTGCACTGAAACGCTTTCAGGCAAGAAGCCAACAATCTCCATGCGTTATACGGAAGTGGCAGAGTGATTTTTTTAAGGCACACCTGCTTTAGATGAAAGAAATTGAATTCCAACTCCATAACTGTCAAGCGCCACCACAAATAATAGAGCCTAAGCCAAATCATTTCAGCAATATAGCTATTTTCCTGTTGAAGCGATGGAGCAGAAATCAGCCTTAGCTAGATGATATCACTTTATGTGCATGCTTTGGAAACAGTTCCATTCATCATTTCACTGCTTAATCCCTTTCAGTAACATGTTCTTCATTCCCTAGTTAATAAAAACTTTGGTTACCTAAGTCAAAATTCTGAAAAAAATGTGGATTGTGATTTTGCCGTAATTACATAAAAATTGTGAAAAAAATACAGTAACTACAATAAATTATTTGAATGCTTGCACATATTTTTTCTCACATGACATCACATGCATGAGGCTGTTTCTTCTACAGTCCCTTAAGCAGCTGAATCCTCATTTCTTTTTTGCAGCTCCCAATAGGATGAAGATAACATAACAACAACAGGACAATGAAGACAATCATTTGGGTATTGATAATCTGGCACTGAGCACGTTTTTCATTTGGGAAGATAGTGTGAAGAAATTGCTAGTTCTCTCCCTTCTATCCTCATATAATCACACAGAAGAATAAAAAAAAAAAAAACAACCAACCCTTCTCATATGTCAATAAACCTACATTTATTTTCAAACCTGTCTATGGCAAGGCTCAAATTCATGATCCATGGCTGTAGTGACACCATCACAATGACTGCTCCTGACAACAACAAGATTTTAAAATGGCACAGACCATTTTATAAAGATTTTTAGTGCCATGTTATTCTGCTTTCATTAAAATTTGAAGGCACAGATAAATTTCCTCATTTCTTCCCATTTTTTTTAAACAGGTATGTTTGCCTACAGTCTAGAGAAAAGTGAATACATAAGATCCTGCTGCTTCTGAGAAATTTCAGTGACTACCAAGGGAAAGACCTCAATAATGTTTAACCAAACTAGCTCCAGCCTGTATTGTCTTTCCCTGAGTAACTGCTAGAGCCAAATGCTTTAGTTTCCTAAGTTGCTAATGTATCAGCATTTATTTGTGGAGGTATCAATGCAGTACCTGGTGAAATGCTGGCTTTTATTTGCCTTTACACCTGAGTTCTTCTTTGCCCTCTGTAATGGCTATACATTGCTCCCGGGCAAGTTAATGGTCGACATGCCAAGGACACAGAAGCCCCCATGTAGCCATACAGTCTTAATCCCTGGAAGCACTTTATAAAACTAGCTCTCTAATCATACAGTAGGGGCTTAGTGAAATACTGGAAAACCTAGGTGCTCTCAGAAATCTGCATCTTAATCCGAAAATTCAGGTTTACAGAAATCTACCATTGGGTCACCTACCAGTGGCCAAAAGATGAGCCGCGTGTTTCATCGCAGGCAGTGGTACTGACGTGGGATGGGATGGAGCAGTGGCAGGAAACCTGGCGGAGGGAGGAAGGAGTGCAAGGAAAGGAAAGAGGACACCAATTATAAGTTCACTTGGAAAAAAGAGTTTTAAACTGTCACCTCGGACAACTCGGGTTCGGTAAAGTAAATCCCAAACCACGCTCTGGGCATTCATGCTCTCCGTTCATTTGTCTCACTGGAAGATTCAGAGTAACTGAAAAAAGACCAAAATCTCAGTGCCTTGATGGAGGAATACAGAAGTTTTGACACTCCCTCACTCTTCCAAAAGCAACTTAGGGGAACAATGATACAAGTAAGGATATTTTGATTGAACGTTCAGGGCTGCAACAGTAACTAGATGTAAGATTTGATCTGACCCTTACTGTCAATTTCTAAGATTAAAAAATACTGACTGTGAGACCTTTGAATACTGCAAATTAAGGGTTTAAAAAAGCTTGGAATAACTGTCGCTACTATAATTCACAGAAACATTCCTCCTCCCTTTCATCCAGCTCCTAATAATAGCATTTTTTCCCCACGTCTAATATCGCAAAATGATTTAAATGTATCCATTCTGTTTTCCAATAAATGATTCTCTATTCTTTATTTCTGAAGTTTCACCTTTCATTTTATGTTATGAACTGCTCCAATGTAAATAGTAAAAGAATAAAAAAGCAAATTACACTTGCCACTCCTTGCAAGTTTCCTACAAACACTTAGACAAAGGACCAGACCTCAAGAATACTTGCTGTATTTTACTAATACATACTTATCTAGATCACAGTTAGCAATGTTAATATGAAGTTAAGTTTTTAGCATTCGCTTTAACAGTTCCAGGAAGACATTAATACTAAAACAGAGCATTGGCACCAGATGAGTATCTACAAGATTAAATTTAGGGTGGCAATTATGCCTTTCTTGAAGTACGGCCCCAATCAATAAAAAAAGATTTCTATTACCTTGCCTCCATAATGTCTACAAGAGACAGTGCTAATGAACAAAACCCCTTGCCAAGATTGGATTTCAAAACCTAAAATAGCTTTCAACACCTTGCAGCTTCTCACTGTATTTCTAGAAGTGACTATTTGAGACAATATACATCCCCATCTATTTTTAGACAATTAGAAAGTTATTTTGCATCATTGAGGATAGTTTATGTGTGATTATAAAACAAAAACAATCACTAATAAACAGTAATGCTCAGGTTCCAGTATCTGATATCAAACTATAGGTAACCTACAGTTACTGCAGTTTCACAGATCGTGTCAGTGTAACACTTCTTTCTGGAGGATGAATTTGACACTGTTCCTTTCTCCCAGCCAGTTTAGCACTTAACTGATTTTCTCCCCCTGATTGTTCAGTATACTTTGGTAAAAAGTCACTAGATGATACAGTGATGACTATATTCCCAGCCTGTGTTTTAAACAAGATATAGAATAATGTAAGAGACAAATTATTCTCTAGAATTTCACAGGTGTTTTACACCTTGTTGAAAAATACCCATTTGAGATATTTTCTTGCAAATACAGGGTCTTATTTTCCTAAACCTTCTCTTATAAGCCACTTCTTCTAATTGTCATGTGTCCAAAAATACTGCAAGGAGCTAAAGGTAGGAGGCAGTCTTACTAATTGCACTCTACCAAAAAAATGTACCAGCTCAGTATAGTTACTGGAAGTTACAAGTAACTTAGTTCTAACTTCTAATTGTCATTATGACTTCCAATACTCTCTGTTTGCTGAAGACTTATTTCAAAATACTATTAAAACCCAAAATAAATCATGACCTCTTGTTATGGGAATAGGAAACAGAACCATCAGGCAGAAGGGGGATTGTATGGGTTTTTTTCTTAATGTAAACCTTTTTAAGAGCACAGTCATTGGCAGATTTAACTCATTCATGGCTTATAATATTCATTCATGTGCATGTTTAAACATTAAGTCCTTGGCTCTAGTCTTTTGGAATTTTCATAGGGTTTGTGTTGTTTTCAAGAGAAAAGATGACACTAACACTTTTTCTACCTACAAAGAAGGAGACTGCAATAAGTAGGAGGGAGTTAATTTTTCTTGCCAAAAAGATGGGGCAGGTTATATGCTTCATTGGACATATGTATGTATGCACATATATGTGTACCTCCATAGTACATTAGCTTAAAACCTCCTAGAAATTGCTGTGAGGCAAAGAAAATGCCCTTAATGGAAAAATAGCCATGCTATTCGGTATTCCAGAAAGAAAAATACCATTTCCTTTTCATTTAAAAAGGGCTTTTTCTCTCATGTTAGGAAGTGCAATGTAAGTTGAAAGAAGTGCATGTACTCCCTGCAGAATAGGTAGTTAGATAAGACATCTTAACTCCTTTTAGAATGAGCAGAGTTTTGCTCCAGAAATGTACCGCTTTCGGCGGGGCCTGCAGATGTCATTCCTTGGTTTATCCATAAATAAGTACAGCAGCAGCTCAACAGCAGAAGCCACTAATTCTGTCCTAGGGAGACCACCCTGCGCGAGACTGAAAGAGTTAGTGTCTCAAACATCGTGGTGGGGCAAGTTCTGCCTAACTACAAACTCTGCCTAACAACAAACCCTGCATAGCAAGGAACCACAGGTGAACAGAAGCCGATCAGCACAGATCAGCACAGGACATCAGCAACAGGACAGGGAGGGCCTGCCGGAGGGGGCGCAGCTCCGTGTTCTGATGCGCTGTTCTGATACGCTGAGCAGGGCAGCTCACCATCCAGGGCCAAAGATCAAACCATGGTCATGTCTGCAGGGAAGGAGAAGTTACTCCCCAAACGACCCCCAAGCCCACTGACCCATTTCCCGAAGGTTCTGAAAGCACAAACCAATTAGCCTCATGAGTTCGAGTGCCCACCCGAAGGAGGGGCAAGGATGATAAAAGGACACAAGCTGAAGCCCCACATGCGTGCGCCCACCAGAACTGGACCCGTTGGCTGACTGGACCAACGCTGGATGCAGGACCAGTGACATCTTTCTCTTTTCTTGTTCTCTGCCTCTCTCTTCCTCTCTCTCCCTTTCATAATCCCTACACCTCATCCCTTTAAGACATAAAAACATTGACCAAGTCTGGGACTAGGAGTAGATCCAGCCGTCCCTAGGCTCTTCTCTAAGAAGGAGTCTAGAAAGCAAGGGGGGGTCTGCTCTGAACCTCAAGACTCAACAGGAGGGATCTCCCTCTTCCCTGAATCGATGTATATGGTTACCACAGGTTACATGGATTATTGAGGTATCTCCATGCCAATTCCTGTTGTGAGAAACCCCGCCACCTACTGTTATACCTTGCGACCAAGCGACCAAGTTCAGGTCGCTTCTGCCATGAATAAAATGTTCAACTGATTGTTTGGTGTCGTTTCACCTTAATTTAGCCCGAGGGAATTCCAAACTCACCACGAATCCCTGGTCTGTCCAGCCTGGGTCTTGACACACCCATAGGGGAGAGAAGCATGATCTATGTGTATTTAATGCTCAGCCTTCCTGCCAGAAAACCCTGTTCTGTATGGGTCACTGAAAAAAACAGTAGATGATGGATTGAAATGAGTACATTTTGGGGCTCAATTCAAGCTGATGACATGTTGAGAGGGTCTGCCAACTCATATGTCATGTCCCAAATGAAAAAGACTTTGGAATACTCCATATACATAAATAAACACATGTAGAATTATGCATAAAATTATTTTCACTTTAAATTATTTAACTACAAAAGTTGTAGAGCATGACATGCTCTGTGGGCCTAATACTACATCTTTATGCTCAATTAATTTAACATTAGTATCAGTTGGAGAAGGAGCAGGACATACCAGAAAATACATGGTATGCATAACAATAGGTACCTCTAAGATTACTGTTTATACTTCGGCCAACTAATTCATACTCAGGAGCTCTGGGTAGGAGCTGCCACGTCCAAAATTAACGTTCATTATTCAGAACAAGTTTTCATTGTGCTTGAGAACAAAAGCTCTGGATCAATCCCCAGGCACATGCAAGGCAGGTTTGGAAAGAAGGAAGGTCTCTGCCTTACAAGACACAGACAGACATTACTCTCTCTTCTATATTGCTTCCTATTTGTATCAGCTGAGATCTGGGAGACTTGACATTAGCCAGTTTCCCCTAGGAAGAGGAACACATGGATGCACTGTGCGGTTCATGTATATGAAGGTTCTGCCTCTGTGCTCCTAAACTAAGACACAAATTGTCCAGAGGTGCCTTTCTTTTCTGCCTCTGCCTGAGTCACAGGCAACTCAGTTCCAAATTAGACACGTTAGCTGAGCTTTTCAGAGTTCAAAGGATTATGTCCTTCTCTCTCTCCTGTGCCAGAGCCAGTTCTGTTATTACCTTCCCATTAGACAGGTAACACTTCCCCAAACTCTGCAGCTAACCTGGCTTGGAGAAGCCCCTCTACTAAAAGTGATCAAAAAATGGAAAGTGCTTCTGAGGAAAAACCCTGACTAGACAAATTCTCAGTCTGAACCAGAAAGAACTTTTATCCTAATGATCATAATTTTGTCAAAAATTTTTTGTACTAACTTTACTCTCAAAATTTTACTCTTCTGTCATGATAGCGTTCCTGATGGGATCAGCCAATTTCTCAGGTGATTTCTTTGACACCTGGTTAAGAATTTTTTTCCCCCTGTTTAGAAGTAATTTCAATCTAGACATGTAACTTGCTGGCATTTATACTGCACAGGAAGATGGGAATAACTTGTGATAAGTTTACTGAGAGAATACAGAGGCTTTTAACCAGTCTGCCTTAGAGCCATGAGAAGAAAGAAACATCCTCCTGGTCTGCTCGTAAGTCGCCCCCTTTTTCCTTTCTTTTTTTCCCCAAAGCAGCTTTCGGCATGCATTACCCATGACTGATTTATTAGATTGTTAGTGCTGTCAGAGTCCGTGTCAGGTATAAGACAGATTTGTCATAAGGGTGTAGCAAAACTAGATTACCCTATTCAAAAGCTGCATGCCTTCCCTATACTCTGTGCCAAGCTTCTGATAGTCAACAAAGAGTTTGTTACTAACATCGATGTCTCAGAGAAAGAAGATCCAAGCCTTTGTGGTCATCAAGCCTGTTTATTTCACATTTTAACTAAGTCTGGGGTATTGAAAAAGAATTTCAATGGGCATAAAATGAAGCAGCCTATCTGTTTAATACCACAAGCCACTATCAACCTAATATGTCCCTTTGCCCTTTAATACAGAGACCATTTCAAAATCTTTCTCCTGCTATTAAAACACTTTTAAAAGCTTATGCCCTTATAAACCAAGCAATCATTTTCCCCTCGACAGCTATGACCTGCCATTACTTTACAAGACCAAATTACTGAAGAAGACTGGAGGTTCATCAAGGCAAGTGGCAGAGGTTTCCTGCAGGAGATAAAAATGACCAAAGCACTATTCACACACAAAATGAAATTCAAACCTGGTTTTATTCTTTTTCTTCATACATAACAAGAACTATTTTTGCAACATCTTCTTGGAAACATCTGAGGATAAAGATACAAGTCAAGACATATGCAATGAGCTAAACAGAATTGTTTTAAAGACCGTAGCTAGGAAGATCAAGATGGAAAACCATCAGTTATTGAAATTATGCAAGGTTCAGGCTATTGTAAAATAAATCAATATAATAAATAGGGTGGCATCTGAACAAGGCAAAAGCACAGAGATTAATACTGACATAAGGATATATAGATATTACAAAGTAAGCCCAGCATATTGATTTCCCTTTCCTTAAAAAAACAGAATAGGAGGAGACGAATGAATCCAAAATACACAAAAGAAAGCTAGGTTCAGTCTCAAGGTAGCAAAAGCTGAGAGTGAATTTTTGAGTCATAAGGTCTTAAAAAAAAAAAAAAAAAAACCAAACAGAAAAGAACCTGAGCAAGGTTACAGCAGCAGTAGAAAGGAGCTGGGGGAGGGGGGCGGATAGGATCTAATTTAGTAGCTATTGCACTAGAGACTGCCTGGATTAAAAAAGAAAGCTAAAGAAGGTTTACATAAAATAATAGGAAATTATTATAGGCCTGTAAAGTGGATTACAGTCTAAACATGAAAATGTTTACATGTGAAGAGTATTTAAAGGGTGGCTACAAAGAAGATGGAGACTCCCTTTTTACAAGGAGCCACATGGAAAAGACGAGGGGTAATGGGTACAAGTTACTCCTGGGAGATTCCAATTGGACACAAGGGAAATTTTTCACGATGAGGACTATCAGCCGTTGGAATAATCTCCCCAGGGAAGTGGTGGATTCCCCAAGATTGGATACTTTTAAGATTCAATTGGACAGGGTGCTGGGCCATCATGTTTAGATGTGCTTTTGCCAAGAAAGGTTGGCCCAGATGATCCTTGATGTCCCTTCCAACTTCGTATTCTATGATTCTATGAAATCTCTTTAAAAGGTTAAAACATTGATCATGAAGGGGCTGCATATATGCTCATCTTAAACTGAGGGAATCTATCAGTGGAAATGCTTATAAGATCTGTATAATCATGGCACCTGTTGTGTTTTCAAATAATTGAGAGAATCAGACTCAAACCAAATGAGTTAACTTGATATAACTGATCTGTAGATGCTAAACACGTGGTTTTGCAGGAAGTACACGAACCTACTGTTCATGCCTTTACTTTTGGAAATTATACTGCTTAGGTGGAAGAGAACTGCACTTGTATAAACCAAGGTTTCAACACAAAGAATAAACTAGTACTGAAAAGGGCCTCGAGGGGATGTTAAATTGCTCTTCCACCTCAAATATTCCTGGAACTATTCACAAAGCAGAAGGTACCCAAATAAGGAAAATGGATTTTCTACTGAGCTGTGAGTAGCCAGTCATCACAACAGAAAGTGATGGGATTTGAACAGTGACATGAACCCAAGTTCTCTGAAGTCCGAGTCCTGAGCTGTGCATTATATGAACACACAGTTTTTACAATCTATATACAAGAACTGGACAAATGAAACACACCTGTGAAATGAAGAAATCAGATGCAACAAGGCAAGGGTCTTTCTACAGGTCTGACAAGATGCTTCTGCCAGATCCAACCATCTCTCCACTGCCGAGGGCAGTGAGCCAACTGAGATCCTCCAAGAGACCAAGGAAGAGGCAGATGGGGAGGCCTCCACGGCCTGAGTGGACAGGAGGAACAGAAGCGACTTCCAGTGAAGCCAAGAGGAGAGCAGAAGCAGCAGTGGCCGTGCTCACACAGCTTTCTGGATGCTGTGGTTTTCCTAGTAGCTGGTTCTACCAAGCCAGACCAAGCCTATTCCAACACAAGCTTAGGGCCAAGAGCTGAATGCAAATCTCTGAAGTCCCAGACCAATGCTCTTACAATAACACCATCTTTCCTTTCTAAAGACACTGACTTGAGTTTGGTCTTGCTGTACTAGAAAGAAGGAGCCAATTATATCAAATAAGTAATATTGAGCACTACTCAAAAGTCTTAACTCTTTCAAAGACTACATGACTGGTTTAAGGTCACAGGGCACCACAAGGGCAAGCTAAAACCCAGACAAACCAAAATCAAGGCAAGTGTTTCCAAGGCCACGTTGCCACCATGTAGTCCACAGTTCAACTGAAACAAACTTTAGAAAGCAAAGTTCCAGCTATTTTAAACCCATTTTAATACCTTAGTTATAGTATGAACCTAAATGCACTTGTCCACTCATCCCACTTAATGAGCAATCTGAGAACTAATAAATATTCCATAGACGTGTGAGAAATTGTCCCTGTGTTTAAAGAGAAAAGCTCCGTGCCAGCAGCCTGGCACTACAAACTGCTTCTAATGTTTGTGTGGTGTTTTATGTCCATGAAAAGAAATCTTAATCTGCAATTTTAATACTGTACTGACTACTACAGTACTGCAATCTGTTACTGCCTGAGAGCGCTGGAGAGTGTTTTGCCTAGATGCTGTAGGCTAAGTCCTGTCCTTGGGTGCAAGGGCACAGCAAGATGCATCTGTATACTCGAGGGCTAAATTTAGATGAAGGAGAAAAGGCCACATGAGATACAGAGTTCCACTTTGGATCATTTCATGCTTGGATTTGTAGTCAGTAGCTTTAAATTTTCCGAGTTAAGAGAGGGCACTTGCAATACACTCAATTTTATGCAAGTTAGGCGTGCTCACAGATTCATAGTACACTGCTGAAGTAGCTCCTATCTGAGCAAAGTTTGTACAAAATTACTAACAGAAAGGGGGGGGGGGGCGGATTAAAACAACAGCAAAACAAATTAAGCAGGAGTTCAGAAGGTTTTCTGCCTAATTTTGAGCTCAAGCTTTCTCAAGATCAAACAGTCTCACAGCCCTTTTATACACACAAAGGAAGATGCCTGAAGGAAAGCAGAATCCCCTCTGACTCCACAGCTGTACGGAGAAGCGTACGCTTTGCCTGCCCTACTGAAGCCAGGCCAAAAGTAATTCCAGCTCCTGGCTTTCCTGCACCTCTCTATAGCCCCTCCACATGCTGTTAACACCACCTTATCTATGCTGGAGTTTCAGTTACAGATGCTTTTGCCCATATATCCCGTAGCCAAGGTGTATCACGTCAGGCAAACATTCAGTGTGCACCAGTTGACCTACCTAAAACCTAAAAACCATCTGCGTTTCTTCCTTGGGCTCCCTAGAGAGTGAGCACGCAGGTAGCAGGAACTATTTGGTATACCAACTCAAGAGCTTAAGTGAGCTAACAAGCAAGTGAACCCTCACAAAAGAGAGAATTTCTTTGATTTCAAAAGCTTATTTTTTTTATAAAGCCACAGAACTGCAGTTTGGAGAAAAGAAGAGCTTGTAACTGAATTCTAGGCTGTGGATTTATCAGTCCATAATAGCAAAACAAAAAACCTGAAATTATTTCCAAATTAGAAAGATGTCTAGTAGGCATTGGGATTTGAAGCCAGCACTCAGCGTATATT
This sequence comes from Aquila chrysaetos chrysaetos, assembly GCF_900496995.4. Taxonomy (NCBI): domain Eukaryota; kingdom Metazoa; phylum Chordata; class Aves; order Accipitriformes; family Accipitridae; genus Aquila; species Aquila chrysaetos. The sequence goes on along the minus strand of NC_044009.1, from coordinate 47,592,595 downwards.
TATTGAAAAGCATAGTGTCATTATTGAATATGCCATACAAACTAAGCAGAGATTACTTTATGTTAACAAAATTACAGCAAGACTTATCGAAGACAAAAGCTAAAACATTATTAAATAATAAACTTCCATTAAAAATTATAAAATGATTGTTTACTTCTCTTTCATAGAAGTAACTACTGGAGAACACAAATCCAACTGGACATTTATTGGGCACAATGCACTTACTTTTTAATTAGTAATTTACAGGTAAAATAATGTAAAACTCAAAGAGACACAATCAGATCAAGCTTGGCCTTCAGATTTTCCAAAAATTAGTTTAATATTACTGTATGTTTTATCATTGTTTTATAACATTACTACCAAGACAATGGAAATATTTACATTTTATCTTTCTAATCGTGTAAACAATTCCTAGTGAAAAAATATGCCAGCTCAGAGCACCAAAACTTGGAATGGACTTGGATCAAAATATATAAGGAAAAGGAAAAAAAATATATATTTTATTATATAATCCATCTTCAAAATGAGAGAAAATAAATACATTTTCCAGCCAATATGAGATTTCAAAATGTAAAGCCTTACATTGTATATGGGCAAAATTACTTATTTCCTATTTTTGTAATATTTTTATTACCACTAAATACACCTCAATTCCTATCTCCTCCCTTTTATATACTGCTCATATCAGCAGAGAATAGGTAAAAGTCTGGTTTTGCGCTGCATAACCCTTCATAACCAAGTGAGGCATTACAGCAGAGAAGTCCTTCAGCTTGCACCAGACTTTCTTGGTCATTTTGAGACCTATGTCTTCTCTCCTTTAGGCTCTGTTTCTCCCACTCGTTACTCCCCCATCCTGTTTTCACACTGCTGATCATTCCCACTGCTCTTCTCTACACTTCCGTAACGGTCAAGACCTTTCCCAAGGTCCAGTTTCCCTGCCCGAGTGCAGGGAAAAAACTGAGGCCTTTGGGTGCCAGGCAACATTACTACTAACGCAATACTTTTCTTGATATATCCCTGAATGCTTTTTGACTTCTATGTAGCAGGACACTATTATCTCATATTTTGTCTGTGATCCGCTATAATCCTCTATATGCTTTTTTACAAAAATGCCATCTACCCATCTGGTACTCAGACTGTTAATTGTTCCTGCAGAGTGTGGTATGTTGTACCTTCCATGGTGGAACAGCATCTTATTTTTTCAGACAACTGCTCCAATTTATTAAACTCATTTTGAATCCTAACCCTACCTTCCAGTTTACTTGCAGCCCACTGCAGCTGTGTATTACCTGGACATTTTGTAGGCAGGATCTCTGTTCTACCATCCCAGTCACTAGCAAAAACCAGGCTGTCACCGAACACAGGGCAGACCCAATGGAGCCTCACTAGCAAAATGTGTCCACGCAGATACTGTGAACCATCAGTAACTCCTCAGATTTGCTCCCTCCTCTCCCCACAGCAAATGCACCTGGGCCAGGTTTCCTCAGCTTACTTCTGAAAAAAGTTCTGACACAGCTGGAAAAGGCAATGAAGGCTACATACACATAGAGACAAAATCCTCTGTCATCCGCCTGCTCCTCATTTTTCCCTTCCTTTCTTTAAGCAGATCCCATTGCAAATCAAAGCCCTAGAACCAGGTGATATTCTTTGCTCCTTATCTTTGATTTCAGAATGGAAGTATGATGGATATTATGATAGAAATGAGAATAGACGCATTAGTCCATAATAATCCTGTGTTCTCAAATAACTTAAGGCACTGGTTCAGCTTCACTCATTCAGCAACACAAAACATTATTTATTGGCTGTTAAAGAAATATATGGCAGTACTCCATGGCAAATTCATCCTTGTTTTGAAACATATGTTATCAGTGCTCAGAAGGGAACTGTAAGTATAGATTTTAAAAATAGTCTTGCAAAAACATTATCTCTGAAAAACTGAAAGTGAAGCCGCCGGAATACAGTTTGACACCATATTGTTGATAATGTCTGGAGACGTCACAGTAGCACATTTTCCATATTTCCAACCTAATTTCTAAAACACAACTGAAAGCACAGAGAAGTGCTGTGCTCCCAGCATTGATGGCAGATGCTGGAGGAAAGGCAGCGCTCGCTCGGGCTGCCCTCCTTCCAGGCGTCCCCTGCCAGAGGCTCAAACCGCAAACACACAGCACAGGCTTGGGGCGTGTGGGACAGCACGCCGCTTGAAATCAGAGCGTTTTTAATCCTCCAGACACCATAATAGAGGTCAAATACCATTTACAGTTTTTAATATTTTATTTTTAGGAAGACTGATGACATTATAGCTCATTGGATATTTATGAAGAGACTGAGTAGTCTCATTTTCATGGGTAGTGAGCGCCGTGGACAGAAACGTTCACACAAAACCCAGCTGTTGATGATCTGCATTGGGAATTTTTTGCTATCCTACCCAACATCGACATTTTTAAAACTGTCAAGCCTTATTTTGAGCAAAGCAGCCTGTTTTGTTGGTGTTTCCATACAGCAGAAGGCATATCGAGGGAACAGAAACAGGCAGGGAGCATTCAGTAACACAGGTTCATTAAGTCATTGCAGCACAACTTAATTTGGCTGTAGGACATTATTTTCCATGGAAACTCTGGTTTGTGCTAATGCGACTCTACAGGAGGTCTAATCGGAAATGTCTGATACACTTAGGGGGAGCGGAGGAAGGAGTGCCTTGATGCGCCCCATCGGCCCTCGGCTGCCGGGATCAGGGCTTGCGGGAGCAGAACTGTCTTTAGGTTTGTCTCCAGCTTCCCAAAATGCTGGAACCCCTCAAGCTCCCGGGACACAGTTGCAGGAGCTGGAAGGGCAAACTGTGCCTGCCAATGCCTGGGACACGGGATGGCCCATAGCGTCGTGCAAGACCACTGCTCAGACCCCTCTTCGTAGCAGGAATAACCTGGCAAGAGTTATTTTGCCCAAGCCTTGTCCAGACTGGCCAAAGCCACGTCTGCAAGGCCACTCTGGATGCCAGGGAAGAGCCCTGCAGGCAGCAGGTCCCACAAGCCCTTCCTCCCCACCGCGGGCACTGACACCATGGGGCTGCCAGGTAATGTAACCACTTCTGCAATGGCAACAGGAGAATCAGGATTGCAAGAGCAATAGTCTGTAACAGCATCTATGAGATGATGCTTAAAGTTTGTTTTTCTCCTAAAAACAGGCCATTTATCTTTTAAAAGTTTCTATGTCAGGCTGTCAGTGACAGAGAATGCCAGACTGATACTTATCCTTTCAACCCTAACAATACCCTCATAAATGAAGTGATAATGGCCTTTAATTATAAGAACACACTTTTCCATAGGACCCTTGCTTCAGCTGGTGCGCTCTGTGGACACAGGAAGGGGCCGGAGTCAGATTGCATGCAGTCTGCCATAAATCTGGCATTTCTTACTTCTGAGCACAGGGCAGATTTCCTCCTCTTCAGTCAGGCGCCTTCCCTGGTTAAATTCTGATAGCTAGAAAAAAGGGTACTAACTGCCTGCAAGGTGAGAAAAGATTGTGGAAATAACCTCTGCTGGAGATACTAGGGGGTGAGAGTGAGATGTAGATAAAGAGGTAAATAAGGAAGAGGTGAGCAACATTACAAACTTCAGTGCTTGCAGGCTTCACTTAAAAATATATAAATAAAATGTAGAGTTATGATAATCAGAACAGAGTAATAAAGTATTATCTGCTAATCTTTTGAATTTTAAGTGTAGCTGTCGGCTCCACACAAGCAGGGCTTGTTACTTTTTAACATCCCTTAGAGACCTTCCACTGTCTTGACTACTTTCTATCACATTATATCACAAGTACAGTTTTCCAATTAGTTGGGATACTTGATAGAAGTTTTTCCCCTTAAAAAAGTCAATTTTACAAGCAAGAAAAGCTTTAAAAGTGAGGCAGCATTTTACCAGATTAGTACATCATTTTCATTAACTGAACTTCATCTATTATGTTATGTAAAACAGTTACACATAGATAGACAGATAGAAAATGTATTGAATTTAATTTCTAGAGCTATGCTACTTAAAATCTGATTATTTTCTAATAGTTGAACAACCTTATTATTTTAAAAGTAAAGGATTATATTGAAGGTAAATACTATTGTCACAGTTAACATGGTAGAATAACATTCAGTATTCATCTCACATGACATCCATGTCACAATAATGAATAATTGTTCAATTTACTGATTATATCCACATTAAAATACTTCCTCTTATTTCTAAATTATTTACTCTAGGTTTTACAATGTATTTTACAATTTTTATCATTAATAAATGCAAAGTTGATCTGCAACAAACCACTGCTGTCAAGTTTAAAAGCAAGAATTTAATGTTAACGAGAGTGGTCTAAATATCTGGTATTTCAGGTGGTGGCCTACCAAAAAGCATTATTTATTTTTTCTCATAATTTTATTTTGTTTCAAATGAATGAAAGACAGTCATGCCATTTTTAATTCTATTTTATGTGGCATTTACAAAGATAATGAGATAATGCATCTTTTAACTTATTAAAGTGGTTAGCACACTTGCTTTCTACCTGAGCTGAAGGAAAGAGTTATCAATAAACCTTGAGTTCATTTTAGCTTAGTGTGGTTTTATGTCTAATGCAAACTATTAACAGAAAAAGAAGTGAGGTGTAAAATTCACTACTCCTTCAGAACTTCTTCACCTGGAAGTTGGCATCTAGCATCAATGCTAAAATAAAACAGTATAATGGAGTAATAGTTTGAAATACTGCAAAGTCTGTGTAATAAAGCTTACTGTTAGCACAAAGTATTATAGAGTTTTAACCTCTAAGACAGCAAGAGGCAGGAGAAAAAAAAGCTATAGGTTTATTTCTCTAAAATTTCCCATCTTTGTGAACATTGGTTTAGCTCCACTGGTTTGTAGCAAATTGAAGCCTGCAACTTCACAAAGCTCCAATAAAATGCATAATGTTCAATTTCTCCCTTTCTGAAATTCTCTGTCCATTATCATAAAGGACTTAAATATATATCACTTAATTCTGAAACTATGTGTTTAACATACAGAATAGACACAAATTAACCACAGGTACAGGCTTATGACAAACAATTCAGGCAAAAACGTGTTAAAAGCATTATGAAATCTGCTAGTATCTCCATTATTAATATACACCACAGCTATAAGATGCATGCCTATTTATCCCTGCCTCTCTGATTTTAACATAAATGTTCTGACCTCAGATAAATAAACAAACAAATGTAACTAAACTTTACTAAGGTTGTTTTATTTTATTATGAAATCTAAGGCTTTTTTAAAAGATAAACAGACTATGAAAATACACTATAGCTACTGCACTTTAAAAAAATGTAGGTTATGACACATTCTCCAACTGTTCTGGGGAAAGCAGTAACAATTATGAACAAGCCCCTTAAGGTTATAAATGGATTTTCCATAAACTATCATATCTTTCCAGCTATTATATTAATTTCCTTCTCACTGCCTCTACTAACTTTACCAATAACATCTTTTCAGCCTTCTTATGCAACAACCTAAGTAATATTCCATGTAGCTGAATATTTATTTATTTTTGAGAGATCAGGCTCAAGGCTCATCTGAAGGAACCTACCTCTTGGGAAATACTCTTTTAAGTGTGATGCATTCTTCTACTTGGCCTTCTATAAAGACATTTTTATGCAGTAGCATTCTTCTGACAACATCTTGTTCGCACCAAGGGACAGAAAGTGGTCGGTCTATTGACATATAAGTTGTTCTGCCAGGTTTTTTGCCTTTTTTTTTTTTTTTAAATTAGCACCCATTCTGATTTCTTCCATTTCCCAATATACATGGCTAGGTCTTGTTTACCATAGGAGGGAGCAGAACACATTGTAGGAATGAGTTAACCATACGTACCATCTTGGAAGACCCTGCCAGTCTCCCATTTCTACAGGGCTGACTCAGAAAGACTGTGTTAGGACTGTGTGAGACTGAGTTCAGGACTAGGGGAGAGAAAACATCAATTTTAATCCTAAATCTGCCACAAATTTACCATAGACCTTCAGCAAAGGCATTAAAATGTTCTATACTTGAATAACCTCCATTATTAAGATGTATAAAGAGCTTTCCTTGTTTTGAAAACCTTTTCTTTAAAAGGATAACCTCATGAAAAGTATTAATGGAGAATAAATCCCTTATGGTCCACCAGTCCTCTAGGCATGTCTCACCATTACCTACTGCAACAGTACCTCCAGAAGCATCACACACATGTAAGGATTAGCGGTGAACCAGGCCAGTTGTGAACACGTCTGCTTCCCTGTATTTCTCTACTTCCTTACGCATTCTTCACCATCACAGTGTTTGAATCGTGATGCATCACTGAGACATGGATACCTCATGAATGAAACACCTGTGAACCCCTTTGCTTTTAGATCACATATGGCACAGAATCTTGATTTTGATCTGAATTTGAGTTTTGCTATGAGTGAAAATTAATTCTTGGCACATGATAATCCAGTCTGGCAATAGTTCTCTTCCCTGCTATTCTTGATAGTCTTCCAGCAAAACAACTAACATCTGTAGCCTGGAATAAATTTTTTGAGATTGTCCAAATAATTGTTTACCAATATGTGAGCTGCCATGAGGTAACGGGCAAACAAAAGCTCTGGCATGAATGTAATGTGTGCAAGAAAAACCCAGGAAAGAAAAGGTCCTTCCTTATTGCTTCAGCCCACCTCCCTATCATTTGCAGTGATAAGGATGAAGGAGGTGGACATACAAAACCAGAGGGAAGGGAAGGGAAGGGAAGGGAAGGGAAGGGAAGGGAAGGGAAGGGAAGGGAAGGGAAGGGAAGGGAAGGGAAGGGAAGGGAAGGGAAGGGAAGGGAAGGGAAGGGAAGGGAAGGGGAGGGAAGGGAAGGGAAGGGAAGGGAAGGGAAGGGAAGGGAAGGGAAGGGAAGGGAAGGGAAGGGAAGGGAAGGGAAGGGAAGGGAAGGGAAGGGAAGGGAAGGGAAGGGAAGGGAAGGGAAGGGAAGGGAAGGGAAGGGAAGGGAAGGGAAGGGAAGGGAAGGGAAGGGAAGGGAAGGGAAGGGGCTGAGCAAGGAGATGTGTAAGGACAAGTTGATTCTGGTGATATCAGGATGGGGAGGAAAGAAGGGAAAAACAAGGAAAAGCAGCAGTTGCAAAGCTCACCCAAGAGGCATGAAATTATTTCTATATAAGCGCAACTTCCCTCCTCTGATAAGCTGAGTCCTTGGGTGAGCTTCCTCAAAAGCTCACATCCAATCGACACACAGCAAATTAGCACATCATTACCCATGGTTTTTTTATGGATATTAGCTCAATAGAACTAAAATTCAGGTCTGACTGAGACTAAATTCATGCTGAATTTTGACTCATTTCAAACAACTGGTACCCATCGTAGATGAGCCATGAGTTCCTGGGAGATGGGCTGTGATTTGGGCCTTGCTGCAGTTTTCATTGAGCTGATGTGAATTTTGGTGAATATTTCCACAGCATGTGCTAAGCCTCAGAGGAGATTAAGCTTCAACGGAGGAAGAAGAAAGCTTAATTAAAAGCAAACTAAAATCATTGCATTGAATCCTTTGAGAGATTTTCACCTAGTTCTGTTTTTAAATACTGCTGCAGCAGGACACTCTGCAAGCAAAGTAACTATAAAACTTTTTGCAAAACTTCTTTTGCACGGAATTATGACAGAATGTTTCACAGCCAATTATAGACAAAACGCATCACATAAGAAAGAGAATATCAGGCAGGAATCATGCCACTAACCAAGAACAGGTTCAAAAAACAATAAATTCAATATGTCTAAATTGTCAGGGAGGATTCTGAGACTGAAGAATTTAACTGGACTTCATAAGGGTCCAAAGAAACAGGGAGGAAAGTGAAAAGAAGACAATTTTCTTCCTGCTCTTTTTATACATTCTATAAAAACATTGGATAAGACAGGCTGTCACCTTCCAGAAATAACTGGTCGGTATTGTGCAAGCACTCTCCAGTTGCTATTTCAGACTTTTGCCCATGATGGTACAAGAAATCCCACCAGAAAGCAGCAGCCTAAAGCCTGAAGCTAAAAACTGATTAATCGATCGAAGAGGCCTTTTTCTTCTCTGTCTAGATAATTTAGCCAGTGCCCAGCCATATATTCCATTTTGCAGTGTAGTCTTACAAACTCATGCTCCTGGAAGGCGAGTGACGAGGGAACAGGATTGACGATTGCCTGGCCCCAAGGAACTGCAGACTCCACGCTGCGTGGTCCTGCCTCAGCTTGGTATTGATTTCTCTGCTTACTGATCAGTCAGAGAACCAGTTAAGTCATTATAAACATGTTTTTCATACTACTGGGACAGATGCTTCTCCACCACAGTGTGCAGTTGTAAACTCTGTTTAACACATTAAACTTCCAAGCTAAATTGCATTGGTAATATTACCTCCTTACTTTCCTGACCTTCATAGGTTTAAAAATCAGATACTTAACCTTGCATTAATGGCAGGGGTTTTATTGTACAAGATTACACATTTAAAGCCATTATTATAACCTCTGCTCCTAGGTGTAAATGGCTGAGAGTCATTCAAATACATGCCAGGAAAATGACTGGTAAGGAAAAAGACAAAACATTTCTGGCATCATTTTTTGTTTCTGTTTTCCCAACTCCGTTATTAAACTCAGTTCTCCCAGTTACTATATCAAAAGCTCTCAGCCCTAACAAAATTATACGGATATTTCTAGCGTTTTTTAAGAGTGACTGGTGCAATATTAATTGTGAGATTGTAATTCATGAGTTAGGCCTTGTTTTCACAAGAAAAAAGTTTGGCATTTGCCAATTCCATGCAAAACTCTAGTAAAAGCAAAATTAGTGTCATCCTAACATGAATTGGTAAACTGAGCTAAAGAAGAACCCAACCATAAAACCTCATTTTCCAGGCATTATCTTCCACTGTCCACATGCTCACAAAAAATCCTCTCACTCAAGCTTTGTACTACTTAAAATCCAGGTTGTTGGATGTGTAGGGCAAAGCTTGCAAACTCCTCCTGGGCTGCATTTGTTACAGGTGCAATGAAAACACTCTCATGTTCAGCCTGCTATCTCATGCCTGTTTTCGGTAGGATTTTACTTTGCATTACGCCTATGGAGATGCTTATGATGAACCACCATTGCCACGCTGTTGTGTAGGTATAGTTTGCGGGCCTCGCAGCCAGTCAGACATCTCAGGAATTTAATCTGTTTTTGCATAAACAGTCCCTTAATTTTTTGTTTTATCTCAAATAAGCACTTTGGTTGCAGAATTTCAATTTCCAGGTCTTTGGAGCAAAGTAGACTGACTCTAACTGGAAAGGCCATGTGCCCAGTAATGTTATTCTTCCGTTGTATTAACTGCCACTTATGATTCAGCGTTACCCACTACGTCTGCAATTTTGCTTTCAGTTGGAGAAATCCAGTAGTTACCAGACCTTATCAATATGCAATAAAATGTGGCAGCTCTTGTTCATGCTATCACTGGGAATGCCAGATGGCCTTTTTCTGTCTCATGACCCCAGTAAATTGCTGGTTATGTTGTTAGTTTATGTCAAATGTCTATTTGCTTTAATTGTCACAGTGCTATGTTTTCTAATGATATTTCTTGAAAAAACATGAATTTATTCTTCTCACTAGCCACTTCTCTCTTAAAATATGAAATTAAGTATAAACTAAGATTATATTAGCAGGATAGAAGTTACATCTTTTTAAAAGAATAAAAACAACAAAAACTTGGAAAAACAAAAACTTTAAATTTCATTGTATCCATAGGTCTTTATGGTTCACCTTAGATTTACTAGTATCCTGTGGAGACCTTTTAAATGCAGTAAAATGTCTGCCCCAGGTAAAATTGCCAGCACTTTAGAACAAAGGTTTTGTAAGTGGTGGTTTATAATGCATGTGGGATTTGAAAAGTACATTTTTTCTTGTCTTGAAGATAAGTCTTATTAAGATGGCATACCACCTTGGAGGCAATAATGGGTTTTTTCCATACTTCAAGCTTGCAATAATACTATTTCTTGTAAGAAAGGCAAAAGGGTTTTTTTTATCCTAGATGACGCTGATGCTTTCTGACCCAATATTGTTACAGTAAGATACAGATTTAAAAGAACTCTTGATCTTCTAAGCACAGGAATCACCACTGCCAATATAAATCACCAATATTCAATCTATAGCTAGGCTTAAATCTTCTGTTTTTCATCCTGTGTTTCCTTCACATCTCCACAAGTAAAGCTATTTGGGGCATATAGTTTTTTAAATTTTAAAATAAAATAAAATATATTCTACAGATGACAAAAACCTATTATGTCAGCTAATCCAAATCAGGATTTTAAGTATACTTCTAAGTACACTTCTCAGTAAATATATTTTCTAAATGCTTTCAGGAATCAGATTTCAGGACTCACGTTGCACCTCTGAACCTTGCTAGTGTCTCCAGGCCACAGCTGGGCTATCACCCCACCGCCCCACCGCCCCACCAACAAACTGAGCTCCAAAACGGTGTTCTACAGACATCAGGCTTTGAAAGCGCAAGCACTGACGTTCTGTTAGCTCATACTTCGTTTAGTTGACTTGCCAAACTGAATTACAGCATTTTAAATACGCAGATTGTTCTGAAATGTTCTATTGTATCACACTGGGTATTAAAGTAAATCTTGCTGAATGTATGCAAAGGCAGGTGAATCACTTTAAACAGCATAATAGGCATGCACACTTCAATTATTCTAGTGTTTCACCTGTAAAGTATTGTTTCAAGCAAACTAGATTTAACAGAACATTGGCTTTATAGTAGCATCAATTTGCCAACTAAATTAGAATAATAAATATCAAAAACCTTTTGCAATAGACTTGCATTTTAAATCTGGTTTAAACAATACAGAAAACAATTACCAACACAAAATCTCTCATAAATGGCTTCTGATCACAAGGGGGGATGGGATCATATGGCTCTCCATGCCCAGATAGAGCCCTGCGTTCCTTGTAGGGGCATCCTGGTAGCTGCAAGCTTTCCATGGAGTCCCCAAAACCTCTGTTTGGCTACACTGGAGTTTGACTGAAATATGTGCAATCTTTGACCACAAGCAGCTTCTCAACTCCATTCAGAAATCCTCTTTCCATCTGATTAATTCATTGGATTGTTTCCTCCTTCCACGCTCACCCTGCCTCTCTGAACCCCCTCCTGCAGCAGAGGCCTGGCTATAATCAGGTACTCAGGCCATTGCATAAAATCACAGAAAAACACAGGCTGGAGTTCACCCAGTCCAGCCTCCTGCTAGAAGCAGAGCCAACTTCCCGGTGAGGTCAGGGTGCCCACTGACGTGTCCAGTTAAGTTTAGAAATTCTCCACAGCCTCTCTGGGCTCCTGCTCTAGTGTTTAACCATGTTCACCGTGCCAATTTTTTTCTGTATGTTTCAATCCCCCTTGTTGCAACATATGATTTTTCCTCTTGTCCTTCCTCCGCGCCTCTCTGAGAAGAGCTGGGGAAGATTGCTATTAGGTTCAGCCCACCCCATCCCACCCTTCTCTTCTCCCTGTCAGGCAAAGCCAGCACCCCAGCCTCCCCTCAGAGGTGTGCAGGTGCTCCTCTCCATCTTAGCAGCCCTCCACAGAAAACTCTCCTTTTTATGAAAAGCTCCTGAAACCAGACATAGTATTGTGGGTGCAGCCTCCCCGGTGCCATCCCCAGGAGGGAATAACCTTGTCCCTTCTCCTGCTGGCTGCAGTCCTGCTAACGCAACCCAGCCCGCAGTTAGCCTGCATTGCTATAAAGCCACACTGTTGACTCATGTCAACGTGTTGTCCACCAGCGCCTCAGGTGGTCTTCTTCAGCTGCGACCCCAGGAGTGAATCCCCAGCCTCGGCTGTGGCGCAGGGTCACTCCATCCCACGTGCTGGACTTCAAATTGGCCTTCGCTGGGCTCTGAGGTTCCTGATGGCCAGTCTCTCCAGTCTGTTAAGATCCCTCTGAGGTCCACCCTCCTCCTAAGCCATCCCACCTAGCCCCCGTCGCCACAGTTTGGCTATTGGGATTTGGTGGGGTTTGCCTCGATGGCTATGTTAATATTGAGCCGAAGAACACTCGTGGCTGTCACCCAGTTCGCAGAGGGAGTCCTCCCGGCGGGGTGGCAGTCATATTAGCCAAGCACGACTTGCCCTTTGCAAACCGGTGCTGGCTGCTCCTGTGACTTTCTTATCCTTTCTGAGTCTGGACACGGCATCACATCCATGGAGACTTGCTCCATGATTTCCTCAGGCGCTGGGGTGAGGCTGACAGCCCTGTAACTCCCTAGGTCCCCCTTCTCGCATTTTTTAATGATTTCAGATGCAGAAAGTGTCATTAAAATCTGATATTTTGGCCAGGGCCTGGATTTTTTTTTTTTTCAATTTTATCTTATTATCCTGAAATTTCCTTCGCATTTTTCTTTCCAGTATCGCCTATTGCATTAGAGCTTAAGGGAAAGTTTAATAAGCAAAAAGACAACAACTTTACTGCATATTATTTCATTAGTTCCAGAACCAAACTCACTAATTCCTCTGCCCCTTCTATTTACATTCTGTATTTGCAGGCAACTACTGTGTCCTTTGCTTTAATAGTTGTTAAGCCATGCCATGCATATTTAACACTTAATCATTTCTCATTAGTTCATCTCTCCAATTCCTGCCTCACTTTTGTGAATATTAATTAGTTTGTTAAGAGCTTTGTGCATCTATGGGCCTCAGTCCTGCCTTTATGGAAAGTGAAGGAAAATTCCAATTCAAGAGACCAAGCAGCCCCCAGTCCAGCCATGACATCTCTGGATAGGAAGGAGAATAATATCATCCTTTCTCGTCCTCACTCAGAGCATTTCTGTCACTTCTCTGAGCCCCAACTGCTATCGACTCACCAAAGGTTTTCAGTTGTGGGGACTGACTTTTATTACTGAAGAAATAAAGTAACTTATTCTCTCCATAAACTGGAGATGCAAAGGAGCAATTTATAGAAAGAAGAAAGAAATATTTTAGTTAGATATTGGAACAGACAGATTGTTACACAACTGCTCGGTTAATAGCATAAATATTGATCAATAGCACAGAATAATATTAAAATAAATGTTCTTTCTCATAGAAAGGTACAGCTAAGCAAAGAAAATTTACACCAAAATTTTAAAGAAAAAAAAGAGTGGTGATAGCTAACATGGAATTAAGATATGGAAGAAAAAATGAAAAAAATGCAAGAAACAGGAGAAACAGGCAAGCTTCTTATCTTTTAAATAAAATCTCTTGATCCTGTTCTCATTTTAAATTATTTCTTTAATAGTTCCTTTACTGTGCTTTGCTTTAATAAGGTGGAAACATAAACATCTTTTTTGACCTAAACAAACATTTTAACAGCTTTTGATTTGGAAAAATACTTGCTTTCATTCTCAAATTTTAAAAGTCAAATGAGGAAATCCATTTTTATCCAAGTTCAATTTCATTTTCTCACCAAGTAAATCAGTGAACAATACTTGACAGATAAAAGAAAGTCCATTAAGATACTCGATTATCTGTTACTGTTTAAATGCCATATGCTTTAAATACTATGCAGTACCTAAATCATGAGAAGAAATGTTAGCTAGAACAAATAAAACCTAGGGAGGAATGCTTTCAGTTTAAAAAAAGTTTGTATCAGTTATTACCATAGGTCACCTTCAACTTCAGTATTACAGAAAGCACTTATTTTTATGCAGAGTCCTATCTGACAGAGGGGTTTGTATTTTCCTTTAGGATAAAAAACAAATGGTACTGAAACTCCTGCAAGTCCCTAAGCTCATTCATTATGTCGAGAAAACTAGAATATTAGTGCAGGAAACAAAGCGTCTGAAGAAGAAAATGGAGGTGGTTACGGTAGAAAAATATTATTAGTGTGTTCCTCATCCTCCCAGTGCTCCCCACGCAGGAGGGGGACATGGATCCTTGAGCAGATTTCTAGGTCTGCTGCTCTCTCGTGGATTAAATCTTTCTTTAAAAAAAAAAAAAAAAGGCAGCAAATATGAGAAGCACTGATCTTCTGTTGCAAATAAATTAAACAGTGTGCTCACATCTTTCATGGTGGTGTTGCACGTTTAAAACAGTGGCATTAGCCTGCGGTCTATTTAAAATAATTTGTGTAGTTCTATACGAATGGCTTTGAAAGAGAAACAGAGGACGGGAGAAAACAGTGATGACTTGCAGGAGTTATTTTTCAAATCCAGCTGTAGGACATCTTCACTGCCATGCCTTAAAAATGCATTTTCCATTTGCAACAAGAAAGATGGGGGCTCAAATCTTCAAGGCTGCCTTAGACTTCAAAAGAAGTGAACCCTTCAGAGGAGATTTACATCTGACCAGTTGTCCTTTGGAACCATCACCATTTTCAGAGATGAGGGCTTCCCAAAGAGCTGAGTAACTTTTGCAATCACTGAAAAACATGTTCTTTTTAGATATTGTTTTAATATGGTTTAGAATGTAAGCATTTTTTATCTTGTGATACATACAAATACACACCCTTCTGATTACTTTGAGCTTAAGAAAAGCACAAGAAAAAATAACTGATGCAACTCAGAGAAACTCCTCTGAAATCGGTGAAACTTTTCCAAATGTACCAGTACATCATCATTGTAAGGGCATGAAGAATTCAGTTCACCTTGTTTAATTGCTCAGAAACTCACATGATCAGTTGGTAACACAACGGGGAATAGTGGTTCGCAACACTTCATGCATGCTCCAAGACCTGAAGAAAGCTGCTGCCAGTCGGTAATAAAATTCCCCTGGTTCTGCTGGATTTGTGCATTCTTGAATAATGGATTATCTAATTAAATTAAATGGCTCAGTAACATTGTTACCGAGGTTATTGTTAAGTGTTGAATAAGGTGGTTCAGCTGAAAATAAGACTACCAAAAATTCAAATCAGGCAATTCTGACATCCTGAGCAAACAATTGGTTTGTATACCTTTTGTGTTTCTGCATTAATCCAAGAGAGAAAGAAAAGGGCTAATAAATAGAAAATAGGTCTATCCAAGGATTTCAAAGAGCTTTTTAAAGTATCAAGTCACTTAGTTTCATAACAACCTGTAAGGCAAATAACCTATTATCCCTATTTGACACATGGCCAAACTGAGCAGGGGTTCGGAGCAGCTCCCATATGAGAAGCGACTAAATAGACAAGGACTCATCAGACTGGGAAACATAGCAACTATGAAAACATGAATAGCACAGAGAAGAATAATTATACATTATTTTTCAAAATACAAGGACTAGGAGGAACTCAAAAACATGAGCAGGAAACAACTTTTAAAAGCAAGGGAAAATAGCACAGCTTGAGGCACATAACCTAAGTCATTCGCACCCTTTTCAAAGATCAGCAGTTTGGAAAACAAGTCTTTGTCTAACCTGCACCTTGGAAAACAGCAGTGGAAGTATGATGAGGATCAGAGGCAGGGAGAATGGCTATTAGGAGAGAAGAGGTTGTGGGACAGCCTTCCTTGTACACACACATAATTTGACTATAGGCAAATAAGACAATTTCTTTAGAAAAGAGATGACCTACAGACTATACAGTGACACATATGGTAGTTTTTTATCTAATGCATTTTAATCGTGGAGCTCGTTGCCAAAGAATTTTGTGGAAACCAAAAGAATAAATTGATTTTAAAAGGTATTAGGCAGATTAAATCAGGGCTGCCAGGCATGATACAAATGTAACCGTTCCTCAGTAAGGCCCTAAACTGCTGCTTGCCTGGGCTGAATGAATACGCCAAGAGTATGTTTGCCTTACACTCCTCCTATTTCTTTTACTAAGCATCTGTTACTGGAAATTGCTGGAGACAGTGGTCCACTTCAGTCCAGCAGTTTTTATGTTGTTATCAAAGAAGGACAAGTGAAATCCTGCCCCCCTGAAGTCAGCAGGTATTCTGCCATTGCCATCACTGCCTCCAGCACATCATCCCAAAAGTTTACCCCATATATTATAGTAATATCTGTGTGAGAGCCACAAAACAGTTTCAGTCTCCTGCAAAAGACAGCATTATCTAGACCATCCACAATCTGTATTTCAACACGCCTTACCTCCCAAGGAAGCAATAAAAAAAATACCTCAGTATATTTGTGCCCATTTCCAAGATTTAAATGTTTCTGATAATTTGCATAAAAACCAAATCTTATTATCCACAATCCACTGTGATATCCATTGTGAAAAGGTTATTTTTCATAGTAAACTAATATTCAAAACCCAGAAATAACTTACTCTCATTTAGGTGGTCTAAACAATTGTGCTGTTAGCAAAAGAGTCATGAACAAATGAAGTCCACCTTGGGCCGTGCGCGTGAGCTGTAGACTGGCCGTAGCTGTACTGGGTAACAAGGCATCATCGTTCATACAAGAATGACAAACTTGCCAAAACAATTAACAGGCTGTAATCTCCATTCACCCCTCATGCCAGACCTGAACTGATTACTCCTTGCAATCATATTTTTCAGAAATAGCTTCTTAATATAATCAGTTATTGTTATATCCCCACTTGCTGAGGAATGTAACGTACAGGTAATAAAATGCTTGCTCTGCAAATGAGAAGACCCTGCATTCAGCAATGAATGAAGTTTCCACATTGGATTTAATTATTTCTGCTTTAAAATATTATTTCTCCTTGCAGAATAAAACTTCTATTTGTGTAAATCACTGTGTCAGGGAACATGCATCATAATCATTCAACTTTCAGTAGAATAATTGAATGTGGGGGTTTTCATCATGCTCATGTAAGAAAACCAGAAGATATTTCTCAACAGCAGTAAAGTAACTCCAGGGAGTGTAGTTATCATGATTATCATCAGGCAATTACTGTCTAGCTACTGAAGGATAAGAGACCTTGAGTTGCATTACTTGCATCATAACACTGACATTAAGAGTTCAATTATCACATAATACCTGCTTGTTTATCCTGTTTTACTATTTAACTTTCTAGTGTGCATAAAGGGAGAAAAGCAACAATAAACACACACAAAGGGCAAAGAGCAACAATAAGAATGTACATGGAAAGAATGCATAATCATGAGGATGTTTTAAAAATTAAAATAAGAAAAAAATAATAGATCTTTAAAGACTATCCAAAGCTCTTTTTGGAGAGCTTCTGCAACATTTTCCCTGGATTCTAACTTAATAAACACTTAAAGCACAAAAAGCTACTTGTAATCACACAACTAATCCCACCGTGAATCCATAAGGCCTCAGCAAAGTGCTGTTCGTTCTGACTCACTCCAGCAAAGCACTTAACTTGTGCTTAGTTTTAAGCACTTGAGAATCCCTCTTTGACCTCAGTAAGATTTAAACATGATTAAAATGAAGCGTATCTTTAACCTGCCATGGGATTTGGGGTTCAAGCAACAAGGAGTTTAATTTTATATTTTGTCTATGAAGAAGGAAAAATAATATTTCTGTAAAATATAATGGTAGTAAAATAAAGATATTCTAAAATATTCTGAGGAAGCTAAAATCCTCTAAGAAACATGTCAGTGTATGCATCTATTACCATGTGCCGTCAATGAAATGCACATTTGGTACTCTATAAAGTGTATTGTCTATGCCTATTGTCATACACCTGTGAACTTTTGCTTTTCAGACTTTTTACCTGTAATTATGCTTTACCCTATTGTGAACAGGATGAATATTCACATGATTTGAAACTGGGCCTACAGTTTTTTCCCAGGAAGATCTCCAATTAATTTTAAGGCATCCCATTCAGTTTCAATGGAAAGTTTTCTTCAGAAAAGAGGATTTTTGTGGTTGGCACTGAAATAGATTGAGACAGTTCAGAGGAAGCACAGTTTCATACAAACATGAAAGTATGGGCAATTTATTACATTTACTGAACCTCTAAGAAACATTGTGAGGGTTTGGTTGTCTTTGTCACTTTCTTCCACAAAGATGCAAAAAAATAACCAAAAATAACAGGGAAGGCATATGTCTTTAGGCAAAGGTATGCACAGCATAGGATATGTATACCTATATTTAACCTCACAGATTTCAATTTCTTAGCTTTTAATCAAGTCTTTTATTATCTTGCAATGCTATATGTTACTCAATACTTCAGATGTGTATATAACTATACATTAATAGCAATTGCTATTGTAACAGTCGTAATTGAGTTTAGTACAATGTTCTAAGTCTAAAAGATCATCATCTCCAGGAAATACTTTTTGTGCTGGTTAACCTCACCGCAATAAAGTCAAGAAAAACTGGGGCTGAAAGGGAAGAAAAACATCGGTGAGGTAAATCTGGAAGCAAGAAAGATAGGAAAATAAACAGTCAGGACACTGAAAGCCCTGCTATTCCTCTTCCCTCAGTGGCTGTGGCAGCCATGTGGATAGTTTATATTGCAGTTTCCCATTGCTAGTCAAACTGGCACATCAGGTTCAAAGGCTTCACGGAGGTTTTTTTTCAAAGTCAGCTAATTCGCTGTGCACTGGACTTCATTCCTAGCAGAAGTACAACGCTGTTCCCTGGGCTGATAGGTAGCAGCAGGCTAGGGAGGTGTTTACACAGCTTTTAAAACTAAAAGGCAGCCTTGCCACATTCTGTGACCTCCAAAGTGAGTAGAATTGCAAATGGCAAAGACTGAATTTAATTCAGTACCCAGGATGCCACTAATGTTTTACATGCATGATCAATGAGCAGAACTGGGATGTGAAAAGTGCTGAATATTCAGGGCAATGAAATTCTCTAACCCTAATTTCAAAGATAAAATACCATTTTCACTTTGACAAGACTGTTTTGGGTGTTTTCCAAGAATAGTGATGTACAAAAAGCTCATTAGAAACTTTAAACTGAATGAACAACCACTGTCCTTTGTCAGGCCTAGAATTACTTAGGGTGTAATTGGTTATGACTTATTGGCTGTGGTGCATATAACACAACGAGCTATCCATGCCAAATCATCCTGAATAGCTTGCCACATTGTTATTGTCACCTTCATACTTCTTTTCCCACCCCTATAGTTTGTTGCTGCCATTTGAGGTTCTCAGCTCACTTAGACTTAGTGGTTTTGTCTGATTAAGTCCTGTGGAAACGGACCTTGCAGTTTGAATGCTACAGAGACACAAAAGCATCAGGCACAGACACGTCTTTAACAGAGCTGTAGGAAAACTTCAAATATAGATTGTACACTCTAGAGAAGGGATCATTACAATCAGGCAATTAGCTGGACCCTGTATGATGCCACCTGCCTGATTTATGGCAGGGAAGATGAATTTCAGTCCTTCCTCTACCTACCCTTCACCAGCAATTCATCACATGCTCACTTCAGGTTGCTGGCCCTTAAGAGAAGAGCTGTAGAGCAGGTGATAAAAAGACGTGTCATAACCTGTGAAATTTATATCATTCTCTGTCTTAAAACCAGCATGAGATCTCGGTGGCCTGTACTCAAGTTCAGTGTAAGTATTGACCTATTAAATCTACTGGTAGTGTATCCATCCATTGCAATAAATTCAAACCATATTTAACCTAAGATCAAACTTCTAAGCTTCTGCAGAGAAGGCCAAAAACCTACTGGACTCAAGAGCAGTTATGTCCAGACAGAAGATAATTTCTCGATAATTGAGAAGAAAAATTCACCCAGGACAGTCATTGATTCATTTGGGCAGAGTAGACCAGATCAGGAGCAAAATGTTGCATTCCACCAGGGAAGAAATTACATCCCAGCTGGCACTGGGTCACATCTTGCATCATTTCTTCCACTAATTTTTACTTTGAGCCAAATCACTTTAAGAAATCTCACATTTGTTTAAGTTTCCATCGATTTTCATGCAAATTTTTATTGTTCTAAATTTACAGTAGAGGTTTTTCTAGGGGCTTATCTAGTTGCAGACAGTGTTTTTTTCCAAACAATTTCAATTTTCCTTTAAAAGTCCATCTTTAAATTCCATTTTTATTACTACAGTTCCACTGAATGCTAACAAGTGCGTTGACAGTTGTAGGCACGTAGCTTTCTAATATAACTTTACAAGCAAAATGCTCTTTTTCTATCCAGATAAAAACATCTTTCCTATTGATATTATCCTTTTTCTACATCACAATATCCTGCAACACAGAAGAAGATGCAACACATGCTGTTTTCTCAGAGATCTGTTACCACAACTACATATTAATAAAGGCTTTCTGGGACAGTATTCACTTCCTTAGAAATCTCATATTCTGTGAATAGAGAAGGTTAAGCTCCTAACTGGAAAGATGGAAACACATATATCTGGGAGCACTGATGATGTGGAAAGGAGATTTTTGAAATTACAAAGCAAGAACACAGGCTCTGATGACTCACATTTTGGAGAAAAGAACGGTGCTGTATTTTTACTGCATCACCCGCTTGAGCAGAATTTTAGGGAGTTTTTTCTGGTTTCACTATTCACTTTCTCTGGCCTGCACATTTTCCGTTTGGCTTAAATAAGGGAATTTAAAGTATGTGAACTCCAGACAGGGAAAATATGAGATAAATTTATCGGAATTCATGGTATTTTCACACATGGCAGGCAGGGCAATAATTATCTCCCGAACTCCAGATATCATTAAGATAAAATTGGAACTGGAAACTACTTGTTTATTCTGAAAATTGCCTTCTACAAACAGAAACAGCAGTTTAGACCACAAAGACAGGTGGTAAATTAATCCAAAGCATAACTGGAGAATTATGTGAGTGCTGTGGTTTAACCCCAGCCAGCTAAGCACCACACAGCCACTTGCACACTCCCCCCAATGAGATGGGGGAGAGAATCGGAAGGGTAAAAGTAAGAAAACTTGTAGGTTGAGATAAGAACAGTTTAATAATTGAAATAAAATACAACAACAACAACAATAATAATAAATTGTAATGAAAAGGAAAATAACAAAGAGAGAAATAAAACCCAAGAAAAACAAGCGATGCAAATGGAAAACAACTGCTCACCACCAACGCACCAATGCCCAGCCTGTTCCCGAGCAGTGGTCCCCCAGCCAGCTTTGCCCCTATAGTTTATATACTGGGCGTGACATCACATGGTATGGAATATCCCTTTGGCCAGTTCGAGTCAGCTGTCCCGGCTGTGTCCCCTCCCAGCTTCTTATGCACTCCCAGCCTCCTCGCTGGCAGGACAGCATGAGAAGCCAAAAAGTCCTTGACCTAGTGTAACCACTGCTCAGCAACAACTAAAACATCAAGGTGTTATCAACATTATTCTCATCCTAAATCCAAACCACAGCACTGTGCCAGCTCCTAGGAAGAAAATTAACTCTATCCCAGCCAAAACCAGGATAGCGAGGCTCCTCAGCATGAATAAGTCAAACCAGACCTAGAGCAATTTAGATGTTTGCAAGCAGTGACAAAAGTTTGGTTGCCACGTACTAGAACAGAAGTGACTACAAGCTTGCATCATGCTGTGACACAAAGTTTCATGAGCTTTTCACCTATTAACTAAAGCTCCCCGTTACTGAGAAGCAGCATCCCCAAAACCTGCTCTGATACACTACAATATTGTTGCAGGGAATCAGGCGTATTCAGGACATGCTGCAAGGATTACACTTCCATGTACGCAAAGGTGTCCTGCAAAGCTCACGTCTTGAATGAGATCCAATAGCCACAAGTTTGAGTTTATTCCTCAGTACTCATTTGCTTTTAAGCACAAGTTGCAACATGTGTGACAAGATCCATATCTTGCTCATTTTAATGTCTGTGGTAGAGAGCTGGCAATGGAGTTTGTAAACCCTGTCGCCATGCAAGCCATCATATCTTATCTAAAATGCATCCATGCAGATTTAAACACTCAGGCTTATTTTCTGTTGTTCATAAAACTAAAACTCGGTTGCTCAGATGTTTGCAGGATATAAAACTCTAAGAAAGGGAAGTATTGTCAAAGTGAATTCATTTGCAAATTCAAGATGACATTCATGGCAAAAAAAGATGATTTACATTCACCCAGCTATTTCTCTAATGATTTTTAATGCCTTCTGAATTCCTAATTAGGAAGACATATCCGATAGTTAAATACCGCAGGACGTTATATATGAGTTATTGTCTCCAAGTATTTTGTCAGAAGTATAATTGGAAGTACATTATGCAGGAGAAAAGCTAGTTTTTCAACTATTTATACCTTTGGATATATTTACCTTATGTCTGATGAAACTTGTAAATGCAGGTGTGGTTTGATTATCAAGAACATTTTACATAACTCACATAGACTTGCAGACAGGTAGAAATGTAGTTTTTCTCTTTGTTCTTTATTGCTGCATCCCTTGAACAAGCGTGCTCCATATTTGTTCTCTGTCTTTGGCATGGCTGGAGGACATGAGGCACCAACACCTCTGAACCCTCTTTTCCCTCTCCATGCACCAAGATCCTCAAGACAGTGAGTAATGGGAACAGGGTTGTGGCTAAATTGCTCTAGAGATGACTATTCAGCAAAGAGGATTATCTAGAGACAAGTAACCCAGGCAAGATAAAGTTCATTGCATCAATAAACCATTTTTTTGTCTAATTAACACACGCTGAACACGTCCCTGGGCTGATTTACAATTCCATCCATTGGGGTTTGGGCTGAAGCCTGGGTTACGCAGAGCTCAGCTCTGCCATTGTGATGCCAGTGGCTCTCTGCTGTAAGCCCCAGCCTCCCTAGGCAGTCAAAACAATGCATTTCTGCTGCATTTTTGAGTGGCTATTCAAAAATTGCAGGCAAGTTCATCATTAAAACATATCTCACAGAGATGAGAGTTGAACACACACTTGGTTTTTATGGTGGCCTTTAAGCAAGTTTATATTTTATATAAGTATATTAAGGCATGAGCTGCTTTAATCTTAATGGTGTATGATGACAGCTGCAGGTCAGGTGTCTGTCCTGACTCCCATACATTTCAAGTCATATGGTGTTTCAAAATCATATATTTTTGCTGAGGTCTTTTTGGCATTTTAGTATTGGGTATGGAAATAAAATATGTAATGAGATTTAAACCGCCTCCTTTGGTATACATAAAGCTGAGGGCCCACAGTAACATGAGCTGGCTTTGCTCCAGCTGAGGAACAAGGAAAATGGAATTAAAAGTAGGTAAGATCCCTTTTTGCTACAGTTATATAAGTAGTTGAATAAATTTCAAGTTCATGACACCTGATAGCAATGAAAATGGAGAAAAGTCATAAAGATGATGCTATGATTATCACATGCACCATTAGGATTAAGATGAGTAGTAGACATGCCAAAAAGCTGAAAGTGTAGGAATTTCTGGAGGGACAGATTATATACGGCGCAAGTACATGTCACCTCACACAATCGCATCTTAATCCTCACTGGAGGTTACAGGTACAGCTGCACATTCACACTTCATGACAATTTGACATGATTTTTCATAAATGATAGAGAGAAAAGTATTGGACAGACTTTGAACTGTTTCTGATATGTGAAAAAGAACTCTGAACAGAGGAGCAAGGATTTCTTACCATGCCTTGTTAATCAATGCAAGTGAAAACTGGAGAGCAAGAACCAGAGGGCAGATATTGCTAGTGGCCAGTGAACATCCAGAGTGCTGTGCTGTGGGAAGGTGAAGAATCTTGAGGAAGATGGCTCATAAAGAGGAACACAGTCATAGAAATTAAGAAAAAAAATATATACTTTAAAGAAATATTTGGGTCTCCGAGAGGTTTGCAGTTCTTAAAAGATGATGCATAAATTCTAGGGCATCTGCAAAAGTAAATATGAGGACAGAGTGCGGCACTTAAAATAATCTTCACTCAGGCAGTTATCTCCACAGGAAAGATGCCCTAGTAATCTAGAGTTAAATAAGTTATTATTCTCTGATGGACTAGGATGACCTAACGCATTGTCTACCACAACCAAAACCAAAACATTAGTTGGAAAAAACATGTTATCTGGATGCAGAGAGAACTGAAAGGGAAGGTTTAAAAGAAAGAAAAAGAACAAAAAAGGGAAGGAAAAAAGAAGCAAAGAGAAAAGAGAAAAGATGAAGGCTTTTGACTGTTGGTCCTCTCAGATTCCAGAACACCAGTTTTAGAGACCCCAGTTGAACAAATCCTTTCATATCTGAAATAATGAATAAATACTTCCTGAAGGTTCTGAAAATAAGAAAAGGTCAAAATATGGGGGGCTGAAGGCGAGAGAAATAATATTACCCATACCACCACGGCATGCAAATTAGTAGCTCATATACAACAGAAGAGAAAACGGCAAGCACAGGAACAGCCGCAGTGACATTTCTTTCAGCCATGCATGTGCTAAACAAAAAACTCTCACTGGAGGCAAAGCCCCACCACGGTTGTCCCCAGAAGCCTAGTACTGGACTCTTGGTACACAAAAGCAGAGGGGACGATGCAGGACTGGGCAGTAAACTGCTTTTGCCAAACACTTGCCACTGACCGAGCGAGGAACTGGAGAATAACTGCAGCACAACAGGGGCTGGGGTCCTGCAGGCAGAGAATATGATACCATTTCTTATGCCAAAGGCACATGGGATTCAGGGTGTGATGATTTCTGACACACTGAGCCAAACTCGTTCCTGCTGCAGCTTCACCAATGACAGCAGACTTCCATCATGGATGAATTTGGACCACTGTCTTTCCAGAAATGCAGTACAGCTGGAATGCTGGGGGAAGGAAGCAATCTTCCTCTTGTTGCCGCAGGCAGGCTGAAGCTTGTTGCTCAGCTCAGTTAATGTATGCACTGAACTTCGGAAGGTTCACTTAGTAGGACATGTTATTAAAAAAAAAATAAATTAAAAAATTCAAATTAAAAATATGAAAAGTTTTGTTATATAGTTTCCAACACTTCAAAATACTTTTGCAGGACAGTATTCAAAATGGATCTGACAACAAAAGTATTCCTGTGAAGAAGCAGCACTCCGTTCCTGGTGGATTTCTCCAGCAATACCTTTTCTACCTGGCGGGTTTCTTTTTTAATACAGAAACTATTCACACTAAGGGATTTAAAACTAATCAGTTTGCAAGCTGTTCTTAAACATTTGCACTCCTGTGAGACTAAAAATAATGTTCAACCATACATTCTCTATCTACATTGTATCATTCTCTAATTACATTTCACCACAAGGGCATAAAAAAGCATGACACCCTACCCTTAACACTGCAAAGGTGGGCAAAACTCTGTCATGTCAGTATTTGGGATCACTTAGTGTTAAGTTTTCTTCTGTTCTGATGTTTACTTTTACTTGCATGGGTCTCCATGCCAGCATGTGCACAATTCCTCCACGCTTCATCCCAGAACATTTCTACCAATTACTTGATCTCCCTCTTCCATGTGGTGAGTTAATATGAAACCGAACCAAATAAAACTGAAACAGAACCCTGTCTTTGGATTTTCCCAATTAAAAAAAAAAAAACTATTTTGAAAAAAAATACACTTACTAAAAAAAGAACCAAACAAATGAGGGATGAAAATTTTCATCTAATTGTAACTATTGTAACTGTGGCTTGAGAAAAATCCAGCTTTTGTGGAAGAGATATAAAATAAGAAAAAAAAAAAATCTACATTTCTCTGTTGTAAAGAAGAAAAACCACCAAACCAAAACAACTTATCTCCTATTAAGATAGGAGACAGTGATCCCTCCCTTTCTCAGGAAAGCCAGGGTACAAACAGAGCAGTAACAAAATCAAATGGCCACTGCTCTAACTGATTGCACTGTTTGCGTTGGGCTTGCGCTCCCATTTTGCTGAGTTTACACAGAACCAGATGTGGCTCCAGGATGTAAATCAGCGTGCAATCTTCTCCTGGTACCATTCACCCAGAACAAAGAGTCAGAGTTTGAGCAATAGGATCATGAGGTTGATCTCATTCAAACTCTCTGTCCTTTCCAAACCAAAGGACCCGAATTTCCTCTTTGACATGGGTAAAGCGGAGAACTTCCATAAACCATCATTTTAATCAAACTACTCCAGTGCCTTCAGTGGCACTTGAACTGGTTTGCCCAGTGGTACGCCGCAGCTCCCTAGCCATGACAAGCCACCCGGAGAAGCAGGCTCCTGCCAAACCACAGTGGGAGCAGTCTGCCTGGGGGGGATGTTGGATGCCCACAACAGCTCCAAACCCAAGTGGCTCCAAGGGAAGAACGGCCTGGGGGTCACCCGTACCACGTTCACTCAGTGCCTCTGCAAAGACTTCAGCTGGCGAAGAGCTGGTAAAGGACATTGTAAATAAAACAGCTCAGGAGAGAGCTATCAGCAGAAAAACAGAGTGATTTATCAATAAATGTACAATCGCATTGTCAGTTTAAAACACTTGAGTAAAGCATCTAAATAGTCAGCATCTATTAATTGTTTATAAACAACACTGTTTGAGTTTACAAATATACCTGCATACATAGGTATATATACACACATATATGTACACATATAGATACACTCCAGTGCGTATATACATGCAAGAACATACAAAACAGTCTCTCTGTTAAAGCTACATGGAACTTCTTTGTGTGCCTGAAAAAGCACTTGTTCAAGCAAAAAATGTGTGTGCTGAGTATGTAGGATAAAATCTAGTTTTGCAAAACAGTTTGGTACAGGTGAATATATTCCCCAGTGAATAAATATGTATATATATGCTACTTTTCTGAGATAAGAAGCCTATTATATCTGAGATGGGTACTCACATAGTCACAGCCACAGACTGTTCCCAAAGGACATGCAAGTAGTAATCATTAAAAAGGATTTCTTTTATGACTAGGTCACACTATTTAGAAGTTGAAAGTGAACAACATAGGTACAGTCTCAGTGCATGTGCCTGAAAAAACCCTGACTGTCCAAATCATGGCTAGGCTCCATTATAATGCTTCTTCTCACTATGATCATCATTTTTCGTTCTCTGGTCAGAATACACATGATTAGACAGAGGCAATTAATTCACACTAAACAGTTTATTCCAAGGGAGCCCAGCCCATTACTTCCCCTCTGTATATACCAATTGAAAACACTGATTGATGAAGAAAATGTTTCTGTGTACTTTAACAGAAAAACATCACATTAATGCAGGAAGAATGTAGTTTTCCTTTTCAGATACAAGACAATACAGTAAAATTTCCCAGAGAAGGTTTCTGGCCTCTGAAGCAATTTAAAACTCATGGGGGGAAAAAACCCCAACATGTAGCTCTGATTTAAAGAATTGGCTTATATTCCACAAGCTGCAGCCTTTCCACACCCCTGTCCTTCCAGTCATTTGGAGAGGTTAGATTTGTGTCAGAGGCACTTCTTTGCAATCAGTATAAAAGCTCACATTTACAGTGGCTCTTTAAAACACCACATGGCCTTGAGAATCAGAGTTTAAGCACGAGTAAAAGTGTGCTAGAAGACGTCACAGCCCAGCACAAAAGAGATCACATTGACACTATGTAAACCTACACTGACCCTGTTTATAAGAAACTCAGGAATGATTTTCAACACAGGCTGTTACATTTATCAAAGCTGTTACAAGTTCCTTCACAATATTCCACAACCAATTTGAATTCCCTACATGAGTTGAGATTTCCACAAATGAACAATAATATTAATTCTGTTATGATTAAAGTACAGAATAGTTCCCAAACAAAACCAATATTTTTACATTTTTCCCTGAGTTTTAAACATCTATTTTTAGATTCCTATATTTCCAAATACGATTTGCTAGAAGATGGTTAGTATTTTTTCCCCTGGCTAAGCACAAAACAATATTAACATCTCTAGCAGAAAGCCCCAGTAATTGGTTTGACAATTAAAAACACAAATATCAAACCACTGAGGGAAGATTACCCACATCCAGTAATTTGCAGTTTTGCTTAGCAGGACAGGACGCTTAAGGGCATTAAACAAACAGCATAAAATGTACTATGTAATGGCAGTGACATTTTCAGTTATCATTATTGTAAAAGGCAGCAAAATACATATTGTCAGCTAACATACCTGCAATGGCCTGTGTCCTCAAAGCATTTGTTCAAAGAAGACGTTTTTAGAATCATCCCAGATATTTGGGGCACAAGTTCCTTTACTTGAGAAAATTCAAACCCATACAAGAATCTTGACTTTCTGACAGAC
The DNA here is from genome assembly GCF_900496995.4 of Aquila chrysaetos chrysaetos. Classification (NCBI taxonomy): domain Eukaryota; kingdom Metazoa; phylum Chordata; class Aves; order Accipitriformes; family Accipitridae; genus Aquila; species Aquila chrysaetos. The sequence goes on along the minus strand of NC_044009.1, from coordinate 47,564,558 downwards.
AGCTCTTTGTACTGTTGTGATCACAGCAGTACTCTAAAATAAGTAAATGGCAACTCCAGGGGCTGAAGACCCACAGTCTGCTCTACCCTCTCCAGCTTCTCCACCGGGATACACCAGCATACCAAAATACATGGGTGCTAATGGTGCCTGTTGCTCCCTTGCCAGCACCCCTACTGACACACCCATAAAAACCAGTTCAAAAGTAGTGTTTCCTTCCTTGGGCTCCTAATTATTTTTCAGTACCTGCAATATCTTTGCAACTGTTCCATCCCTAGGAGAAAGTAATTCAAATTAATAAAAAGAAAAAGGGTAAGGTGCAGTCAGTACAACCCAGAATCCTGCCTGCAGATAGTTAATCTACAAAGACAGCCTAACAAACTGCTCCATCGCATTTTCCTCATGAAGAAAAAATTTGCAAATAACAGTAGCAGAAGAAAAAAGATTCCAGTTCCACAGAGAAAAAAATCCAAGGAATTCAGCTAAGAACACTGCACATAAATGAAAAGATATTTTGTTTCCTCCATTTAGACAGAACTGGACAGTGCCTGACAGAAAAAAGCACTCATTTCAGTCTCTAAAGAAAGTGAAGCAGGTCTACCTTTCCAGTTTACATTTCTACCCAATCCAAAAAGGAATAGAAATAAAACATTTTTGTCTCTCATACGTGCTGCAGGAATGTAGCAATTTGCTGTAACTTATGTTATGGATCAAAAATGTTTTTATAATTACTGTTTGGGGTACAGATGTTCATTTCTTGACTCAGTCCCTCTTTTCACTGGTATATCATTGGCAACGTTTTTGCAGCACTTTTGCTCTACTACTTATTTTTCTTATACTGGCTTTATACACTTAATTTTCAGTGTGGTGGTACAGGGGTTTTTTTATATACTTTGCTAGTGTTCTCTCTTTAAGTAATAAAATACTGGCATTGCTAGGTGTCTGGAAAGGTAACAGCCAAAACTGAACATAGACTGTAGCACTCCACATCTGCTGCTGCGGCAAATCAGTGCATCTCCCTTCCAGTCATCAGAGCAGCATTTTGGTTCACTCCACCTAAGGATCTGGTCCGCAGTTCATATCTGATATAAAGTAAGTCTCACTGCTGAGATCTTCCTGGGCTAATGAAAACAATCATCTCATTTGTTTTGTGCTGTGAGATTCAGCTTCCTAAATATCAACTCAGCCTGAGGACAGGGTGCAGGGGGAATATGGAGCATCCTCTGCATGGTCTATTGATCTGCACTACAGACACTCATGCCTCCACAGCACAAGGCAGGACACAGAGCAAGCCTAGTGCATCATGGCTGATTAAGGATCCTGACTGCGAATCTTATGAGAAACAGTTAAGAAAGGAATTGGGGAAAAGACGTCAGAAGCTCAAGGGAAAAAAAGGAATGAAAGAATAGAAAATGAAGTGTGAAAATAGCACAAAGATATAAAGGGGCAAGGACAGTGATGAGTCAGGTGAGCTACAAGAGTGAAAATTACCTGGAAAAGAATTAAAGGGCATTAGAGATTGGAAAAGGAGCACGTTTTAAAGATCGCACCCTCACTTTGCTTCGGGAGATTCTTGTTTTGAAGAGACAGAAAGAGATTAAGAGTAGGAAGAGGTAAATAATGAGTCCACATTTAATCTATTAATAAACTAAAGGCAATCACCAACCCAGCTAAACAGCTTGTAGTTCAGTTGGGGTCCTCTATAAAACTACTGTAAAATTAAGAAGGAGCATTCAGGACTTAATATTTCAGTCACCTAACTCTTAATTATCCTTGTCTTGACTACCTATCTATGCAGCATACCACTTTGATATGAGCATGTATGCTGCCCTCCACCTTGGAGACTCTACAGCAGCTGACACTCAGGCCAGCAGATACACGTCTTTCTGTGGGGCACATAGTACATATGCTCTTCATCCATCATTAGTAGTACCCTATTTAGACATCAGCAAGATGCATAAAATTTGAGGTCTGCTCATCAAGATATAGATTCAAAGGCCAGCTTGCAAAGATTAGGTTCTTTCTGAGTGTGAGGTACTGTGCACACAGGAGTTGTATCAATCAGATAATTGAAGGTTGGCTAATAATAATTAGAATAACTTGGTGAAAAAGTGTGCAAAGCACAGGTAAAACTGTGCCTTTCTAATTCACCCTTTATCTCCAGCTCCTACTCTCAAAATAAGAGTAGTCTGCTCCCTGACAGTACTAAAATTTTCATAGGATGAGAACCACAACATGCTAGCCATACAGACCAGGATGCCAAAGGTGAGAAAAAAAGAAATGGTAATGGATAACAGACAGGAGATGACAAGAATTCTCCAAGGGACCTATTACTCCACTGCTGGCTGGCCTACAAGGAGGCTCACTCTGCTGCTACATCCAAGGGCAGCCAAGTAATGTCAAGTCCAGCAGCTCCTGCCAGCTCACCTCCTTCCTCTTCTGGTGCACCAGGCTGCCCAGGAGCCACCAAGCCATCACTTTCCTGCAGGTATCATGCAACATCCTTGCCAGGCAGCTCCAGTACTTCTCCAACAAAAAACCACGCGCTGGACTTCAGGGCATGTGTACCACCAGTGTACTTCATAAATATGCATCTGCTCCACTCACTTAAAAATAAAAATAATTGTCTGTTTTACAAGAAGAAACTCTGAGGCATAAGTTTAATAGGAAGGTTGTAGAGGCAGAGTTTGAACAAGGACTCCTCCAGCCCCTGATAGGATTTAAACCATAATAACACTCTTGCTCAAAGGTAATAAACTCTCCAAAGCAGGCACTATGTCTTCCTGTGTTAAGAATAATATTCTGAACATCTCAGGGATTATCTAGTACTAAGAAAACACTTTTTAACAATCCGTATTAAATCATTCAGACATTAGATTTTGTCCATTTTATAAGGAAAATTGCATTTTTTAATGAAAACGAAAAGGATTTTAGCCTACCTAGACCAAGGTTTCCATCGGGTATCTCCATCATAAATAACAGAAATGAAAAGCCTTTGCTTTTCAGTTAGGCCGAAAGAGGTATTGGCTTAAAAAGCAATCATTAGGGTCTCCAGCAAAATCCCAGACTCTGGTGCTGGAAACCCAAGGAAAGAGTAACTGTCTGTCTTGCGCATTTAAACATTTGCATTCATAACTTCCAAAGAAAAAAGATTTTGGTTTTGGCGATTTATACGTTTTATTCGTCTTTATTTGCAAGAGGTACAACCTCCATTCAGCTTTTTAAAATTCAGAGAGATTGTGAATATTCTCCTGACCCCTATGCCCCTGCTGTTCATGATCAAGAGAGACAGTAGGAAGGCTGGAATTCTCTGAGTTCTTCCAAGAGTGAAGATGTTCCCTACTTACTACAAAGGAGGACAAAAAGCTACCCTACCACTAAATTTTCCCCCACTGAAACTAGAGTTGCAGCACAACTGCAAAATGTTTATTTGTTATTTCAATTCATCCTCATAAGCAAGCCTGTTTGCTTGATGTGTCACATCAAAACACACATGGAAATTTAACTAGAAAAACTGGTACAAAATCTGCTATAAAGCACAACCAAAAAGGTAGCAGGCCCTGTTAGGCAGCGTTCACCCACAGTCATTTTTTCTGTCTTCTCCTACTGAAGGGACAGAAAGGATTTTTGAGAAAATTATCAGGACAGATATGTGTTTCCCTCTGTTTCCTTCCCAAATCCCTGTAATCGTGTTTGGTGAAGTGCAGTTTCCAATGGGCCAAATGCCTACTGAAAGTGTCTTCTGCTGCCTTGTTGTCTTGCTTGTTTGTTTGTCCTTCACCTTGTTCCTTGCCTATAATTTATGTGCTTACTTTCTGCAGGCTGCACAATGCTCATCCTCTTTTCTAAACCCTGGAGCAATTTGACTGTCGTGGTTTAACCCCAGCCAGCAACTAAGCACCACGCAGCCGCTCACTCACTCCCCCCCCACCCAGTGGGATGGGGGAGAAAATCGGGAAAAAGAAGCAAAACCCACGGGTTGAGATAAGAACAGTTTAATAGAACAGAAAAGAAGAAACGGATAATGATAATGATAACACTAATAAAATGACAACAGCAATAATGAAAGGATTGGAATGTACAAATGATGCGCAGTGCAATTGCTCACCACCCGCCGACCGGCACCCAGCTAGTCCCCCGAGCGGCGATTCCCCGCCCCCACTTCCCAGTTCCTATACTAGATGGGACGTCATATGGTATGGAATACCCTGTTGGCCAGTTTGGGTCAGGTGCCCTGGCTGTGTCCTGTGCCAACTTCTTGTGCCCCTCCAGCTTTCTCGCTGGCTGGGCATGAGAAGCTGAAAAATCCTTGACATTAGTCTAAACACTACTAGCAGCAACTGAAAACATCAGTGTTATCAACATTCTTCTCATACTGAACTCAAAACATAGCACCGTACCAGCTACTAGGAAGACAGTTAACTCTATCCCAGCTGAAACTAGGACATTGACATTTTCAGCTACGAAGGCAGCCTTCAGATTCTTCTGCTTCTGAAACTGATACGTTTTTAGTAGTCGCATTTCTTTTTACCCCTTCTGATTTATTTTTCTCCTTGATTTCATTCCTCCCTCTTACTTCAATAGGACCTGCTGTTATATCAATGACATCTGTGGATCCAAGAAATCCTCAATGGCTTTGGTGCTCAGAAACACAGTCACCTATTTGTCAGGATCACAAGCCGTCCTCTCTACTAGAAGTACAAATCTACATTTCGGGCAAAGAAAGTCTTCTCTCCCTTCAAGGCAGACAGCAGACACACCATATCATGTAGTGACCACAATAACTGATCATTCCTTCTCCTTTCTTATCATTGACACAAAAATCTACTGGAACTTAAACTCTCAATAGGAATATTCCTATTAACTACTCTATATGTATTACTCAAAAGTTTGCTGTTGCAGCATTTAAACCTGATCGGTCTCTTCCTTCAGTAACTCAGCAAACTCACTAAAGTAAAACTCAAATATTAGATCAAGGTCTTATACCTCAAAAAACAACTTTCACAGATCAAAGCTGAACTCAGAGAATCATAGAATGGTTTGGGTTGGAAGGGACCTTAAAGATCATCTAGTTGCAACCCCCCTGGCATGGGCAGGGACACCTTCCACTAGACCAGGTTGCTCAAAGCCCCATCCAGCCTGGCCTGGAACACTGCCAGGGATGGGGCAGCCACAACCTCTCTGGGCAACCTGTGCTTTCAGTGCCTCACCACCCTCACAGCAGAGAACTTCTTCCTTACATCTGATCCAAATCTACCCTCTTTCAGTTTAAAACCGTTACCCCTTGTCCCATCATTACATGCCCTTGCAAAAAGTCCCTCTCCTGCTTTCCTGTAGCCCCCCTTTAGGTACTGGAAGGCTGCTATAAGGTCTGCCCAGAGACTTCTCTTCTCCAGGCTGAACAACCTCAACTCTCTCAACCTGTCTTCACAGGAGAGGTGCTCCAGCCCTCTGATCATCTTCATGACCCTCCTCTGGACCCACTCCAACACATCGATGTCCTTCTTATGTTGGGGGCCCCAGAGCTGAATGCAGGGTCTCACCAGAGCAGAGTAGAGGGGGAGAATCACCTCCCTCAGCCCGCTGGTCATGCTTCTTTTGATACAGCCCAGAATGCAACTGGCTTTCTGGGCTACAATTGCGCATTGCTGACTCATATTCAGTTTTTCATCCACTAATACCCCCAAGTCCTTCTCCACAGGGCTGCTCTCAATCTACTCATGGCCCAGCCTGTATCTGGGCTTGGGATTGCCCTGACCCATGTGCAGGACCTTGCACTTGGCCTTGTTGAACTTCATGAGGATCACGTGCGCCCACCTCAAGCCTGTCAAGGTCCCTCGGGATGGCATCTCTTCCCTCCAGCGTGTTGCCAGCAAACTTGCTGAGGGTGCACTCAATTCCACTGCCCATGTCGTTGACAAAGATGTTAAACAGCACTGGTCCCAATACCGACCTCTGAGGAACACCACTCCTAAACTTGATCATAGGACACATCCTATCTTACTGACACAAAACAAAACCCATCTCCAAAACAGAAGGTCAACATTTTAATCTGCAAAAATCCTATCGTTACCATCAAGAGTTGTGATTTTGGACTTGATGCATGTTCCTTTGAACAATTAATAAATTATTTTATCATGAAAATTGCTTTTATCAAGGCTAGAATATACTCTAAGACCATCTGCAATGACTCAGATCAGAAGTTCAATGATTTTATTTAAAAGTTGTATGTAAGAATTAAAAAAAATAATATTACAGTTAAACCCCAAAGAGAATTCAGACAGGCAGAATGCAACCGTACCAGATGGAACTTGCATTGAATTCATTTAAACTGACACCTCCTCTCTTGCAAAAATAATTTTCAAAAGTATTCTGTCCTCTTAGTTCAACACTGTTAACTTGCACAATGGTCATGTACCTTGCAAATCTCTATCAATTAAAATGTACTTTAAATCACAGCAGTTTTGAGCCACTCAATTATCATTTTACCTCCTCATTACTAAAATGTGCCACCTGTATCTCAATTTATTATTCACATACATACTCTGAAATCTTGCTTATTCCCTTTGGAAATCGTCGCCTTCACTGAGATAAACTCATCCATGATAGATAACAGCTCTGTTAGCACTTAGTAATCCAGATCAGATTATTAGATTAGGACTGAACGTGCATTAGTATAATAAGACAGAAATCTATTCCAAATAGAGTGCAAACAAGCCCTACTTTAGAAAATAAATGAATGCAACTCATCTTTGAGTACACCATTCAGTAGAAAACAAAGATGTTCTGCTGAGAAAGCCTGGAGGAGAATGTGATTTGTGGAATGGGCAGAGGTCCAGAAAGCATTACATCTTTCTCATCCTTTCCTCCTTTCTTTATAATAAGATCATCCCTAAAAGCCAACATTCACATATACACTAATTATAAATAAAAATAAACCATCTGAATTTTTGCTATCATTCTGTAAAAAGACCCTACTCTGCTTTGGATGCAGTATATAAACAGTGGTCCAACTTTTTCACTTTCCTGGAGTCTTTCTTTCATAAATTTATGCAACAAAAAGTCATGAATCTTACTCTAAGCCTTTCCCCCATAACTGTTTCTAGGGGTTTTTGCTTTGGGATCTTTCTGTTCCGTTCTATAATCTCTTCTGCCCCAAAGGGACTCTTCAACTCTTTATCCTTGCTCAAGTTAATAGGGCTCAGAGGATTTAGCAGAATAATTCTTCATCTCCAGGAAGGGCTCAATAGTTTCAAAATGTGATGACTTAACAATATGCCTTTATCCACTGACAAATTTCTTGCTCTTCTCCCTCTCTTACACCAAAACGCACAATTCAGCTCAATCCATTTTAACTCCTAGATCCATTTTTCAGTTTTACAAACTACCAAGAAAGACTTCAGAGCTGTAGTGTCTGTCTTTGGCTGAGATGGAAGAGAGGGAATGCTTCCAGCTTCTCACCCCACCTTTTCAGTTCAGCATCGGGGTTAGAGCTCTCCTCTTCCTGTGTCTTGATTTCTCTGGGCAGGACAGCCAGGCACACATGCTGGAGGAGAGCCATGGCATGCTCTTGCAAGCCTTCAAGCAAGAGAGCACAACTGTGAAATGTCTGCCCTGTGGCCTAAGTATACCCTCTCACCACATAAATCAGATACAGCATCAATTATATCCATCAATTTTATCAATTATTATATTATTCCTTTAATTACTATCTCAATTTGATGATAGATGAAGACTGAAGATGGCAAGAGAAATGAAAGTTTTACTCTGAATTTCTACTATGTGTCACTTCTCCCAGTTAAAAATTAGGGAACTGGTCTGTAAGTACCTGCTATTTGAGCAGCTTCCCTTCAGGTGACCAGTTCGGCTGAAGAGATCAGAGCTGCCTTCATGAGCCAGAAAAAAATAAACGCTGTAGAAGTGGACGTCAGCATTCAGACTGCAATGTTCTCCCATCCTCCTGCACTTTCTCTCTCTATGTCACCATAATGACCTGGGATAGAGATCTGAAGGAAAGTGGAAAAGCTTGAACACCTCAAACTTTGATCAGGCAACTATATACGTTGGAACACCTAGCAAGTGTTTATATAAACCTTGCAGCCAAGGCACACAAGCTGGCTTTCATCTAGCTGTCCTGTTAACCCTTGCTGGCTACTCCAGTAGCAAGAAGCTCAGACTGCAAAATCCACCAAGAGCAAGATAAACTAGCCTGCATGGAGCTGCATTTTCTCTTGAACCCATCAACAAGGCCTTGCTAGGACCTCCAGGCTGCCTTTCCTGGTGAGCTTCCGTAGTTCAGACTCATTCATACATCTTACCCTGCACTGAAAATAGGAGGCTTGCAGACCTGATGCAACTTCAGTGCAGACCTATTCTTAATTTTCTTGGAATCCCTGCTAGCCAACCGGACTGCTTTTCTAATTTTAATGCATTTTATAAAACTCTTTACGCTTTGCAGCTTCATTCGGATGGATCAGAATCTCCTACTATTCTGCTTGCAATTCTGCTGGAATCTTACAAGGAAATTGAAACCAAACTTGAAAAAAATATTTCAACTACCAATTAAACATCATGAAAAGATAGGTTAATCTCAACAGACCTCAAAGTTGACAAAGTCATTGTTTAATGTGTTTAGATATAAAGCTAAAAGAAATTTGATAACAGCAATAAGGCAGTTCCAAGAATATTGTTGCCATGAAATAATTACGTCCCAACAGGATTAGAGGTAATCAGCCACACTGTGTCTCAGTACACCTCAGGGGGTGATTATCTTACCATAACAACACCACCCATTGTGTTTCATTGCTTAAATGTGTTCTGATAAAGTAACATAGTTTTAAAGTTTGTGTAGCTGTTTGCGTCAGCAGACAACCAAGAAAATTATAGTCATAATATATTTTCTTTTCCCAGTAACTTTGTATTTTTAAAAATTTAAATCCCGTTGGAAATTTACAAACATATTCATTACAAAAATATGTTCAGCATTTAGATTGCAACATAAATAATCAAAATTAGGACATGCAAATTTATCTTGGCAGGCTGTATTTTTTTCACGCTGCTATGACTTTAATTTGTGTCACTATTTTAACGTTATTTAAATATGGAATTTTACTTAATGCGTTTATGAATTGCTAGAATAAAAGAAAATAAAGAAGTGTTTCATAGAAGATTATGAGCCACACAGAATATTATTTATTTACTTAAATGACCAAAAAATAAAGTAATAAATCTTAGTCTCTCAAGTAAATGAAACTATTATGCCTGATTTAATGTATTTATTTATACTAATAAAAAATAATATCTCCACAGGTATTACTTTGCTATTATTTGTTATGTGCTGTCAGTGTGTTAGGTAAATATAAAATCAAATAAAAATGGATGACATAAACAAGAGCTCCGCGGTACTATTCTATACAGTATAGTGGTACGGCACCATATGGATTCTGCTATGTTTTCTTAAATCTGTGCATGGCAACTGACAGTATAGGTCAGCTTTGATAGTGGAACATTACAGGCGCCATGCTGGGCTGCTGATCTGTCAAGCCCAGTATCCCACATACGGTAATCATAGGTGTTATTGTCTATCACTTATTTATCATTACAGACAGATCTAGTGGTGACAGTTTACTTATTCTGCAGATATTCATGTGATTCACATGATCAAACCAAATTGTCCCAGTTCCTTTATTATTTGAATATAACATTGGCACTTGGGTTGGCAGTCTAAACTTAAGAAAAAACCAACTTATTCTGAGCACACGAGAGGCCTTGGAATTGTAGAGGCACACTGAGTACAAACAATAAATTACAAATGAAAAGAAATTTATCAAGAGCAGCTACTACTCAGAGAAAGATCATGTTTTGGTCTTCCTGACCTTTCTGAAGACTGGCTTTCCGGCTTATTACTAAGAACTTTAAAGACTATTATAAATGGTTGACTCAGCTATTCTAGAAATGAATTATGCAGACTATAAAGGGAACTTAACTGACCTCATATACTACCATCTTTTGAATGACTATTTTGCTTTGAATTAAAAGTCAAAGGGAAATTAAAATGGTTATCTTTATGACTGCTTTAAGGAATTTTAAACCCGTAACTGAAAAAAATATAAAAATTTGCATTTTTATAGCACATTACTCAAGAATCCCAAAAAACAGCTAATGTATGGGATCCCCACTTTACAGATAAGAAAACTGGGGCACAGAGACAATAAAGAACAAGTCCACCCAGAAAACTTATTGCCTTTTACAAACAGAAACTTCTTCCATTAATGCATCCCAAGACTATGTTCCATTAGTAATTACTACACCGTGTCATTTTTACACATATTTCCACTAGAAGAACTTGCCTTTCAAGAACACTAGCATTTCAACGTTCAGGAAGCCAAACTGAGAATAAATAATGAAATCATCCTTCTGCCACATGGCACTATCTTGTTTCGTAGGACCCCTCTGAATTCATCTATTTTCTGTCATACTGAGAACATCTAAATGAAGGTGTTAATACTGCATGTTTGAAGAGAATCAAAGCTGAAATCAAAGAACAAAATGTCTTACTGTGAAGGCATCTTTCAATTTCTTCTGTGTCATTTTGCAGACAAAGAAATAAAAAGCCTCTGTGCTATCAATAGGGCTTTGTTTTAACTCTGCATCATAGAGACTTGTAAATCTACTGTCATAGCTGCTCCAAATATTCTTATACAGTCAGCCAAAATCAATGATTATATTAGAGGTTTCCAAAGGATTTTTTTTTTTTTAATTCTGAAAACTATTTATTATGAAGGACAATCACTGCTATTTAAATCTGACAGTGGAACTAGCATATATGCATGAAACGAGGAAAACATTTTGCTTTACCTGTTTGGTTTTTTCTGATACCTGTAACTGCAACAGCATCTGAAATCAACAGCTATTTTGGGCATTGTATGCTTTTCATCAAATTGCAGTCAGTAGAAATACTTTCCCTAGTGATCTTCAAAACTCTGATATACGTGTCATAAAAATCTATTCAGAATTCAATATGCACATTAGTACTGGTACCGTTTGGGAATACATCATTCCGACAAGGACTCAAAACGCTTACGTAAAGGATGACTGGATGAGAAAGATTTCCTTTCTAGTTAGACACAACAGGACAGATCTTAGTCTGCTTCATATCTCCTCGCAAGAGGCACAATACAAAAAAAAAAAAAACCAAATCAAACAAAAAAAAAAAAAAGAAAAATAAAAAAGGAAAGCTGAGGTAATTAGCTAATTGGAAATCCCTCACAAGGACTGGAAATCCTGGGTGCCCAAAGACAAAATTGGTGGTTGGGAGGGCTCTGAGCCCGAGTCACTTCTGGGTTCTACAGCTTCTTTAAGAGCCACAACACCAGCTCAGAAATTGAGGACGAACTAAAGAAAATAAGAGCGGGCCAAAATCCTACCCTCTGCTGTTGTAAGTAACCATGAGGCACAAGCTTCTTCATGAACCAACCAACCTCTGTCTCACTCTGACTGTGGTCTGCTCCTTTACTGCTCCTGCTGGAGTATTCTACTGTTGTTGCTACTCTATATTCAGTGTATGACACTTACCCTTGTTGTTTTAACAATACTTCTTACTTTTGGGCCTCCCTATCAACTGCAACAATTTTAAAACATCCCTTAGCAGACAGAAGGAAGCAGGAGAAGGAGGGATTCTTACAACTATGCTGACACCATATTTCACTTTGCAGAACCAGGCTCAAGCCTCTCCTCTTTCTATGCCAGAGGTGCATAAGTTTCTCTGATACTCTTCTCTTCTAACTCATCTGCTTGTCCATCCTGGCTTCTGATCTCCCTCATACTGTCTGCATTTCCTTCTTTATTTTTTTCCTCAAGCCATTACTATGCAGTAGTGCCCCCCGCCAGTACAAACCTGTGAGAGTTTCATTTTTACTAGCCCCGTTGTTTCTCAGTTGATGATTTTTCAAAGTTTTTTGAACTTCTTGTCTACAACGGCAGATTAGAGTAGTTCTTTTCCAGTCTCAAACTAGACCCAGTTCAATCTAGCTTTTAGCTACCATTAACTTAGCCTTAACGTAGTCTCTAAATTTTAATCAGCTTCTGTTCTTCTATTGCTTCAGTTGTGAATGACTGCCTCCTGCAACCAGCCTTTCACTTGAATTTTTGTCTTCCTTTGATTCCCCTGTGACCCTGTCACCCCTCGATTTTCATTCCTTCTCCTTCTTCACTTTTTAAATGAACCTTTCTATCCCTCTTCCAACTTCCTAGGTGGTTCCACAGAGTTGCATCCATTGTCACCATTTTTGCTCCTAGCTCACTATCTATTTGGATGATGCCATCAAAAATACAAACTCAGTAATCACCTTTGGGCTAATGTTTCACAGAACTCCTTCTCCACTTAGATAGGTCTACCTAGGTGCTCTCTCTCTGGCATCTTCTGCATGCCAAGCAGTCAGTCAAAGGCCAAGAATTTTTTGAATCAGTCCCAGAGGATCCTTATTTCCAATACGGATACAAGCAGTATCCTCACATGCTCATTACATGTGCATCATCTTTAACTCAAACCTTACTCTGGCTTCTCACATCTAGGCTGGTTCCAGGACATCCTTTCTCTTATCTGAAGGCTTTCTTGTACATCCACGTGATCAGGCTTTCATCTTGGATCCCAACTGCTGAATAAAATAAGATGGTGCTCTGGACCAGTATAACTCTCCACATTACCATTGTCTGAAGACGAATCAACTTCAGACAGTACTCTCAGAGGAGGAGAGATACACAGTTCTTTAAGGTATATATTTGGTTTGTATATAATACAACTTGTCAGATCAACAGATGCCCCAGACACCCCCAACATTTTCTCTGCTGAGATATTTGAAAGCTGCATCTTGTTACCAGAACTTTATTTTAGTGTTTTATCTTTTGCTAGATATTTCTTCATATGATGCAAAAAAATGAAGCTTTAAGAGTGAAAACACACAGACTCCCTAAACCCAAAAGCTTCCCAAAAGATTCCACAACTGTAAACATCAATAGTGGGTACTGTTTTTCTCCTCATTTCATCCAGCATGAATCTCTTTCCAGTGCTCACTGCCTATATTTCTCCTCTCAGAATAACAAAACTTGTTTTGGAGGAAAGAAGCACTTAGAACTGCTGTTAACATTTCTTCAGTATTCTAATGAACTTAATAAGCTCCCATGATGTTTCTTACAATGTAGAGAAACCTCCAAAAATATTAAAGTGACTCTGTTTACTCCAGCAGTAAGGAGCAATCCAGATGACTGGTGCAATACATCAATATTACACATGTTCTCTCAATGCTAGAAAGAAACTCACAGGAGGAAACAATTATTCACTTTGAAGCTCTTCAGTATTTTTGGAACAGGACTCAATTACAATATTCTGACTGTACATTTTTTTGTTTGTTTCACCTGAAATATCACTTGACTTGTTATGAAACCATATTTTCTTACCCAGTTCTAATTTCATATACCGCACTTAGAGTTTCGCTATAATTCAGTGGAAGTTGCAATTTGACACTGTTTCTGTGACACCTAAACTAGCTCCACAAGATAACAAAGTCCCCTGACTCTGCCAAGAGTTTTTAGATAAAGAACTCCTAAAGAGTATTCTTCCTACAAAGGATGTGTCTAGACCCTCAAAAAAAAAATTGTAAAAAATAAAAAACTTAAAAAGCAAGTTATATAAATTATTAAAGTAAAAGCATAAATATCCTCATATTCTATTTTCAGAAAATATCATTAATTATAACCCATGTGATATATACAATTTCATAACATAAGTATGAGTAATTCCATCTCCTAAATATTCATTACATATATAACATTACGTATTATTGATGTATTATATTCATTACATATAAATGACTGGTGTATTCCTAGCATTACATAAGTAATCATTTGAGGTAAGATTTCAGCTGAAGTTATCTTGTTGTCACTATCAGAGCAACAGATGGGGCTTGGCAAGGCTCAGTATATGCCCGCTCCCAGTTCTGCCAGTGGCTCACAGGTTGATTTAATCCGTAAATCACCTCAGTCCTGCAATCCTCTCTTTCCCATCTATAAAAAGGAAATATGTTACAGCCCTCTCTGTGAGGCGTTTTGAAATCTAATGATTATGCAAGTGAATTTTTCACATATCAATATTGTTATTAATTGAATGTCTGAACTGTAAGGCTAACTGAATTTGCATAAATAGCTGTTTATTGAATTTAACTGAATCAGAATCAAGCACTTATCTCAGTTACACTTTTAAATAACTTTTAGAGAGGTAAATTATTTTAAGGCTGAATTTTTCAGGTGAATAAGTAGATCATGTTGCTAATATCAGTTACTATAAACTGCCTGATTCCCCCAAAATATGCAGAAATTATAAGAGAAATTAAAAAGATTAAATGAGCACATTAGCAGTAACAAGAGACTTCAATTTACAAACTAATTGGGACAGAGGAAAAAAAAACCTAAACATTAAAAGGAACAGTTTGTCGACTGATTTCTTACTAACAAGGAATCCTAAATGAAGATATAGCATGGAAAGGCTAAAAAACACGATCATGCACACCTCAATACCACAAGGTAACCCATGTTCCCCTACTACATTGGTTGTGAGCAAAGGGCCTGATCACATGGAGTAGCTCACACATTGCTGTAGTTTTGCTCATGATTAGGAGATCTAACGCAAGAAATGGTGTGCTTTATTGGCTCAAGACTCAACAAGTCTTCTGGAAATCGGCGCCTACCTCCTTATTCTCAGGGATCAGAGCTGTAACAGGAACAACTGAACAGGAGGCCATCAGCAAGGCTACCGTTACTCTCGTCGGTCCCAAACACCAGCGAAATCCGAGGAATAGCCGTTATCCCCTCTACATACACCATCTGCTCTTCTGCATTTTTTATGTCATAGCAATGCTAGCACCTCTTTTTCAGACACCCACACGCAAACATATAAAATTACCAGATTTAATAAACCTTCGGGAACAATTAAGAAGCTTAGTTAGGAAGTGCCCCATGTCTCACATGCTACAACTACAGGAATACATCATCTGTAGTATAATCATGCCAGCTGGATCTTACTCTGGCTTTCCACAACCAGGGACTGATGTTTCCCACTATGATCTTGTGTATTGGAAATTAATAAAAATAATCTGGAAAAACAAATATAATTAATTAATTAATAGCCTATTTGGTCATTAATTTACTGACAGCTCAATTGTAAGGATAGTTCCTTACATTTGTACTAAAAAAGCGCTGCTACTCATGTACAACACATTCATTGCGTCCCTTGGCCAAATAAACTGTAATAGCAGATTATAATCTGAAACCTTAAAATTCTACCAGACTGCTCTTTTATAATATGCAAAAAAATTAGAATAAAAAAGAAGAAAAATCAGTGGGGGAAGAGAGATAGAAAAGAAGACAGGCTGGAGGATGAAGGGCACTGACTCAATCAAATTCTTATCCATACTGCCCATCAACATGGAAATGTTAGACCAGAAAAGGGCCTGCTTTGCCCATCTCACGAGTATCATATGACTAGGAAAAAAGAAAATTTGGGAAGTGGAAGTCCATTTTGAAAATATATACTCAGACATTCTTCTTTTGCTAAACTGGGTCTACCCCTATAAAGTATTTCTTCTGAAATTAGCTAAAACTTCAGTCCTGCAGAATTTTATATCCTTTTTTCTGTGCTTCAGTTTCATAATCTTCTAAAACTCTTAAAGGAAAAGGTTATAGATCACCATGAAATCAAAGCCAGAATGTTTTTATATTTCCATCTGCTTCTACCACACTCTCATTTTATGGAAAATCATTTTCATTGCATTTTCTTTCTTTAATTTTACTGTCTATTTACTTCTCCAAAACAAACTGGAGGGAGAAAAAAAAAAAAAGATTCCACAAAATTCTTATTTAGGAAAAGTGCCTGAAGTACCAAAGAACCACGCTTGAGAACTCACATGAAGGATGAATGTGCATTTAGGTTGCTGAAACTGCAGCTAGGGAGATGAGGCGGCAGCTCTAGTTTCCTTTCTGACCTTGGGCAGGTCACTCACTTGTCTGAATGCTTCAGTTCCTCTCATTCATAAAAAGACACTGATAATATTCTATTAAATACAGCCTCTTCTACATCTGACTTTTTAATCTCAAAGAATTTGAAACCTAAAATGACTAACTCTTGGCATAAGCTTATACAGCATCCAGCACAGTGCAGGCTCAACCTCAGCCTAGGTCTGTAGTTATTACTGCACTACAACAATGGTTCTTAAGAACTGAAGGAACAAAAGGTTTGTGTGCTGGTTTTGGCTGGGGTAGAGTTAATTTTCTTCATAGTAGCTAGTGTGGGGCTATGTTTTGGATTTGTGCTGGAAACAGTGTTGATAACAGAGGGATGTTTTCGTTACCGCTGAGCAGTGCTTACCCAGAGCCAAGGGCTTTTCTGCTCCTCCCCCCACCCCACCAGCGAGGAGCCTGGGGGGGGCACAAGGAGTTGGGAGGGGACACAGCCGGGACAGCTGACCCCAACTGACCCAGGGGATATCCCAGACCATAGGACGTCATGCTCAGCACATAAAGCTGGGGGAAAAAGGAGGAAGGGGGGACATTGGGACCGATGGCGTTTGTCTTCCTAAGTCACCGTCAGGCGTGATGGAGCCCTGCTGTCCTGGAGATGGCTGAACACCTGCCTGCCCGTGGGAAGTGCTGAACGAATTCCTGGTTTTGCTTTGCTTGTGTGTGCGGCTTTTGCTTTGCCTATTAAACTGTCTTTATCTCAGCCCACGAGTTTTCTCACTTTTAATCTTCCAATTCTCTCCTCCATCCCACTGTGAGGGAGGTGAGCGAGCGGCTGGGTGGAGCTTGGTTGCCGGCTGGGGTTAAACCACGACAGTTTGTTGTGCTTCAAAATAATGTAACGGAAAGAAGTGCTCAGGAACACAAAGATCATCTTTCACAAAACTATGAAAATACACATCATGCACGTGTGGGCGCACACACAACACACAAAGGTGTAACATAACCTGCCCGGAAATTCAAGAAAAGCGGGTGAGAAATTTTAACTGCCATTAACTAACAACCAGTATACCTTTAGGGAGTTGAAACAACTCAGGTGTAAGTCGATGAGCAACAACAGCTAATGTGGAACCTTGGAAAAATATTAGAGAATATTCTACATCTACATTAAAACCCCTTTGGCTCCAGGGAATATATGCTAAAAGTACAAATCCTAGCATGATTTCATTAAGAATATAGAGCCAGATTTTTAAATGTGAAAGAATTGTCAAGATATGTCACACAATTTCCCTTTTTAAAGGAATTTTTGCAGAAGAATCTTTATTTTTTCATATTGACAAATCTGAACTGCCACATTTTTATACAAAGAATGCATAGAAATAGAGATGGCACAGCACAGGGATAACAAGTTATTCACTGAATTGAGTAGCCTAGTGATTTAGTAGAGAAATAAGGCTGATATTCTTTAAGAAGAAATAAAAAAGCAAACTCTTTGAGGCATAAAGAAGTTCTAAAGGGAGTAGAGAAGGAAAATGCTACAAAGGATATGTGACCTCTTATGACATATATAACAAATGACCAAGCAACTTGGACTAAGAAAGACCAAGGCAGTAAGGGATTTAAGATAGAATATCATTTTTTTCCAGCAAGACTATAAAAATGTATGATAAAAAAAAAAATCAAATGGCCTGCAATGTGAACAAGCAGTAAACATTATGAATTTTTAAAATGTATTTGAAGGATGAAAATCCTGGATGAGAACAGAGAGAAGAATGGCTAATTAAATCTAGCAAGCAAATGCAGCCTCTCTAGCCTGTTTCCTCAGCTTCATTTCAGACACCCTATATTCCTATATCTGGTACAGCAGGCAGGTTGGTTGGCATCATCAAGTCAAAGTGTTCTTTATACTGGTAACACAGAGTGCATTTATATCAGACTTCAGTGTTTACACACTGCAGACTTCCATTACAAATCAGCTGAAAACACCATTCAGTTATGCTACACACATGCAGTATTCCCTCTAATCTCTGCGACGCATACAGTAGCTTTCCATGAGTTACTGAAGTTTAATTTTTTGTTTGTTGCCAAACACCAATCATCGAGTTTTAAAAAATTTTCCCACTGAATTTTTCTATGAACTAATTATTTTGTACCTGGTGAGGGTGAAAACAGCCAGTATGGGTAAGCTTGCAGAAATATTTTCCAACACAATGGAAAAGTTTTCATTCACGTATAATTTTTCAAAAATCCACCAAATTGATAGAGATTTGCCATTCTTTCCTTTAAGAGGAAAGTGTTTACCATACATCAGTTTGAGGGTGAAAAAAACAAAGAATAAAATTAAAAATCCCACCTCTACTGTTTCTTTATTTTTCTAAAGGAAGGAATTCAACTACATAGCATGTCACACTATTCAGTTGGCATGAACATCATAAATATACTTGTAATATTTGTATAAGTTCATCAATTTAATGTCCCAAGTATCTGAATTTTGGAGACTGAGTACTTGGGCTTCTGAAATTGAACCTATCCTCTAAGAATTCAATTAGGAAAAAAGGAACTATAATTGTTGCTTCCGGCATTCACTCTGGATTCCGTTCCCTGCATTCACTAGACCACAAAAGACTATCTAAAATTGCTTAAGTTTGATCATCATTAAAAAAAAAAAATAATCTTTCTTTTCTGGTTCCATTAAGCAATCTCAATTTTGCAGGATGTAACAGTGAAGTTTGCACATTAAGTTCCTAGAAGCTCAATTTTCTTTTAGAAGGCGGGGCAGGGGGAAGAGGAGGAAAGTGGTTTTCACTTGGAAAAGAAATAACCAAATGACAGCGCCCTGTACAAATGTATGCTACAAAACGTAATTTTTTTGTGGCTTGACTTCAGGAAGAAGAGAGGTCAAAGATACTTTTAAAGAAAAGAGGATCTATCTCAGGCCATTAAAATAATAATGCACGATTGCTTCATGTGGTATATTTCCTACTGCCTCATTCAAAAGAGTTTGAAGTAAGGAGATTTTCACAGTTATCTTTTGAAGAATCTAATGACTGAATCCAGACCTGAGTGAAGGTCCTGCGAAGTGTTAGACGCTCCCTGAAATAAAAGATAACTGAGAAATGCAAGACTTTACAGAATTAGCCCTTTACACCACATTCCCAATTAAAAGGGAAGAAACCCCAAAACAGTGACATAGGGGAAGAATGTAAAACCAATTAATTAATTAATGTGAATTTATATTTTTCTCTGGAGATGTAGGTATGCCATGAAAGCAAATCACCTTAAGTACCATATACAAAGAAAACAGATTTTGGATGGCTGGGAAGAGTTGTGCGAGATCAGAGGAAAAAGGCAAAGAAAAGGTCACACTTCAATACATCCATGTTTAGTAAATGTTTGGAGAAACTGAGGTTGAAAATGGTGGCCTGATCAGCCTGAGGCCAGCAGAATTATGAACGCAGTGTGGGAAGCCCAGCACACCAGTAAGAACTCCAGGCTGTCTTCTGGCACGATTCACTGCTGTGCTGAGAAGCTTTAATCCAAGCTAAATTCAAGAGGAAGTAGAATGTCTCAGAATTTTACAGGACAGATAACTGGAAGTCTTTTATTTGCTGAAAAAAGTAGGGAAAATCTGGCACATTTGCAATTTTTGCATGTTACTGGAGTATTCAAATATGACCTAAGAAAATCGTATCTGACCCAGAGGAAGGTCTTTACGTTGGCTTCACAATTACTGATGCCTGTAGTCAAGCATATTTAGCATTTTCTATTCAAGGTCCAGTACTTCCTTGCAGATAAATGTCTCTCAGTGTAACAACTGAAGTTTTCCAAATGGGACATTTAATTTTGGATGTTTTTTGAATTTTTTTTTTTTTTTTTTTTTTTTTTGTCTTGAGTAAAGCAGCTGAAGCTTTTTTTTGGAATGAGGTCTGGTGAAAATATGCTTTGTGCATGTTAACATTTGAGACAATCTTATCTAGTACTTTTGTTCTCGGAAGCAGAGACCTGAGTTTTTAGCTGAGGGACAAATCATACAGAAGGAAAATCCTGTTGCCATCACATTAAACTACAAAAATCTGGCACATTTTCAGTCTCTGAAGATATTTGCCCAGTTAGAAACCCACTAGAATTTCATAGCTAATTTCTCAGCTCTGTGACTTATATCCTCACAGCTCCTTCAGTCTGAGTGGACTTTGCATGTGTCTGATCCACAGAGTATCTTGAACCACTCTTTAGCAAACCCTGAGCTATCTCAACACAGTAAGAATTGAATGCGTTCTTCCATGCAGCTGTTCCTTTGAGAAGACAAATACTCATGTCAACAAGCATCTCACAGTTGGATGGAAAGCAGTTTACCTCTTCTCTACAATTAGTGTTTCTACCCTGTCCAAGGGGAAAAAGGTCAAAGACAATCTGGGCTGGGTTGCAGAGGAGTGGAATCATGTATATATATATGTTCTATACGTGTGTATATGTATAATTTTTAATATATACATTTTATATATACTGTACACACACACACACTTATAGATATATATAAAAAAAACTTTGAGAATTCCATGACAAGAAACTATGTCAAAAGAAATTGTTAGGGTTATAAAAATCAAGTTCTCAAAAAATAAAAATGGCAAACTGAGAACTGCACATCAAAACTTAGTTTAGCTCCCTTAGACATACAGCTTCTGATACAACTTCCATGTACATGATTGTATTAATTTTTAAAAACAAGAGTTCCACCTCATTCAGACAATAAGGTTGTGAATTCAAGCATAGACACTTGGGGTTTGATTTGCAGACAAGCTGAACACTCACATCTGTAATTGAGATCAACAGAAAATGCAGTTTGAACATATAACATGCTACAGAAGACACATTACTTTGCAAAACTAGATACTAGTCATTTCAAACTGGATTTACAATATTTGCACTCACTTTTAATCTCTGCCTTAGTTCATATTCACACAGGGGCCAACACTGCCTCACCTTGCAGGGATGCCACGTTCATTAATTCACAATCAATTGCAAGTCAGCAAGATAAAACACTGAACACACCACACAAAAGCACTAGGAGACTATTTTTTTAATTTGTTGATCCAAGGTTTCGGTAGCACTCAGTAAATAACAGAGGAACAACGACTGGAAGAAATACTGACCTACCACTTATTCGGTAGGAACTCCACATGCTGAACAAAGCAAAGGTCATCTGGAACAAGGAAAGGGGTGATTTAAAGTTTCATAGGTGACTTTGATCCTGGGACTTCTAAGTGCTTGACTTGCTTGACTTTGTACTCTGAGCTTTTTTTTTTTTTTTTTTTTTGTTAATATTAGTATAGGTTTGGGCAAGGTCAGTTGTATGTAAATTAGACTAATTTAATGTTACTGGGTGGAATTCAGACTAGAATGTAGAAAATGCCCTACAACACAGATGAAATTTAAAGGGTTCCTGGTTGTAATTAAAGGTATGCTAAACTGATACAGAAGCAAATCTGTCTGGAGGGAACATAATGACTGCCCTTGTAATAAGTCAGTCTAGGCAGGGAACTGCTCAAACCCATAACGTTAAAGTCACCTGCTCACATAGGCAAAAAACCCCCACATGAAAGACAACAACATATGATAGATGTATTTACCATCTCCATTTTCTTGGTTATGTCTATTCTATCAGCAAACAGTGGTCTAAGTATCATTATCACTCAGAAATAACCAGAACTGTTATCACTCCTAGAAATGAAGAGTAAAAAAATACAGAATCTTTCAGGATGAAAAATCTGTAGAAAAGGTGTGATGTTCCCTTCGTGGGTAATGTCTGTCTGAGCATCTCCTACCACACACAAAGAAAGTCTGCAGAGTATGTCCAGCTGAAGAATACACAGCAGCTGCCATTCAAAGCACAGAATCCAAATGGATTTAGACATCTTGCAGGGTTTGCGGATAGATATCTGAGCATTTAATTTCTTGCAGACAGACTTCCAGCTCTCCCTACATCCCATTTTAGATGCCAAAATCATCTTTGTGGGGCTGCCTGGGTTAGCAGTTCGTTCATGATAACGCAGACTAATGATAACACAGATGAATCCTCCCCGTTCTGTTAGGTACCAACAGGAGGGAGGAAATTCCTGTATTTGTAGTAGCAGGCACCTGCTCCTTCTCACATTCTCAGACAGACCCTTGACCGCATCTCCCTTAGCAACCTGCCTGAAGCTGTTTCTGTTTGACATAGGATCCCAGGACCCCTCTGATACAGGTCTCTAAATCATATCCCCTTGGCCGATAATTGCTGCTGCAGCCTGCCAGACTTGACTCCATCAGAGTTTTTCTTGTGGAAGACGAGAGGCCGTGATGCAGAAAACAAATTCTTCAAAACAAAGTATGATTTATTTTGTCAAAAGGTATACAGCACTCGGACAAATGGACTTAAAATAGCAAAGACCAAGGTGTCCACTATTACCGCTTAGCATCACCTTCAGCCTCCAGGTAGATGTGATTTAATCTTGATGTCCACTGCTCTCTCAGGGACCTTGTTACAGTTGCCCCAGCCCTTGGCTCTCATTCAACCTCTAGCAGCCTGTGGCAGCTGCCTATTCCTCTCTCCACCAGGTTACAACAGCCCAGCCTTCTACCAGATCAGTGTCTTCTGATCTCCTCCTGCTCTTTCTTAGCAAGACAGCCCTGCCGCTACTATTAGGACTCTGCAGCTGCAACCCATGGATATAAATATGACTACTCTGTTCAAGTATTTCTTGAGTGCCCTTTTTTTAGCCCCTTATTTTACATTTCTTGCCTGGGTTTTTCTTCTTCTCTGTTCCCCTATCTCCCTCCTACATATTTCACTTCATATGATGGAGCTCACTCCAAAGAGCCAGACAGACACTGTAAACATGCAAAATAGTTCAGAGAGAGGAATGGATGTACTGAGCAGAGAGAGAAGATCTTGAATGCATGCCTGCTCCCAGGCAAGGGGTGCAAGCAAATCCCAGTAACTGTACAGCCCCCGCATTCAGACCAGGGCTATTTCCATCCCTCCTGCCCCCATAGCTGGAAGCTATGAACTTTATTATCCATCCTGAGCTCTCTTGTTCTCCTCCTCCCTCCAGGATATAGAATTCCTCTCAGAAACTAGATTAAATGTATCTTTTAAGAGAAGACATCAATCTTATCCTTCCCCTGTGGTGTTCACCCTACTGTAACTTCCCATAGGAACCCTATGAAAGTGCCATTCTCTCTACCGCAGAAACATGTAACTGTATTGTAAATGTTCAACAGAGGGGTGAAAAAGGAGAGCAACAAAAACCCAAGACACACAGCGGTGTTCAAGAGCTACCAGTCATGAAATGATGTGCCTGAAGATCATCAAAGGACTGACTTTAATAGTTTTGAACAGCACCTTATCTACACTTTGATTTTCAGATTCAACATTAAATGATATTTTCTTCTATGTTAGCCAAGTCTTCTCTTACAAAGTAATTTTCACTTTCTCACAACCCAAAGGAGTGGAGTTAACATAGACTAAATGAAATACCATGGCATTTTTCCATCTTTCTCAAATGTTGGGTGTGTGAAAGTCCAGAGAACGAGCTGTAAACAGCAGATAGCATAGTAGGGGGGAAAAAGTGGGGAGGAGAGAGTGACTGGATGAACCCTCCACTGCTGATTGAACAGGACAGTACATTTAGATGAAATTAATTTTCAGTGTTGAAATTATGTTGCAGTAGTGACAATCAGAAGAAAATATTGATTGCAATAAAATGGAATTCTAAAGAAACTGGCACTACATCAGAAGACAGCACGTTGACACTATTTATGTTAATTTCTCCAGGTTTCATCCCCATCTGCATTATTGTTGACACTTCATGTAACCAAGCAAATAACTCTCAAGAGCCAGAGAGGGAAAGCAAATGATTGCAGCTGCCATTAGGCTCCTATATATTGTAACTAAGCGAACGTACCAACTCATTATGACCTTGATCTAACAACCCCAGTAGTCGGCTCAAAGGCTCATCGAGTACTACATTTTTAAATGTTATTTCACAGAGAACGTTTATAGAAAGTTACATTTCTCTTACCAGTTTTCAATCATAACAAGAAAAAGACTATGGCAGAGGAGAGTGGGAAAACAAAAGTGAGAACACAAAAGGAAATCAGAGGCAAGTGAAGCAAAAGCAATAAGTAAACCTCTTTCAATAGTTAGATGTGTTTTCAAAACTATTTAACAGGTCACAGATAGTAGGGGACACTTACTTGGGTCACCTTAGCATTATGTTAGCAAGCATCCTTTCCAATTTCATCACTGCAGAACCTGACTCTCAAAGCATACTCTCACGCATGTAAATAACTTTAAATAAATTACAGCAAAGTCCTGTTGGCTTGTAATTCAGTCACTCTGATGAAGCTTCTCACGAGGGCTCTTTCCACTGGGAAAGAGGATATGCTGAATCATAAACTCTCCTTTATTCAAAGCAATGAAGGCCAGATTTAGGCAATTGAAGTCAATAGAAAAATTCCCACCAACTTCAATGGACTTGGAATCCTATGCTAAGTTCTCAACAGCCATTTGCCTTGGCTTTAATTCAGCTGCTGCCCCCTCTCCTTCAGGTGCAGTTGCCATTTGGTCAAATTAACTGTTGTCAGATGCAGGAGATAGATGGGATTTTGGATCTGGCTGTGTGGCTGCCTCTGTTACATTTTCATTTTATACACCTGCCGCTCCTTTTTTAATTTGAAAATTACTTTGTTATACTTAAATTGCTTTCAAAGGCAGTCTGTACAGGCCAGCAGATGCACTAATGAGGGTTCTTTATCTTTAAAATGTGCAAAGGGTAATTTTCTTTTTTCATTTAATTTTAGAAAGATTTTAGTCCGTTATTTTTCCGTTCACATTTAATACCTGAATGAAGGGACAGAAACATAAGATTCTTTGTTGTAATCTTTAATGGATTAGTGGTATTGATCAAAGAGCTTTGGGTGCTGATGTGAATTTGTCACTTAATCTTATAGGCATGTTTATCTATTTACCAAGAAATCAGAGTGTCAAGCTAGCAGTAGTATGAGGCCAAGGGCTAGTACAGCTGCTTCCATAGTTGCATACGCTTATTAAGGAAAGGAAATAAATGGTCAAATTATATATCATTGTGGATTAGGGTGGGGGTTGCTGTTTCTTTTTCTAACTCAGAATTTCCCTTAACTTCATCTAAACAGAGCAGTTTCATCAGGGATGGAGCAATGCAAGACAACATTCTGTATTAAATTAGGTAGTAACCTGTGCAGTGCATGTTAATGGGAAGAAAAGCTGCATCGCTGGGATTTCTTTCTTTTTTAATTAGATACAATCAGTTTGACAAAAGGACATTGAGTGGTCTTGATTTTCATTTCAGAGAGATGTGATCATACTTACAATATATTTGTTAGGCAATTTTAAAAAATGCCATATTAGATTATTAAATTAACTCTTCGCATATATCATATTGGTAAATTAAATCTGAAGTGACCTTGAAGAAATAAAAGTTTCAAATTTAAAAAAGGGTAAGTTTTTGAAAGGAAAATAAGATTTGCTTGAAATTCATCATGTGTTTACTGTGTTCAAAATTGCAGCTCTTTTCCCTTGTTCCCAAACCTTTTACGGAGAGAGCATTCTAGGATCCAGACTTCATTCACAAGAGGAAAAATAACTGGGAAAAAAATATGTCAGTTGAAATACCATGTAAAATCACTGTGACTACAACCTGCCAGTGGTTAAAGAAGAGCAGGAGGGGGGCAAGGAGCTAAGATAGGGTTACTGTATCAGCATTGTATGAGAAAGAAGAGAACAGGGCTTCTCACCGTATTTGGTCCAGAGGTTCCCTTTGGATGAAAACTGGTCCATTAAACATTTAATCTAGCCTTTTCCCTGCCACCAGGATCTGTCTCTTCTCTCAATGACTCCTCCGCCTGAAATAACCTGTGAAGTAGGGTGCTAGCCCTGCTCAGGCATGGGGGAAGGATGGCTGACTGGCAAATGGGATTAGAAAGGCAAAGAGGATCACAAGACATGTTTGGACATTGTGCGAGGTAGAAGAGGACTTGTCCCAGCACCAGTGGGGCTGAGGAGGAGGTGGTGAGAGCTTGCCCAGAAGGCTGGGGCAGGGAAATGTGCCAGCATGGCTGTCAGCTGCACAAAGGCAAAGGGCAAAGAGGACTTACTTTGGTGCCAGGGAAAGAAGATCCACAATGAAAATGGAGAAGGGAAAACAGAGGAACACTGTTTATGCAACAGGTGTTGAGATGGTCACAATACTGTGAAAACCAGTGCTGCAAAGTAAACTGAATAGCTGAATGAGCCAGAAAGGATGCAAAGCACCAGTGTGAAGTGCAGACTTCTTGTAATCTGACAAGACGGACAGCTAACTTCTATGAAGTCTATTTTATCATGTTGCAAGCTGAATTCAGATGTAGCACTGGTTTTCCATTATCAAGACTTTCATATAATATTTGCTCCTGGAAATTAAAGTTCATAGCATTTTGGATAAGGTATTTGCATATAATAACCCCTGATCTCTTTGCTCTTTCTTGCTGCCTGGTTCCTAGTTCCTACCACCAAATGCCAGTCTCAACCTGTACTTTCTGTCAGTCCTGTTCCTTTACCTGAATCTGATGCCGCTACTTATTCACAGCATCTTCCAGCTAAACTGATCTTTGCTCAAGAGATGGCACTTCTCCCGCAGACTCAGGAGGCTATAATGTTTTTTAGCACAGACGCGGCTTAAATGTGTCAGCCGGGACCGATTCTGTTTCCATACGCTTGAAACTTTTCTTCCTTGAGTATAATGGTTACTCAAGCATATCTACTCTTTTTCTACCGAGAACAATTGCAGGCATTTTAAAAGGTGTGGATGATAACTACAAAAGCCTGGCAGCACTGACTGGAGAGTTTTCTGAAGTACTGATATGAACCATTCTCATCAGTGACTTTGTGAGAAGCACATTAATCCTGATCTTCAGGAGCCACGTTCAGCTGTATCAAAAGTA
This sequence comes from Aquila chrysaetos chrysaetos, assembly GCF_900496995.4. Lineage (NCBI taxonomy): Eukaryota > Metazoa > Chordata > Aves > Accipitriformes > Accipitridae > Aquila > Aquila chrysaetos. The sequence continues at coordinate 47,537,555 of NC_044009.1, read as the reverse complement.
TCCCTCTCAAACAGACCTCCAGTTCCTTCAGGATATCCTGAACTCAGACGTACCCTCTTCTCGCTTTGGGTTAGGAAAAATGCACTTAGACTGTAAACACCTTTTTATGTGTCTGTCTGGTAGTATAAAGCAATGAGGCTTCTGCAACTTATGTTTCTGACTATCAGTGTAGTCTTCCATGTAGCAACACCTTTATTTTCTCTATTTAAGATAAATTTCCATAAAATTCCTGCTAGTTGCAATGAAACAGCTCAGCGAAGTTTCTTAATGACACGTAATTCACCATTTTCCTCCACCTGCTCCAGGCTCGGTATAGTCTCAAGCACAGATAGAATCAGAAGACAAAGCAAGGAGGTCTATAAAGGACATTATCACTGGAAATAGACAGTAGGATTTATAACCTGTTCTCTCCGGGCCAATGCTTTAATGCAAGTAAATGCCTACAGCTATAAACATTCTGCCAACAGTACGATAAGAGTGACATCCACTAGAAGTTAAGCATTTGTGTTTCATAAAATCATAATCACTGCTCATATTTTTAACAGAATAATTCCAAAGATCACAGAGAACAAACAAACTCCTGTCATATGAGTTATTTTTCCCCTGGTTTGGACAGTGGAAGTAACAGGAGAGGGAGCAAGGATGAGCTGAAGACCAGAAGAGTCACCAAAACCTACCTAATTTGTTCTGACCTGAAGCAACAAAAACCATCAAATGTTCCTGCAGAATGGAAACCCATGCATTTAGCTAGATGCACATGCCCGCAGATGCAAACACCATTCGACTGGTACTCCCACATACGCTGCCCTTGATGCTTTACCATTTTTTCCCCATGTGGAGATTCAGGCCTGGTAACCTACAGAGCTATCCTACTCCTCCATAAACAGCAGAGGTTGTTTCTAAGAAATGTAAACCATTAAAAAAAGATGCTGAGGAAACTTTAAAAATGGAGCTGTTGTCAGCAGAGATTAAATTGTATACCAACAGCACGACATTTATGCACTGCTACTTAAACTGTGACAAATGGTTGCAAACATGATAGTTTCAGGATCTTTAATCTAAATGAATGGTGCTTTTAGCCTACCTCTGACTGGAATTCATTTTGGAAATAAAGAAGCATTTCCTACTCGGTTGTGTACAGAACTACACCACCAATGACTAAAAGGGCAGAAGTCGCAGCTTTCACAGCTCTTGATAGTACTACAGTGTACTGTAAGGACTGGAACAGGCCGTCTATATGTGTTTATTCCCTTCTGAGTCCCAAGCAATGTCTGCAATGTAAATTAAGATTTTACCTACCTGCCGACCTTATAGAAATTGTCTTCAAGGATTTTTTTTCCTCTTTCATTTTTCTTGTTATAACAATGTGCATAATGTAAGCTCATATAAGGCAGCAGAGATTACATTAAAATGTAATTTTTAAAATTACAAATACCTCAGATAGCAAGTTATTCGAAAATAATTTCCATCATTATCAGTTTAAATGTAATATTAACTACTGGAGCAAACTGATGGCATAGGTAGTTTATCCTACTTGTGCTAAATTTATTCCTGTATTATCCTCAGAGACTCTCAGCTGAAGGAATTAAAAGCATGATTCTTACAAATAAGTATTTACAAAGTGATTTTTTAGTGTTTATAGTCTTGTAATACAATACTTATAAAATAATCTAATTGCAAACATTCCAAGGTGTTCTTCAGCTGATAGCACAAGAGAAAAATTCACTCTTTTATCCTGCCCCCACCACCCCCACCTCCCTGTTCTCAGTCAGTGGCTCGACTGTATTCCTTGGAGATTTTGGCATTAAAAAAAAAAAAAAAAAAAAAAAAAAAAACAGGAAAAGCTGTTAGGTGAAAAACATTTCTTCAAAAAAGAAACAACTCATCACAACTACAAAAATGTGATTTTGGCTTATAATGAGGTGACCAGCTTCTGATGCTTGCATGAAATTTCTGCAGCAGTCCCCTTGCACAACTGCAAGATTTGCAGCTGGGAGGAGACCTAAGGTGGTGAACTAGGTGACACACTAAGAAAAAGATCCCTTAAAGTTGCCACTTTAAACGCTGAAGTTTACTCCAGCTTTTTTACAGCCCCTATATTTTTAAAAAGACAATAAAAACAATCTTCCCCGTTCATTTTTTTTTTTTTGAGGGAAAATACAATCTTTGTTCAGAAGAAATTCTTCTGATGAAATACTTAACTTAGAACAAGGTTAAAATAAAGTTAAAGCTGTTTTTAAGAGCAGGAATGCACTGCCATCTCGTGGAGCGTGTGCTGGGAGGCCGTGCAGCCAGCCTGATGCTGCGGGATGAAACACGCTCCAGCCTCCACCACCCCACAGGCATCATCTTTCCGTGCACACAGCCACATGTTAAAAAGCAAGTCGCTGTATCTTTGGAAATGATAAGAATTTTCCTAAGGAAATATATCTGACCAAGCAAGATAAAAGACCTTTTAAAATACATCTAATGCAGAGATCAGGATGAAATTCTGAGTTACATTGCCTCCAAGGCTGCCTCTATACTGGGAGATTTGCACCTCAGCAGCCCACTAAAGAAACCAGTCCCAGCACAGAGGCAGTTTTGACAGGGAAAGCTGATCTGTCTGCTGATGTAGCAGTAACACCTGCCACCAAAAAATGCATTATAACAGTAAAGCACAGCTTTTGCGGCAGACGCATAGATGCTGGGCTTCTGTGGGCATAAGGGTGCCCATTGAGTCACCCCTCCGTGCAACCCTGATCAACACAGAAGTGCTGACAGAAGTCTGCAGCATGGCCCTCAGTTATTCTGTCAACCCTACTGGGAATTGCCCAGATACAACAGAGTATCACCCTCTCTTTTTTTTTTTTTATCGGTGTCTGTTATTTCAATATATTAGAGCTGAGATATTCAAGGCTGCCTGAGGGTTTGGAGAATTAGATTCAAAATGTTCTAGGCAGTTCTGAAAATTCCTAAGAGAGTGATTTTACAATGCTATGAGTCTGATCCTTCAATCCCTCCTTGTGTAAGGAGCGCTTACTTAGAGAAACAGTTTAAGTAGTATTGTCTTAGAGCCAAATTTTGACATTTAGCTGCTGGCCATGCCGGTAGCACATTTTTTCTCATGCTCTCCAATCTACAGGTAAACTCAGAGTGAGCAAAAGCTACCATCTTGCCTTTGGGCAAGGTGCACTCCTGGACGTGCATCAAGAGAAGAGAGCCCGTAATTCAGAGATGTTGTAATTGTGAGAGATGTATTCAGCGCACATAAGTGGAAAACAGGTTCTTTACATGCTGTGTTAAAAGTGGGGAAGACTTTAATTATTTTGCACAAAAATATGTCTTGGTTGTGAGAGACTGAAAGAGTTAATGTCTCAAACATTGTGGTGGGACAAGTTCTGCATAACAACAAACCACAGGTGGAACCACAGGTGAGGTGAGAAGCCGATCAGCACAGATCAGCACAGGACATCAGCAACAGGACAGGGAGGGCCTGCCGGAGGGGGCGCAGCTCCGTGTTCTGATGCGCTGTTCTGATACGCTGAGCAGGGCAGCTCACCATCCAGGGCCAAAGATCAAACCATGGTCATGTCTGCAGGGAAGGAGAAGTTACTCCCCAAACGACCCCCAAGCCCACTGACCCATTTCCCGAAGGTTCTGAAAGCACAAACCAATTAGCCTCATGGGTTCGAGTGCCCACCCGAAGGAGGGGCAAGGATGATAAAAGGACACAAACTGAAGCCCCACATGCGTGCGCACCCACTGGAACTGGACATCTCCGCTGACTGGACCAACGCTGGACCCAGGACTGGTGAAATCTTTCTCTTTTCTGTCTCTGTCTCTCTTTTTTCTGTAATCCCTACACCTCATCCCTTTAGACATAAACCGTTGACCAAGTCTGGGACTAGGAGTGGATCCAGCCATCCCTGGGCTCCTCTCTGAGGAGTCTAGAAAGCAAGGGGGTCTGCTCTGAACCTCAAGACTCAACAGGAGGGATCTCCTTCTTCCCTGAATCGATGTATATGGTTACCACAGGTTACATGGGTTATTGAGGTATCTCCATGCCAATTCCTGTTGTGAGAGACCCCACCACCTACTGTTATGCCTTCCAAGTTCAGGTTGCTTCTGCCATGAATAAAATGTTCAACTGATTGTTTGGTGTCGTTTCACCTTAATTTAGCCCGAGGGAATTCCGAACTCACCACGACCCTTCCCTGGTCTGTCTGGTATGGATCATGTCATTGGTTTGTTTGCCTGCTATTGTGTTGTGGGGGTTTTGTGAGCTGCGGGCTTAAAATCCAGCAGAAGCTAACAGGCACAGAGACAGGAAGAACGGAACAGACCCACATGTCATACCAGGACGCACTGACTCCTAATGAAAAGATGCAGCAGACAGCAGGCTGCCACAAGTCCAAAACCAACTACTTGCTGAAGATGCAGAGACCAGCTGGGAGCAGTTTCAAGGCCCCAGGATAGACAAAGGCTATGTGGATAAAAAACAGCCTGATGACTGACGTCAGTCGGACCAATGGAGAGAAGGTAAAGTAAGCTTACATCTAGTTTTAAAGTGATGTCAGGGACAAACAGGGCCTACTGAAAGTGTCCAGTTTAGGGGGGATCAGATGCATTAGGCTTTTGCATGAATTTTCAGGGCAACGAATGTGTGCAAGCATCCTGCTTGTGTGCTTGTGTCTGGCAAGCCACTCAGTAACTTTTTAATCTTTCAGCTAGTTTAACCAAGCCCGACAGAGAGGTAGCAGGCTTGAAGGCCCTGTATTCCTAACACAGTTTATCAATACACTTAGACAGCAATGATGCACTTCACACCCCCGTCAGGAAAAAAGCTGCAGCATGAATCAGAGCTCCCTCGTAACTGAGCTCCAAAACAGGCACAAAACCATAGGAAACCAGACTTCAGGAGTTCTGCACTTTGTAGGACTAATGTTTACTCTAACGCATTTCTCTCTATCACTAAATTTAGTGGCTGGTTTTCCTTCCCAAAGCATTTAAATTATTATATCTCAGGTGGTAAAAAGAAGATGGGGTGGAATGCTGATTTGATTTAAAAACAGGATGAGCAGTGGGATTTCATTTGGAAAGGAGCACAGAGATGGACCCATTTTTTGAAAGAAACAGCCAGGAGAAAATGAAAAACAGGTCATAGCTCACCCTGAAACCATAATGCCTTGAAAAAGTCTGGCCTGAGTAAAGGATGGAAGTAAATATTCTCCATTCATGTCTAAAATAGCGCTTCCAGGCAATTTACTCTATACCCAGTGCACCAGAATGGGTCTTCACACCCCACAAAGTAACCTTGAACAAGGTGTAAAAAACACTGCGCATAAGAAGCTGGCATGAGTTTCTAAAATGCCCTAAGTGTCTGATTTGATCCAGTGAAGGGTTATGAAATGAGGAAAAGCTGAGGTTTTTCTACCTCGCTCCCAGCTGGTAATTGCACTCATCATTCTTATTGCATATAGGAGACCATGGCATACTGTGTGAGGATATATTTTGTTATGCAGGGTAGAGATGAAGAACCTAGACAGTATTGGCAAAAGCTTGGCAGGGACTTCAGCATCACAAACCTCGAACTAAAAATTATGGTGAAATCAGATCTGTGTTACTCTTTATCGAATTCCCTAAAGCTTGGAGGGTTCAGAAGCCCCACTAAAGCTTGGAGGGTTCAAAGGTTCGGAGGGGTTTTGCCCATGTCTACTGTAGACTCAGTTCTCTAACACAGTCACTGGATTTCAGTAACTCTTTTCTTCTGTCCATATCCATTAAAGTCTCCTCTTTAGTGCCTGCTGTTTCTCAAAATACACATGGACGAGCATCAGAGGATTTTTCTGCAACACATTTGGTAAGCTCCACAATGCTGAGATTGGAAAAGGACACTACACCAATAAAAACAAAATCCATATAAAGCCTTTGATGAAAACATGAGGTTAGTACATTTTCTTCAATATACTTTGGGGTTTAAAATGCACTATTCCTACCACTTCTCAAAAATGATTTAAGCATATTTGGAGTAATAACTTGCCACATATTATCAACTGATACATATGTAACAGCATATCATTTTATTAGAAACATTTCCAGGTCTTGCAGAAAGTAAAACAGGGATTCAAATAAGCATGGTTTCAGTTCTGCAGATAAAAAGCTACCCCAGTTAGTGACACATAGCACCAAGCCATATGGTGACTTGCAAGAATCTCAGTCTGGCTTACGAACAACAAATTAACCCTGATTAATAACACACTTGAGAAGTGGTTGGACACAGCTATTTCCCACGAAGGCAGTATTTTAATAAATCTCCTACACCCAAACGTTATACACAGTTTCACTACATTTTACCACTTGCAACTTTTTATTTGTAGCTGGGCATTTGCTCACTGTCAGCACCCAATTCCCGTCTCCTGAGCAGGTCGTGCTTTTTAACTCCACACTGCTGATGTGTGCTGGAGAAATCTACTTTGTCATTTGTGCCCATTGGAAACTGTGAGTGTTGTCAATGCTACATCTGACTGTTGCAGCAGTACCCAGAGGTCCAGTCCGGTCACCATCACACTAAGTATAGTCCTTGCCTCCAAGGAGCTAATTCACAATGAATAATTTAGCTGACAAACTTAGTCTGCTTGAGAAATACCCATGAGCAGATTTCAATTTCTTCAACCATAATCATTAGTCAAAATATGCTGGAATAAAGGCAGGGTGAAAGAGGTTGAGGGGAAGAAAGATGAGGAAAAAAATAAAGGGGATCATACCTGTATTTCTGGATAGCACAGCATGACTTCAGGCTCCTAATTTCTATTCCTTATACCCAATGGATGAAATTAATTTGGTCAGAAGAGAGAGAAAAAGCCTCTCCAGACTATGAAACTAGCTTAGATCAGAACTAAAGAACTAATACAGATTTCACCACTTCCCATTCCAAGTACGAGATTGTCTTCTTTAACTATGTTTTTTCTATCATACAGAGGCACCAGAATGCCTGTAAGGAGCGGTGGAAAATCTTCCTTAATCCCTACCCCACATGCAGAATTCTGCAGCAGAAATCACACACACAGTCCATGCATCCAGGTGTGTGATGCAAGTGCAAACATGTACTGGGCCAGCCACAAGTTGGGAACAGCTCACCCCGGACGTATGTCTGTCCTATGACAAAGTGTTCCTGCATTCTGGCTGAGGATGGCTACACCTTTGCTCAGATGAAGTGTACTGCCCTTAAGTGCTCTTCACGCATAGTGCCCCAGCTAAGAGATTTAGGGTGACTGAAAGATGGAGAAATTATCCATGACAGGAGATATTAGTCCACTACTGAACTGGTTCAGACTACAGGGAGAAACAGAGTAGGACCAATAGGTACTGCAACACCTACTGATAACTGCTGCATTCCTGAGTTAATATAGTATTTTCCAAACACATGGGATTTGTCATACTGTATGCAAGACTAACATATCTAAAGGAAGACTCGTGCTTCCTCTACAAAACACAAGCAGAGCTAAAATAAGAGCCTAATTCTGGGCTTGTTCCATGTCCGCCAGAGTGACTGTACACTGACCGCAACCAAGCTACTGCAGAATTACATCGATATACTTACACAACAATACTGCCCCAAACATAAAAATACTTAGTATCTGATCTATGCCTTATGAGGTGACTTTACTGCTGCAGGTTTATGGCCTTGAGGATATATATGCCACTTTTTTCTCAAGTTTAATGTCTGACCTGCAATCTGAATTTCTCTAGGAAAGAAAAAGGAACTAAATTGTATTTTACTGTTAACTAGTAATTGCTTTTTTTGTTCAAGTAAAATAAAGTATTTCTTTGATTAAAAATGAGCATGTGGCACTCACCATACTGTATAAGTGACTGAGAACTGGTTCCCTGACTGATAATGATCGTACACAATTTTTAAGACTGAACACTGAAACATACATTGTCTGCCTTCCCTTTAGTCCTTCAACACAGAATAGCAATTTTGAATTAAAAAAGTCTCCCCACTCCCTTCCTTCCCTTCAGCAAGTTTGGCAGCTAGATTACTGCCACAGAAGCGAGCACGAGCACATGTGAGCTCTGTGCTATATTAGCAGAAATTTTTGACAGACTTCTATATTTTTCTAAATGTGGGAGAGGGATGTTTGTTTATATTTCTTATACATGTGAGGTTAACAGTGAATATCAGACACCGTGATCAGTCAGAACTAAAGACATCATTTACAAATTCACATTCTAAATGTCCCTTTGGGAGAGATGATGTTTTGCGTAAATAATTGCTCAGGATTGTCTAGAAGGAAGTTTATCAACCCAAGTACCTCCCAGGCAGGCAGCAGTTCAGTCTGCTAAGGACACAACTCTGTATGGAGCTGCTTCAAAGACAGAAAAGATAACTAGACAGATCTGCCTTGGAGGCAGGTCATCAACAAGGGGATGTCTCCTAGACAGGTACCTGTTCTTGTCTGCCTGGAAAGTGAGTTATGAGCCTTTGTACAGCACCTTTCAGGCAAGCAACTTATTCAGGTCTGCCTAGAAGGCAGGTCAGCATGCAGATATGCCTAACAGGCACAGAACTATGCAAGTCTGCCTCTCCATACCTTCAAAGATCCCAAGACAAGTCAAGAATTTCATTTTAATGATTTCAGCAGAAAGCCATTCTTTCCTGTAAGAAATAATTTTCAGTACAGTTGCTGGATATGTCAAACTGCAGTTTCTTTAATGACACACTCTTAATGCCAGATACAAGAACAGAATTCCTTTTTACAAGGCTCTGGTAGTATTCTTAATGCAAAAGGAAATGTTCTTTTATAAGATTTGGCAGCGGGTTACTACAGAGAGCAAAGTGTCCAAAAGAACAGGCCAGTACAACTGGAAAAAAGAAAACTGACAGTAGACACACTAAGAAATTATATGTACTCTACCCGTATAAACACAGATGTTGGCCTACTATTTTCTCTCCCATCAATGTAACAGCAGTGATTGCAGTGGAGGTTTAGATAGAATTGGCAAAAGCAATAAAATGAATTTAAGTATCATTCATTCCAAAAGGATTACAAATTTTTAAAATCTCCAATCAGCAAGGACTTCAGCAAAGCCATAACTTTAATCAGTTGACTAGACAGCTTCTCAGTAAAGATGAAGAGCTTACTTTGCACATAACAGAGGTATGGTTTCAGTGTATTTGTGAATTCAGACAGCTCTCCATCAGGTATGCTCAACTCAGGATTTCAAGTTTTCTTCATTACAATATTATCTGCATTTTGACTTTTTCTGTGAAAGCTGAGATCGCACACAAGCCGATAGTTCTGGACCAGTGTTTGAAACACTGTGATAGGGTGTGCTGGCCCAAAGTGAAGCAGAAGTCTTGGATAGAGAGCGGTTAGCGACAGTCTGACATGAGGAAAAAAAACCTGTGATGCTAATCACAGTTTGTGACAGTTGTTTACTATGGAAAGGTTGCATATGTCTAAGGTTCAGCAGCACCCACTGTGAGGGAAGAGCACTAGTTTAGACAGTGGGTTGGCAGTGGGCCGTTCCAGCCTATTGGTACCCCTTAAGGCAGCTTGGAAGCTCTGCTTGTTTTAAAAGAAAGAGAAGCACAAAAGAAGACATCTACAAGACTCCAAAATGTGCTGTAAGATAGACAGTAAATTGGGCACATTTCAGGGGGAAAGCAGGGCATATGTGGAAAACACAAGGCAAACAGCACTTGTTTAAACTAAAACAAAACAGTTTGGTTTAATTCAGAGCACCAGTAAGCCACTCTTTATACCTGCACAACCTTTAAAGACTCAGGATATGAGAACCTGCACTTGTGTTATGCAGGACCACCTGGTCTGCCAACTGTCAGTAGGAATCTTAATGAGAGTGACTTATCTTTTCCAAGTGATAACCCCATAGGCACATGAAGAAAGGTCAAATAATCTTTGTAGAGGGTTTTCTGTGTCTGAGCTTGATCTTTGGTGTGCAATCTGTAATATATGTAAAAGACATACCACATAACAGAATCAAGAAAGAAATTCTAGAGGTGTAAAACCACAAAAATATAATTCATTCTTATACTTGCAGTATACACGAGATTGTTAATAGTCTACACAGCCCCCTAATATGAATAGCTTAGCCAAATTTATTTTACACTGATAGAGCTAAAAATTCATACCAAAAGTACAATACTGGCATCATTCCATTTTTGTTTGGCATTAGAGAATACCCTTTTAAGCTTTCAGGCTGTAAACTCTTTGTTTGCCATAATTCACCTATTAAACTGTATTATTCCAGCTCCAAAGAGTCACTGAACAGACATATTCACCAATAGCCGTGGATTTAGGCTTCCAAAACACTCTTTTCAATTAAAGGACATGGTTTTTAGAGAAAATTCTATTTTAAGTAGATCACTGTTTGGGTTTTGTTTTATTTTGGGTTTTGTGAAATTATCTGCCTTCCCTTTTAGGTTTAATTAGTAATTGACTAAAGGAACTTTTTAGAAAACTTTCCATATCCCTATTTAAAGAAAGACAAAAGTAGTACATACCCCCACTGCCTCAAATGTGAGTAAAAGGTCAGGGATGAGATGATTTTATTCTAAACTGCCTTTCCCATATTCTGCTACTGGGACCAAAGGAGATCCTAAAACACCTCAGAGATATCTAAGGGCTGAATTAATCTGTTCAAACTGAAATAGCCCCACAGAGGTCCTCTCCAGCTGAAGATCAGATGAATACCGTGTCTTGCCAAATGCTACAAACAGCCTATGCATCCACCTGTTCACTGGTGTAGCCTGCTAATACCTGTTTAAATCTCTCTAAAATCTTTCAGGCTTTTTGCAAATGCTGAACTGGACTTAAGGAGATCTCAAAGGTTTAGTTTTGAATCTTACACAACATTTTTGCATAAGGGTGCCCTTGTGATGCCCGGTAAACAGAAGCCATTTCACTAAACAGTTTCAGCTACATCCACCGCTTTTTCTTCTGCTGAGCAGAGGAGACAGGTACCAGGCAATGCTGGCACTGAGTAACACTGCTGGTCGGCTGTGGCCATGCCTGGCCATGCACCTATGCATTAGCAGCTCACCCATCTGCCAGGCTGCACTGGGAAAGGTGGCTCCAGCACACCTATTTCTGTACATGGCACTGAAAAGTCGCCTGTCTTCTTTACAACACACATTTGAAACTGAAATAGCTTTATGTTTTTATACACACACACATATATTCCACTTCAACTTCTCTTACAAAAATCGGGAATATAAAGGAATTTACCTTCGTGCATCCTCTAATATCAGGGTAATATCTCATCTCCAACAGCAGCTTAAAACTGGCTTCCCTGTGATGCCAGTTTGGAACCGAAGGGATTGCTAAACGGTGAGGACCAACTCTTGTATTCTGCTTTTGTAACACTGAGCAATTATGAAATAACCTTTTGCCTACAGTTCAGCAATTGATTATCTTTCTGATTATGCCACCAGCTACGCTGGTGCAGAGACAGATTAACTCGACTGGTGACAATGAAGTCAGTTCTGACTTGAACCTGAGTGACTGAAATTGAATCTGTCCTCTAATCTAATTTGAACTATGGAATCATGATCACAGATGTCTTCGTTAACAGAAGCGTAAGTGTTGAATTGAGGCGCTAAGGAGAATAAAGTGAAGTATCTAAAGAATGTCAGATTTTGAGTATATTCATAGGAGAACACTCAAGAAGCTAAGAAGAGGGAAAGAAACCATACAAACAACTTCAGCTGTGGTTATATTGCAGAAGCTCCAGTAATTATACAGTCAATTATATTTCTTTCATGGGTTTTTTGGATATCTCTGTATTTGTCAGCTCTAAGCACTTGAAAGAAACTGTTGAAAATACATTCTTTAAAGTACCTACAAAATCTTGTGCAGTATAGTGCTCTTCATAAAAGGATATTGTAAAACTACAAGTACGGGAAAAAAAAAAGCTTTCTTTGCAAGATCTAGCAATCATGGGTAGGGGAAGATGGAACAAATCAAATTGCAATAAGCATTTTGAAGTGTTTGCAATAGTTGTTCCACAAAAGTGGACGATTCTACATCTCGTGTTCACGTTCATTATTACAGCAGCTGAGTACTTTTTATAACTAAAATTCATTTGCATTTTTACAGTAGTGTTCCACCTTTATTAAAAAAAAAAAACAAACACCACTGGTCTGTATGACAATTCTATGCCTACTTAATAATATATGTTCTACTCTTATACTTCTCAGTGACCTAGAAAAGTCCAGAGAAGCTAGAAAAACTAGATTCTCCATCAGTGATCCAAGCTGATAAGCCTGGACTGTAAGACACAGCAAAACAGACCTAGCAAATCATAAGTCTCTGAAAAAGCAAAACCATGGAATGTGGGATAGTAAGACATTACACAGACTGACCATCACACTGACAGCATCTGGACAGAAAGTGGACAGAAAGAGCACAAGCTGCTGGTACCTTGTCATAAGAAAAGTGTGAAGAGTCCATGACACTTTGCTGGATGGTGCTTCAAGTCCCTTTCCTCTATAAAACCAAACAGAGCACATTTCAGCAATGTATGTTTGAGGCATGGATTCATATGGCAAAGTCCAGGACAGTGGAAGAGCCCCTCCTAGCCAGCCAGCCAACTACATAAAGAGACACGAGCAACCACAGCTTTCATCAAAGGTCTGGATTCTCACCAACCCACGGATTTCCAAATGGATTGGCAAAGGATCTCAACCCCCAAACCACACACCACAGCTGAATGTTATAGACAACATCTTCCCAACCACCAATCAAGCTCAGCTAGGATGGATTTAATAAGCAATGAAATAAGGGAGCAGGCTGGGAGAGCTCCAGCTCCATTCAGCTTTAACAAACAAAGAAGTCTCCGCACAAATACTGCTTGCAAGACATTTTGTTTCCGAGGGCAGGTATACTGTCCTTATATTGTTTCAATTTGACAGAGAAAACAATATGCCTTGTCATCATTCTGCTGAATGCAACCACGATCAGAAATTACTTCTGAGGCAGTTAATAACAACTTTGAGAGTATCAGCAGAATCGTGTAAAACACCCCTTAGATTTGGCAAGTTTAAACGGTTTTGAAATAACAGGTGAATAATACATTTGGATTTGCCTCCGTGGGCAGCCACAGCAGAGAAAATTACTGTAAGACAAATTTTTTGACAAAAACTCAAGATAAACAACTCAGCTCCTTTTTGTCAAGAGTAACAGAGTGGGCGTATAAATAAAATGCAGTAGGCAGGATGTCTCTGGAGTTTAACAAGGCCTGTAGCACTCCACCACACAGAAAACTCATTAACACACCGGAGAATCATGGCACAGATCAATTCAGATGAAGAACAGAGATTGTAAGTGAAGAGATTGCAAGTGAAGAGATAAGTGTCATGCTAAATCTGGCTGGGTAGAATATCAAGAAGGGACTTGTTAGATCCCACATTAATCAACTACCAGCAGTCCAGGGCAGAGCTGGTCCTGCTCCTCCCCTACCTGGGAAATGGCACTGCGGTAGCAGACGGCTAGTTCAAAATGTGTGGAGGATATTTATTACAATCCAGAAGGTTCACCATCCCACCTGACATGACTTAAACACATGAAGCCTTAAACCCACCTCATATTTAACCTTTCCTCATTAAACGTGCTCTGTGCAAGTCCTCCTTCTCCAAAAATGTCTCTTGTACCGTTCCATATTTTGACTACTCCTCGATCTCCTCTCCTTAAAAGCATTCTGTTACAGAACCTGTATAAGGTAAAATGCCATTTAAAAGATTCTTCGATCAACACGTATTTTATGGCAGTCGCATTTATTAAGAACTGCAATAAAAATGACAACTCCATCATCCAGGTTTGTTGTGAAGGACAGAAGTAGTTGTCACAGCCAGCCAAAGTCACAGACACATAACGAGTAACATTCCGTCAAATGTATTATTCTCAACTGTGTGGACATTTCCAGCCATCAACATCCTTTATTTGTTTCTCTTTGTTAGAACCCTCTGGACTCTCCCTTGAATCTGTCAAATGTGACTGAAATATATCATGGACCTGCTTTATCAGGCAAGCACTGCATAAGAAGTATCCTGGTTATTAACAAACACACATGTAAAAAGGAGCGTCGTGGATTACTCCAGAAAAGCTTGCACGGCTCGCATGCCTGGTGCCTCTTCACAGGGGAGAACAGCTCACACATGCACTCACAACAATACCAAAATTCAGGGTTCGTCAATATTCCTCCCCTATGAGGATGGAGAGCCCGGTAGCCGCTTGAAGTATCCCCGTGCATGGATGGCTGACCTGTGTTTTGAATGCTTGCCATGGCAATATTTGCCAAAGCCAAAGCACAAACTAGTAGGTCTTAACGCACAGTCAGTGGCTCGGAAATCTGTACTACAGACCTGTGCTACTTTTGCCTACAACGCATACATACCTTCTCATATGTGTGAGCGATATTGTGTAAGGAAATAAATAAATATATATGAATGTTTAATGACTTTGATGGAGAAGACAAACAATAAAGAGTGTAGTCCTTCAAAAACACGGCATGCGGCAAATAGAGCACCATGGTGTGAGGCAGAAAAGTATGAACAGTTATGCAAAAAAAAAAAAAGTTGTCTATAGGATTATGCTGTATTTCTGCTCTTGAACAAACAAGAGAATCTAACTGAAGTCAGTGTGACCTGCAGGTGCAGAATGATGCCGTAAATGTTCAAGTACTGTTTTTTGAAGGCATTTTTGTCTCTAAATGTCTTTTTTTTTACAAGTGAAACAAGTTGGGGTTATACTTTCTATTTAATGGAAATACATTTGGAAGGTTCCTTGGCTGTGACCACAGACATTCTGAGCCACTAATTTAGATTTGTTTCTTTTGTTATCCTCTAATTAACTTGCTCTCTTCATATGTATAGCTTTTCCAAATTGCCTTCTTCCAAATTCTTCTTTCTTTTATGTACTTCCTATTAACATTGTTCTTCAAAAAATAAAGACAAATTAAAGAAATACCAGCCACTAGACTGCAACTACATCAGTCAGATACTCCGTATTTCCAGTCTTTTGAATGCTGTTGAATGCTTCCTTACAATGGATATCAGATATCTTTCTCCGTGTAGCACGAAGGCAAATTTCAGGCAAAACCTTATCGCTACACATAAAACACTGCCCACTCTTCTGCTTTATATTTGTGCAGGCCCATTCTTGCTTGTTATTAGCAATTCAGCAAATTGTAAAATAACAGCAATCCTGTGTTACTGCACCTTCCTTGAGGAATATGTTCCCCCTAGCACTTGCATAAATGTTATCCCAATCAATAACCTAGTAATTAAAGTCACCAGAATTTTGGCCTTTTTACAAGTCTCCTTATCAGAAAAAAACATTTCTTGCTTTACTTTTTCAAACTGCCCTGGAAACAGAACAAGAATCATTCGGCCGCCCCTTTGTCCTTAACACCTGAATTAGCTATTGCTGTAATGTCAGTGAAAATCGTTTTGTTTTTCTCTGCAGACACAGCATCATTTTCTTCCTGAGTATCGCTTATTCCTTTTCTCATTCTTTATCAATAAGCCATAAATTCTGATTCTGATAATACTAGTAGTAGTTTTGTCCTGGGGTTCTTTTTGTTGAAGGGGGCTGGTTTTGGTTTTGTTTTACTTCCAGTAATAAACAAAACCAAAACCAAAAAGAAACTGAAATGCTAAGGACAGGAAAACACTGGTAAGCAAATGACTGAGCCTGACAAACAATCAATTATCTTCACTGCTCAGCTACCAGAACATATCAAGGGTGAAATCCTGCCTCCATTAAAGTCAATGGGAGTTTTGTCATTGACTTCAACTGAGCTCGAATTTCACTCTGGAAATGCTGTATGTGACTAAATGGGAGAAACCCACATGGAAGACAGTGCAAGCTTACCTGGGAACTTGATTTCTCAGTAAACTAAAAGCAGCACTTCTAAGTATTGAACTTCAACTTCAGAACTTTCTAGATCATTTACTTTTTAAAAGGTTAAGCAGACAGAAGATAGAGCTTTTAACACTATGGAAGTAGGGTACAGTTATATTCACATAGCCTAGGGAAAACTATTGCTTGCATGATTTTGAGCACAGCTTTCCCCAGCATCTGATGATGAAGGGCCACATCCTGCTCTGCAGCCCAAAGGAACTCCTTTGGATCAATGGCACGGCAGACACCCGCCCATCCAGCCTCGTATTTCTGCAGCCTTTGCTATCAAAGAACCTCAACCTGATGCTAAGGTTATTGCATCAACATTTCATTATGGAAATCACAAAAAAATCTCAAAAACATCGCTCGATGGGAAATCAAAAACCTTTTCCCCTCTCTCTCCCAAGTAGTATAAATATAAATCACATTAAAGAAGTTTTGCTCGTTAATACGCCATGGTATGGTACACTTGCAATCGGCTGACAGACAGAGCCGCTTGTCCATTTTTGCCTACAACCTCTGCCCAAGGCAAAGGTGCGACAAACCTAAACCGGCGCTTTGCCATTCCGGCAGATGAACGTAGTGCATAGATGTGGCCCTGCCTGTGGGTACTAGATGTATTTTGAGAGGGCATGATTCCCAGCCAAGTATGTCAAAGCAGCTGTCTATCCTAAGTGTGTGCACCCATGATTAAAGAGATACGGCTCTGCTAATCCAGCCCCGATTTGGGAAGAAGAACTAATATTTAGACACCACCACCACCACGAAGAAGCTTTTGGGACCATAAAAAAACCCGGTCGGTCAAGGCTGCTTAATCAGGTAGAGATGAGTCATTTGAGAAAACCCGCACCACGACCTTTCACGAGTTTCTGAGCGCAGACAGGCTGTCAAGTTTTTATGGCGAAAAGCAGTGTAATCGAGTAGTGCTTCTGATGACCTTTTAATTTTAAGAAACGGCTGAGGTAGGCGCGCATTCTGAACAGGGTAAGAAATCGGATTTGTATGCGCGCCTAGCGTTAGCCGGGGCTGGCGATGAAACGCACCCCCGCGCTTCTTTCTACGAGCCCGCTCCAGCTAACCCGTATAACCGCGCGTAGGGCACACACGCACAGCTGGAACAGCGCAGGGGAGCGCAGAATTGGCAAGAACCGTGAAAGTCCGTGCACCCAGCGAAGGGACCGAGGGCTGCCCACGCTGACGGCCGCGGGGGAACTGCGCCTGGACCCCGTGTCCCCCCGTGTCCGTCCCCCCCCCCAACCCCGGCAGCGGGGAGGCGGAGGAGAGCCGGGGATTTCCGCGGGAGCCGGGGCCGGGTCGAGCGCAGGGGCCCGTCGCGGTCGCGGCGACAGGTGCGGCGGCCGCCGGCTAAAAGCAGCACCCGCGCCAAGCACGACCCGCCGCGCCGCCGGCGGGACACGGGGCCGCGGCGGCCGCCGCCACCGCCGTGAGCAGGGGCGATGCGGCACCTGCCGCGCATAAAAGTCATGGGGCGGCGGCGGCGGCGGGGCGGCGGCAGGCGCCATGAAGGCCGCCGGGGGGGCGGCGGCGGCGGGAGCGGGCGGCGGGAGCGGGCGGCGACGGGGAGGCAGCGGCGGCGGCGGCGGCGGCGGGGGGGGGACGGCGGGCGGCGGCGAACGCCCGGGAGCGGGACCGCACGCACAGCGTTAACACGGCCTTCGGCGCCCTCCGCCGGCTCATCCCCACCCGGCCGGCCGACCGCCGGCTCTCCAAGGTGGAGACGCTGCGCTTGGCCGCCAGCTACATCTCGCACCTGGCCAACGTGCTGCTGCTGCAGCAGCGGCGGCAGGCCGAGGGAGCGGCCGCTGCCCAGCCCTGCCCGCCGCCCTGCCCGCCGCCGGGCGCCGGCGCGCCGCGGCCCATCTGCACCTTCTGCCTCAGCGACCAGCGGCAGCGGGTAAGGAAGGGGCCGGCGGCCGGCCGCCTCTCCTCGGGCACGGGGGTGGTGGTGTCCGGCGGAGGGTGGTTATCGGCCTCGGCCGAGGGTTTGGGATCGTCCCACCCGAGGGTTCCGGGGCGCCCTCGGTGTCGCCTGACCTGTGCTTTACCCCTCGTACAGCACCGAGAAGGAGAGAAACCGCTGTCTGGTCCGGCCTTAAGCGGACACTGAGTCAGCTGAGAATCTCCCGCCGACCTTGCGCGGACTGGACGACTGCTCCGGGTAACGTCGCCGCAATCCTGCTCTATGTTTACCTTAAATAACGCAGTCCTAAAAGAGCTACTTCTGAAGCCCGGGCGCTTCGTTTCGCATTGTGACGGGTTTATTCAGGGTATTTCGCAAATGAAATCGAACGCTGTTGAGACGGTTGCACCTGCCGCGGCAGCTATTTTAGGGCGAGAAACGTTAAACCGAAGCAGCCGAGCCCTGACCCTGGTCTCTCCTAAACCTGTGTCACATGGTGAAACTTGAACTTCCAAACACGCAGTGTCTCCTGCCGGGGGAAGCTGTCACGAACACATCGTGCTCTACGCCTTCGGTCCAGCTTGGGCCGCACGCAGCGCGGCCGCCCACTCCTCCAGCTGCACGCTAATTCTTGGGGTGGGGGGCCGATACCGACAGCTGACATGCTCGAGAGGTTTGAACGATGCTGGGAGATTATTTTTAAGGTGTTCACAGAAAGCGGGGAAACTTCCAGCGAAAGCGCCGCCGTTCGCTGCGCGCACAGGCGCGGCAGCGCATCGACACGGGATGTAGCCAGGACAGGAGAGGAAAGTGGAGGAGTGCTGCGTAAGCGATGCTCTTTTCTTATTAACGGCGTGAGTCGTGCCAGTCCTTTAAATAGCATGGGATATTCCTAAATCTGTCTGGCAAACACAGGGCAGGGAGGGTTTCCCAAGGGCTCTCTACATTGACCCGTCACCCAGGTCATTCCCAAACTGTGCCTGTACATCACTGATGTCATCTATCTCCCCTCAGTTTATTAACTTGTATACTTTTTTTTTTTCCTAGAAGTAAGTCTAAAAAGCAAATATGCATGTTATGTTTTCAGTTTTGGACATTAGTGAAGCAGCAGGCTAAAATCTTAAACCCCAGTAATGGTGGATTTTCAAAAAATATATAGATAGTTTAATTTTGCAATGTTTTTCCTAGTTAGTTATATTTAATTAGGCCTTAATTAATCTTAACTTGTTACTTTGGGAGGCACTCAGTATTCTTGAAAAGCTTGGTAACTGTACCACTCTGAGAAGTGCTGCGAAGAATACTTGTCTTTTTTTCTGCCCTGATGCCATCTGTTCAGTTCTCCTGGCCAGCCTTGCTGCTTTAGCCAAATGTGAGGACTGAAGAAGCAGCACTGCGCTGCTCACTTTACTTTCTGTATAGAATTTTCTCCTCCTCCCCTAAATAAGTGCAAAGCAAATTCTGGCATTTATTATGAAGAACTTAGCAAGAACAAGATCTTGGTATATTGCTCATGCAACTTCACATTTTTAGTTTTCCTTCTCCCCTCCACAACACACACTGACCACCTTTCCTTTATCACAATGAGGAAAAATCTGTTGTGCCTACAGAACCAGCAATAAACTTCTCTTTTAAATCCTAATCAAGAAAAATACCAAAGCAGAGTTCCGGCGATCCCACATCGTGTCACTCTATTCGCTTACTAAAAGCTACAGGCTGTATTTTCCTGGATTGAGAAGAGTTTGTTGTTTTTAGAAGGTTTGTATGTTGGGTTTTTTTAATAGGGAACTTTAAATTGCTGCCAGGTTATGATCTTTGTTTTGCTTTGGCACTGATTTGTGAAGCTGGAACTCTTTACAGCTTTATACAAAGTGCTTTTTAATTTTTGTATTCAGTTGGCATCTGCATGAGGGTATAGACTTCTACAAACGTGTTTTCGTGGCTTTTTTTTAAATTAATTTGAAAAAGTTTGTCTTTTAAAAAGTTATTTACTTTATCATTAAAGCTGATCTTACAGTTGAGCTCTACATTCTTATGTACACATTAAACCAAAGACTCTGACCTGCCTTACAGATAATTAATACTAATCTATTCATTTAGCTGTATCATTCAGTATGATACCCTAAAATGGCAAAAAAAAAAAAAAAAAGCAGTTTCAATCAATTTTAGGAAAATTTTGCATTGAGTATGCTCTGAATTTTGCAATTCGTAAGAAAGACAATAGAATTAATTATTTCAGGTTTTCAAAATGTTGTGACTGTTGCAGTTTTAAGAGTTTTAAGCTTAGTTCTTGGCAAATGCAGCATATTTTGATTTAATAGGATATCTCTACACTTAGTTATTAAAAGAAATGAGTATAAAAAAGTGAGGTCCACTTCTGCACCATAGTATTAGCTGAAAGCTCATGACTTGAAACTTATGAATAATTTGCACAATCCTACAGGAATTTGGTGTTCTCACTTTAAATGGGATTTTATCTCCCTGGTTTTGTATAACATTTATACAAAATGGTTTTCAATGACAAAAGCAGGAGCCGGCTGTTACGACTTGGCCATCTCTTCTGTTTAATGTGGCTCAGTGTAGCATTAAATTCTTCTCTCTTTACTCAGGATAAACGGTTGAATTCAACTGGGCTTTAAGATTTTGGTATAATGCTCAGGGTTTCAATTACTAAATAATATTGGAATTTCAGTAACACTGATTGATCGTGGCAGAAATTAGGCCCCAGAGCACTGTGGCCCAAATATTCATGGTATAGACAGATAATATCTATCCAAAACAATTATGACAGTGATTTCTCTGAGGAACAGACCGCAAGCCTGCATTTATATATCTGTAACACTATGTATTTAAATGGGGACAAGTGGGGACAGATCCTTACGTTTGCTGAAGTTTATTTATAATGTAAAACTTCTCTACCCCCAGGAGCAGAAAAAGATACAGGATTGAGCTGTTACTGTGTAATGGGTTTTCTATAAACCTGGGGAAAAAGAATTTAATTTCTAGAGACACAGACGAATTGAGTGCTCAGATTCCACATATAAAGAGCTCACTCATCATTAGGTATGTTATTGAATTTTTACTGTATGAGGTTGTGTGTCTTATCAGTTCTATTTTTTTAATCATTTCTTGGAGAGGCATTGTTCATGGCATGAACAAATATATATTTATAATCCAAAACTTTGAGGGTATCTAAGAGCAAGTACCTTACTTGATGGTCAGGCATTGGAATGATGTGAGTTTTTCTGGAAGTGCTGAGGACCCACTTCTTCTGCTGAAGACATTGGTTTTTTGACATATTTGTAAGTGCATTCTGTTCTGTATGTATGAACAGAGGCATGCCTAATGCCAGTCCCATCTTTGTTTTTCTGTAAACACTTGGCAATTCAATTTACATGATGCATGAATAAAGCAGAAACGGTGAGATATACACCATTTGATCTTAGATCCTATTAAATGATTGTTAAAATATTCCAAGCATAATACTTTCTATAAATCATTGTACGTAGCCTGCTACATCACAATATAAAAACAGCATCAAGCAAAACGAATAAATCATGTTGTTTGATTTTACTGGTTAAGTTTAAAGAAGTATTTGAACATAGTTCTTGGTTATTTATGAATTAATCGTAATGTAAGTCAAAGTACTTCCATATGTTAGCTACTATTTTCAGTTCTGTTCTACAAAATGGAAGTTTCCTTTCTAATACCTTCTTGGAAAATCTGCTTCTTTACAAAAGTCTGTATTTGTTTGCAAAATGTGCTTATATTTGCTAAATTAAACAGTATTTTTGTTACTAAACAATAAACTATGAACACTAAGGTGGTAGTTCTCTGCTGTAGCCATCTCAGTTAAGACACAAGTATTTAATCCTTTTCTTTACCTTTTTCAAATCTATCTATACAAGATTTCAACAGCATATATAAGTGTGTTAGGTATGTATGTACAGCCTATATGTATGTACGTACATACATGCTACAGGGCTGCCAGAATGGTTGCATAAGACCAGTAGCTTTTAAACCATTAACCATGGACCAGTTATGTTTTGGAGGCAGCATTCTGTTCCTGTAGCACTGAGAAGGTCATACTAAGTGTCTACACTAATACTTTAAGGTTGAGCTATCCAGCCAACACGCAAGCCACTTATCTCTCCTGCGTCCACTCCCACTACCAAAGCTCGATGTATTGAGCTTCAGATTTCTAAGCCGGCACTACAGATGTGTCCTAGGTGCTTTCATGAAATGCAGGGTTTGATCTGCAAGCTATGCGTCTTCCCCTAGGCTGCTTGGTGTGCATTAGCAGTAGAGAAGGAGAGTGGGTAGAAAGCTTGGAAAAATGAACAAGGGTGTTCCTCTGCTCAGGGCCTGCACAACATTGTAAGGGCCCAATACAGGGCGAGTTGGAGGGAGGGAAAGGATGGAGGAAGGACAGAGGGAGAAGAAGGGAAGAGGTTGATTTACCAGTGGAAGTTCAGCAGTTTCCAGCATCAGGCTAAACAAGCCAGTACATAAGCGAAGGAGCCCATAGCATGAGCAGTCAGTGACATGTTTCCCCATAAGCAATTTCTTTGGGTGTTACTTGCTTATGACCAGAAGGACTCGTGGTACCTAAGGTAGCAAATACGACATCACTGCAAGAAGAAAAGCTTTTCAGTCAAGTGACTACATTAAAACTCTGCCAAATTTACCCTTTGGAAAAACATTCTAGTCATCAAAATGATTCCCACTAACACTGTCACAAACTTCTGTGGCCCTTCCTCAAAGGCAAATAGTGAATAATAATCTTTAATCATTGTACTTAATCTTACATTGTCACATACTTCCCCCTTACATAAACTCCATATGAGACTGTATGAGCCATTTCGCAGAAGCCATAAGAAGTTAACCATAAATTAAGAGTCCACTGCAAATCTGAGACACAAAACTCTGATGCCATTGGTTACTAGGTTCTTTCAAAATACACTTTCAACTTCCACAAAAAAAGCTGTTTTCTGTGTTTTGGCCTGTTGCACTGTGAGACACTAGACATTATGTTGAGAGAATCTCACAAAAAAATATAAAACCTAAAACGGCTGTCTAAATACCACTTTTCAAAAGAGAGTAGTAACATCTTGATTGATAGTAAGAGCTAGTGGCTAATACAAGGCTAAGAGAAAGAGTTTATATAAAATTAGGTAAAATAGACAGCATGCTGCCAAGGCAAAAGATCTGGGGGATATATTATACCAGGAATCCTTTGAAGCTTGAAGAAAAGTGTTTCTAAAGAATCAACATGGGGATTGTGGGGGAGGAAGAGAAAATTATTACTAGGATAAAAAATACCATAGAGTTTTGTGAAAGCTAAGGAAGAAAACCATTACTTAATAGGGAGAAGGACTGAACTGGCTGCTCTGAACATATTTCTTCAAAAACTTTTTCAAAATTTGGATGTACATACATAGCCAGGCAGCCCAGTGTCTTATTTCGCATTAAATCCTCTAGCTATTACAACATAATACAGAGTTTCAGAAGCCTTGAAGATTCATCCCACTTTGGAAGTTGTACAGTAATGAATACGGGCTTCCCCAGGAGAGGAAGAAGAAAGAGAGGGCATTGATAAAGAACAATAACCAGTAGCCCACCAAGGAGGATATTCTCTGTGGTGCCAAGAGAAATTCCAGTTCAAGTACAGGTCCAATGCCCTAATCATTGTAACCTTCCCTCATTCTCCCGGCAGGAGTGCCTATGAGGTGTATTTGGTGTCTTATTTTGTGACTCCCAAGCAGCCTCTGGTGAGAGGTAGGTATCTCAGATCTTCAAGAACTATGGTGCAACTGGGCATAAGCTGGGCAACTAAAGGGGTTTTTGTTGTTGTTTTAATGAATATTTAGATATTTATCATAATTTAGGCAACTAGGAAAGGTCCTCCTGAATTGCTGTGCTACAATTAGGTACCTAAATTATGCCTAACTGAAAATCAGGATGGATGCATGCATGCATGCATTTTCCCCAGCAGAAGCCCAATTTAGGGCAGTCCTTCCTCCAGCTTCTCTGTCCTGACCCCTCAGTTGTGTCATTGGGTCACTGGAGCTTTTTGTGGACCCTCTCTGAAGCCAGATGAGGCAAATAATTTATGTTAAAAAACCAACAACAATAACAAAACAAACAAACAAACAAAGAAATCTAGGTCTTGCAAGGATTTGACATCCTGAAACAAGTGAACTATGATGCACTGAAGAAAGTATCCCCTGTTTTGGTGCTAGATAAAATGTTCCTGTAACAAAACACTTAAGATACCAGTTGCTTTAGAAAGGCCTTATCTTCTCTCATTCATTTACTACGTTCACATCACAGTAGCATTGTGAGGTTTTAATTAAACATTTGGAAATTGCTATGGGTTCTTCCAAAGGAGAAGCCAATATAAATAAGACAATTACACTGAAATGGGTGATGAAATAAGCAAGTGATAAAAGTAATTCTACTTGTTACGGCATCTCTCTGTAACATCTGATTGTCTTTTCTTCACATTATTAAAATAAACCCTACTTTCCAAGCATATGTATGCAGATCATTTTTAAATGCAAAGATTACAGAAAAAGGTAATTCTTTCAAGAGGAGAGTTGAGCTTGGCAGAAAGGGTGGGCATCTGTCAGGCCCAGATACAATCAGACAGCTGTGCTCTATCCTGAAAGGGTGTCTTGAAGCTAAGTTTTCCTCGGGAAATAACATCTTTGGTATGAAAAGCAGCAAAATGTAATGAAGTCTCCAAACAAATAAGTAGAGAAAACAGAAACTCTCAGAGCTCATTGTTATCTAAAATACCAACCCTATATCAGGAGAAAAAATGCAGGATGAGAGAAGGATAACATCTTTACCAAACAGTAAGAAATAAGGGGTGGGAGGATCATCTCACTTTATATTCTCAATCAAATTAATCCTTTCGATTAGAATCAAAGGTAAGATGTGACTAGCAACAGTAATCACTGCAGAGAGACGCTAAGATAGTAAGAGGGCTGGGACACATGACACCTAGGACAGGCTACAGGAAGAGGGGTGGTTAAAATGGAGATGAGAAAGCAAGCTAGGTGAAAATCTAACAGCAGTCTTGGAACAATTAAATGGGAAGGCAGAGCCAGGCTTTTATAAGAGGCATACAATGAAAGGACAAGCGGCAATAATCACAAGTTGCAATAACATAATTTATTTTTTTTTTTCTACTTCAGGAAAAATGCTCCTTACCACAAGCATGGTTAAGCACTGGAACAGGTTCCAGGGAGGCTGTGGAAGCCTCCTCCTTGGAGAATTTCAGAACTTGACAAGGTAAGGCCCCATTTGAAAATGGAAGATGTATTGAATAACTCTAGAGGTCCTTTTCAATCTAATTTTTCCTATGATTCTATGAAATTATGAGCTTATGATTCCCTGGAAAGGAAGATTGTAGAACAGAATAGTAAGAAAAACTTGAAAAATGCAAGGACTTCACAGGAAAAATCTGTACTTCTGGGCAGTGCCAGGATCTATTATTCCAGATGGAAATGAGGGGTATCCAGGTGTGCAGATCAATAGGAGAGCAAAAAAAGATTCCTGGAGAAAGGAGGAACTGATCATGCCTTAAAAGGGGATTTCCAAAAATTGAAACAGTCGGAGGCAGGGGTCTATTTCTATCAGAAGGACCTCTCAGGTCTATTCTGGGCCTGAATTAGTAAGAAGGTTTTAATGATTGTTTGGGTGATGGGTTAAGATTTAAATTTAGAGTTGATAGCTTTGGAGGGTAGGATTAGAATTAGAGATTAACTCAGAAAGAAAAATAAAAGGAGAAATGTTCTTAAAAAGATGCATTTCAGTATAGAAATGTATGTAGTACTACACATGGATAAGAATAATCCACTGTACAAGCAAATGATGGAGAATGACAAGCAGAAAATGATTTTTGAGGTGTCTCATACCACAAACATGACAAGCCTTTGCCAGAAAAGTAAACCTCACACAGGATGCATATTTCATCAAGATCCCTTTCGGCACTATTTTCTATGATGATTAGAACTTCCCCGAGTTCTACCTGAAATGTCTGGCTGGGTGGAAAATCTGTTTAAAATTGTAACTTAAAAGAATACTATGTGTAGAGAAATACATAGTCTTAACTACTGTGTCAGTGCAAATGAAATGATGGAGAGTGACTTGAGATTGTGAATGCCAAACTAGGTAACAGTGACACAGGATATCTGTATCTTATTAACTAATAAAGGTCTACCAAAGACACCTGCAGGAGTATAAAAGGAAGTTATGAGACCCTGAAATTTTCAAGGGTTACCTTTAAAGAACATGTGATGCTGCTAGTGATTGGAGCCTGAGTATATGCTAAATACATGCATACACAGTAATTAGCATATCAGAAATGCATGACAGAAATTTTAGCATCATGATAAGAGATATAACAAACTGATTCAAGATATATACATGGGAAAAAGGAGCCAGGCTGCAGGGTAGTAAGGTCCTACTGTGTGCTGTTTCATTACCACTGCAACCAATTTTTATTTGCCACACTGCTCAAAGAAAATCTGAGTGGAAAAGACAGGCTTTAATAACAGGTGCTGTGAAAGATAACAGCATAAGTGAGAGTTTCTGGCTGATGTAAGAGGCAGTCTCTGGAATGTTCAGTATCTATACCAGCTAGGTGCTAAGCACCAACCCTGGACGAGCCAAGTGTAGGTCAGGACCATTGAAGCACCAGCAGTGGCCAGCAAGGCAGACCCAAAGAGAAACAGCCAATGAAAGCAATCCACAACACTCCTGCACTGCACAAAATACAGCTGAATCCAGCTAGAGTCAGGATAAAAATCAAAGACTACTTTTCTGCTACATAAAACATGTTACTGCTTATTTTAGCATCTGTAATGAGATGAAGCAGAAATAAAATGCATGTTATGGTGTGCCTTTACATTCCAGCAAATGCCGTAACATTGCAGTGTACTTCATTACATGAGACAATCCATTGATTGGCATATTTCAGCTGTCACTAACATTACAAATGAGCAGATCCTCTTCTATGCAGAAACTATTTCTCGCTGCCATCTTGGTGTGTTCGCCTATACTTATGTGGCCCAGCTTTCCCCAGGATGGGAAATACATAGGAAAAGTGACTTAACAAATCACTACTGTTAGAAAAACACCACCGCTCTTGAAATGTTTTAATTAAGCTCATTAAACTGTTTAATTAAAACTATTTAAAAGGCCCATTCTCATTTCCATTATGGACTTTAAAGATCTTATGGCCTCAAAGAGAATAAAGGGGTCCAAAAGTAGCCATAATGTAAATAAGAATTAGCGAACTTATTTTCACTGGCATTATTTATAGTTAGTGATCTTCTCATGTTGGCTTAATTATCATCTCATTCTAAAAGGCTAATAATTTCACTCCATTACCCTCCAGATCTGCTTCTTTTTCATAAGTAGTTTAACAGATGCCAAAAATAAAAAATGAAAAAAACAGGAAAAAGAAAGCTTAAGAGTCTTAAGTAATGCAGAAAATGAAGGCTGTTAAAAGACAAGGTTGGGCAAGTCCTGCACCAGTGATTTGGAATTTGTTGCCCACCATCTCCATCTGCTGAAAGTTAGTGTCTATACCAGCAGAAACAGATTAAATCTTGGAGGTACCACTGTTCCTGGACTGATAAAATTGCTTAAACTAGATCAATAGCCGTTTCAAAGGACACATTAGGCTGTTAGTTGTGGTGGTTAAAGATCTAGTTACTTTTGCCAACTCTGCTAGCCAGTCACTCTGCCACAGAAAAAGACATACAGCTGGGGCAATAGCTTCTAAAACTGTACAGTCAGGAATTGCTGGAACTTACCTGTCAATAATATCCAAATTCATTTGAATTTCAACAAGACTTGGGTCTTTGAAAATGAAATTAAGGTTTTATGGAAAAAAAATTGCTAGTATGCAGATGCAGATTAAAAATGACAATGCATACAAACATTTAACATCTACATACATCCTAACAGGCTTCTGTGTATGTACTTCTAGACCAGCCATTACCTGAACAGCACTAAAATTGACAAGTGTTGAAATAAGCAGGAAGACAAGAGACCATCTTTGTGTATTCCAAATTGGGAAAGTGATCAAACTAATGCAGAATAATTTACAGGGGTGAACATCAGCTGAGAAGTGATGAACAGAATGTATGACCTCTACGTGGTTGCTAGCAGCTTACTTCCATAAAGATACTGAAAGAGGTATAGTCCATCCCTGATGAACAGGACAAGCCATGCAGGCAGGTCACAGAGAGGAGTCGGGAAACAAGATGCTCTGCTGAGTTTGTTTGTTTCTTTTTAGAGTCCGAAGACATAGAATTGAAATACACGTTTCAGTAACTTAGCTTAAAACAGCATATTCTGCAATCTCCAGAGAGGGTCCCCAAATGCAAAACTGCTGTTCCACAATCAAATGTCAGCAGAGCAGCTGAGCAACATACAGGCCTAGAAGAAAAAGGGAGAGCTCAGTGCCAGCTGGGGGAAAAATAAAAAACCCTTCTGTGTGGCTACTTGATCACATATGGTACATGGTTTGAGCTTTCTTGTGAATCCCTGACAAGTCAATCTGCTAAGCAGAATTGGAATATTATATCAGATAATGTCCAAGTCCCCATTTTTTTCAGGATTGGTACTCCATTATGTTCCCATTTCAGGCAAAAATGAAGCCTACAGCTCAGTTTGCCTCAACATTTAAGGACAGGTTTCAGTTTCTAATAACTCTGTGTCACCTTGGAAAATTAAAATAGTACCTCTTGTTCTGATTGTGTATGAAAGTATAGCTAAAACAAATTTCATGGCACTGATTAAGCGTTGTGTTCACTAAACTTTAGAATCCCATCATGGATCTTTCTATATTGGTGTTCGCATATGCTGCATGGTGAGTAAGAAAAATCAGATTTCAGGTGCTTACAAGCATGACAAATAGGCACTGAAGTGGCCTTGAGCACTGTGATGTAGTAACGCAGAGGAAATTGAAGCATTCAATATTCTGAGGTGCCTGAGCCCTCTGCAAATGGCTCTTGGATAATTGTTAGCAATCTAGAAAGAAAAAAAAAAGTACCCAGTTTTGTTGGGGCTTGTTTTGTTTGTTTTGGTTTTTATACTGACAAAATAAATAGTTTTAATGCATGCAATATAATGTGAATAATAATAAAGTGGACACTAACTTGCAGCTATTACTTTAGGTGTTAATCTCTAACTGAAGTTAATACTTAAGATTTAGCAAGTCCCTTGTACAGTAACAAACCTCCAATTTCATGAGGTTACCGTACATGTGTTAATTAGGAACTTTGTGGAATTTAATTCAAGATTGCTGACAGAAAGGCTTGTGATCAGGAGTATTTTAAACTTGTGACTGACAGTAACAGCAGTGCTACGGTCTATTGCCTTAGTTGGACTACGCATTCTGCTCATCTTCATACCCCAACATTTCATTAAATAAGTTGGTGCTTAATAACTCATTAAAAAAATGTACATATATTTGTATATGTTCATCTTTGTGTAAGTCTGCATTCTATAATTGGATATATAATTAAAATGCAGAAATCACATTATATACTTTTATTTTTGTGCCTGTTTCCATCTGGCAAGTAGACCTGTGGAAAGAAATTAATTTATAGATGAGTAGATGACCTGAAAATATTTATATATTATATAATCCATTTAGACATTCACTTTCAGTGAATGAAGACAATATCAGCAGGTATCTGGTAATTAGGTGCCATTAGCACATGCATAAAGATAAATTTTAATCTGTTCTACTGCAGTGAAACTATGGAGGTTTAATATTTTTAAATTAAGAGCTTCTCTGGTTTAGATTTTCATATATATGGAGGTGTTACAATTCTGAAATAAAGTTAGTGTTAAGAAAGTCCCAAAAGATTAGACTAGTGATACTTCCTCTAAAGATTGTCAGGCACTTGTGAGTCATAGCAAAAATTTCTGATTTCTTAACACAAACCTCCCTAATCTTTCAGCAAGAATAATTCTGTATCTTTAAATAAAATTAACTTAAATTGTTTGGGTTGTAGGTCCGATCAAATGTGTAGAGAGCACATAACAGGTTAGAACAACAAATTGGCTATTACTCAGTAATATACACAGGTGTGACCCTGCAAAGGTCAATAGCCAACCACTTTGTTCAAGTATGGAAAGTTAAAAATAGACTGTACAAGTGTAGTTTATATAAATTGGTGATGTACAGTAGCCTTCAAAGGCCAATAAGTTAAAAAGTGTATTTAATTACCTAAAATTGAATTGATCTGTACATGAGAAAAATATGAAATATGAACAACCCAGCAGATTTATGAAAGAAATGAAGTGGTAGATTATTAGAATTTCTATTGATTTTGTGAATAATTGTGTCCTTGATTATTTTAACTGTCTTTCCACACATTCAGTCATCCCCTACAAATGAAATTTAATTATTGTTTAAACAGAATCTGCGCACATCCTCAAGCAAAATAACGTAACTAGCGATAGCACAATAATTCAGTAGCTCCCTGCAGCAGTACACAGAATCCATCCAAAATTAGATTGTGTCCCAGCATGCTGCAGAGCTACACTTTGCTGGCTCTCCTTATGTTATCAGACAAAGCCAAGTCAGCCACAGGATGAAATCAGGTAACTGTTGCTTGAATTCTTATTTCTCCCTTAAAGCCAGCACTCGCATACCTCCAACGCCTTATGACCAAGCCTACAGACCAACTGTACAAGGGCAATGATTCCTGGCTAATGGCCAACCTGATGGCTCTCTCCTTCAGGAGCACAGAGGGAAGAAAGAGGACTCTGTTCTTCCTTACCGAGGAAGAACTGAGTTAAACTGACAGAAGAAGAGTAGCATGTAGAGGATCGTTGGTTGGTGGCAACCAGGACACCCCAATACTGCAGGGTTTGTGTAATGCAGGTCACAACACTGGGTAAATGTTTCAGACTGGGTGAAGACTCAGGCAGATATCACAGCACCAGTTTTGTCTGGATCTGGTCCAAAGTGGTAGAACCAACTTTATTTTGAGATATTCTTCATGACTCCTTTCAGTGGAAGAAGGGTTCTTTGAAATTTAACATCAGCGTTAATATAACCAAACACCATACCCAGCCATGACATTTCTGTAAGGGTTGCAGAATCACAAACAAGATCTGGACTCAGCAGCTGCCTGTCATCTATGCCAGTCATAGTTGCCAACATAGAAGACTGATTTAAAATTGCATGATGCACATCAGAAAAATGAATTTATACAGGCTGGATTCATCACTAATTTTATAAGTACATCTTGTCACATTTTCCATGCAGCTTAACCTTTTGAAAATACTAGCTATTACTGGGCCAAAAACATCTTCTAGGTTTAGAAGGTTCTTAAATTAAAAATATACTTGGCACTTGTGTTTCAAGTAAAGATTAAAAGCTGGTAAAAAAGAGTTTCACACTGAGCTAAAATGACCCCAGAATGGTGTTATAAATATGCAGAGGCTACAGGGAATAAAAACAAAAAAAGACCATTCAGCAAAGAAAGCTTCTTCCTTTTCAGGATCAAATGTGATCTCAAGCTCCAAGAGAAAAAGGTGAAAGCTATCAAAAACCACACAGAATGAGAATCTGCAACAAAATTTAGAACAGAATTGTTCTTCAGCAATATGTAAGGGAACAGGGAAATAAGCATCAGGGATGCAATAAACTGTGGTCAGGCATAAATTAAAGCTAATATACCTGTGACTAAAAATTCTAAAAATTATATTTAGATTGTCTGTTAGTTCCTGCCTCTAAATCATATAGGACAGCTATGTTCCCAGTTTAGGCTTCTAGACTGACACACCCAAGTTAGTCTCTGTGAATACTCACTGAGATGACTATTCTCAAGCTTTCCATAGAGATGAGACAGCTAACTGCAATGAGGTTGAGGAACAGATGTTACTGAATCCAAAGTAAAAGTAAAGCTTGATGTTCTCAAGCTGAATATGCCCAATAGTTACCATTAACAAAGAAAGTCTGACAGCATGATTTCTCCAATAAATCTAAGAAATTCAGGCTTAAAAAGAGAAAATACACTGTGTATGTTTTAAAAGGTTGGATGGAATAACTTTGGAACTACAGATTCATTAGTCTGACCGCAATAGTATGTAAGTCTTTAGAACACACTTTGAAGGATTTTATTTAATGCAAATAAATGGAAACAAAAATAATGGTCCCGTACACTGACCAAAATAGCTTTTGCCGTGCCTGTACACTTTCTCAAGAGAGAAAATAGAAAAGTAAAAAAAAAAAGAAAACCAGAATAAGACTCTACACCTATTTGTAGGCAAATGAGCATATGCAAGGCAAACATGGAGCCATCATGTTTTCTGTAATATTCCATGTGCAGCTGTGAATGCTTGCATTAATGCCAGTTAATCTGCAGAGCTACGAAGTGAGGGAAGGGAGCATTGGCCACGGTACTGGAGTTATCTACTACTCTTCAAACACTGTAACCGAATCCTTCACATCCTCCTGGACTCTACCAGAACTGAGCAGATGGAGCCTCACTAAGCTGCTCATTCAAACACAAATGCATAATAAAGCAATAAACATTAAGGGTTTGACATGAGACCAAAGCAGAGGAACAGGAATAGTTTCACTAAAAGTGCTTCTCACTTAAATCTTTCTGTGGTGCTTCTAGTAGAGTGAAGAGTTCATGGCTTAAACCAGGACTAGCAGCATACAATTAAATCTAAGTAAATCTGGTTTACATTAAAAAACAATAAAATGAAAACCAAAGGAAAGACCCTTTGCGACAGCACAGTCTGACTGCTTTTATGTGATGCATCAACTTCAAGCAGCTCTGCAGTTTTCTGAGTTTTTGCATCCTTGCAATTAAGGCAGAACTTATCCCTTACATCCTGCACTAAGAGGATGCCTTTCAGCTTGCTTTTGGGGTTTTTTTGAAAGGCCTGACACTTTTCTCTTTCATTCCTACTCCAGCTGAAGTTTGGATATTTTTTTTTTCTCTTTCCAGCAGTCAAAGCTTTAGAGAACAAATAAAGCGAGGATGAAAAACTCTCTTGCTCAGCTTTTTAATTTAAAGATTTTTGTGCTCTCATTTTTTTTCTTTGTTTAATTCCTTGAAATCTTAGGGTCAGTAGAAAATGTGCCATTTAAATATCTCTTTTTCCTGAAACCATAGCAGAAACCATCCATCCCTTTGGGATAAACAAGCTGAGAGAAGACTTTCTTTTGTTCTCTTTGCCATGACTGAAGCAAAATTGCTTGCACAACTGGATTATAACTTTGTTTTAAAGGGGTTTTCTTAATAAATGGAAAGTAGGAGCCAGACTATATAGAAAGATAGACAGGGGCAGAAAAGGAGAAGAGATCTGCATGAAGAATAAACTTCAAAAGAGTTTTCTCCTACTTTGTGGATATCATATTCTAATTCTGACATATACTTCCTCCTCATAGAGTAATTCTGACTGCAAACTTT
The DNA here is from genome assembly GCF_900496995.4 of Aquila chrysaetos chrysaetos. Taxonomy (NCBI): domain Eukaryota; kingdom Metazoa; phylum Chordata; class Aves; order Accipitriformes; family Accipitridae; genus Aquila; species Aquila chrysaetos. Next base: position 47,504,262 of record NC_044009.1, on the reverse strand, counting down.
TTCATATCAGCTCTTCTGAGTTTAAGAACGTTTTCACATAATTGGTGATCTTGTGCATTCCAGCCCCTTACACATGGCCCTACTGTTTTTTCAGGATGCATTCCTGCCTCATTTTATTAAATACCCTGAGGACAATATTAGTTGCAACACAGTTAGGCAAGGAAAAGAATGTGAAATGGAGTCTTAATTCTGAATTCCCTGACCAATCTTGTTGTTCAAATAGAAATAAAGAGTATGGAAGAAATCCAAACAGGAGGAGAACACAGTTTTCTGTGCTTATTCAAAGGATAATGATGTCCTAAGGGAACCAATAAAAGAAAATGAAATTGTACAAAGGACACCTCCAGTACATCTAGTAAATCTTGTAGGAAAACACAACAACAGAAATCAATAATAAAAAACTATCCACAAGGATGCTAAATAAAGCAAGCCAGGAACAAGCCCTTTTGAAATGCATATATTGTAAGCTGAGTTCTAAGACTTCAAAATCATTATTCATAATCCAGGTTGAAATTCAATCAAGATATTTACCCAGGGTTTACCTCTTCTTTTATGCAACCTGAGTTTATATAAATTACCAGGGAAAGAAAACATGGCAAAGCTCTTCAGCATAGTACACACCACGTACAGTTTCTGCTCAAAACCATTTCTGCATTTGCCCAAAAGATGTATGCATGTTTAAGGAAGGTAGTCCATGTGCTATTTTGTTCCATTTGCATAGATGGTTACTCCTGTTAAAGCTTGTTGATTTTTATGTAAGAGGAACAGCAAAACAAAAGCATGAGTTCAGAACAACAAAGTAGCATGCTGCACCGCTTCACAAATACACCCACTACACATAGCACAAGAGTATTCCAAAATCAGCCTGACTATTCTATGTAGCAGGCATAATAGTGTATTTTTTATATTCTACTCATTTAAAAGGGATAATCAGATTTTCATCAAATTATTGCCACAATTACCTGTTTCTATTGAAACTAAGCACAATAAAAACAGAGTCTAAATGGGTTCTGCGTAAGTTTGGAAAGAGCTGGGGGGAAGTCACTGAGTGAACTGTAATGATGCTTGACAGAATGGCAGGAATGAATCTTCAGATGTGCTATAAAATACATGTGTAAAAAAAAACCAACCCACCAGGAAACACACATTCTACTAGCCCAATACTTATGTGCATAAAACAACTTATATTCATTAATGATCACAATACACCTCTCTCTGTTTTAAGAGACAAGTTCCTATATACTTATGCAGTGCTTTGAACTCTGCAAAGTTTTTTAATTTAATTGTTTTGAATGAGTCCTGCACACTTCAGCAGTACTTATGTTTTCAGGTAATCCAAAATTCATCTTAAAGTTTGAAGAGAATTCATACATGAAGTATTGGCAATTCAAGTGGCTGACTCTTAATCTGTCAAACGATATATCTTCAAAATTACAGCAAAAGCCTGTTTTTAGAATATTTAAGGTCTGGTCATTCATTCCAGTTTATCAATACCAATGAATCTTGGCAAACATAGAGGCTGTGGTTGAAGTTCGTATTAATATAGCACAAGGTCCCAAGGAAGACTTTCCACCTCACTAAAATCTTTTTTAAAGATTTAACTAGGAAGATGCTAATCATATTGTAAGATTTCTGCACTGGACCCACATTTACCCTGGAAGAGTTTCCCACACATTGTCACAGTTATTAAAAATGAATGCAAATACAGAATATACAGCGAAAAGTCCTTTTTCAGTACTACAGTAAGCATGGCATTTACATTTCAGGAACTGCTGAATGATGGGAATGTTAATTCTGAAATGATTTGCTGCAATCAAACTTTGTGCCACTAAAATAACTCTCATTCTATAATATGCAACACTAAAGTAAAGTACAGGAAAGGTTCAAGGAAAAAGCCCTCGGTACTTACTGCATCATATTTTATAACTTAAAGACTAGCTGTATCCAAGTCTTAGAACATTTAATACTTGCATTTCCACCTTCTGTTTTTCCCTTGAGGTGTGCTTTATCACATGGGTACACAACTGAGTAGGGATGGTCTGACTGACCTCACCCTTCTCTTAAAAGTCCAAGATGAATTCCCACTTACTATAAATGATCAAAGTTTTATGGACTAATGACAGTTTAAAATACTTTTTTTCCCACTTTTACTGCAATCCTGTCATTAAGACTAACAATCTAAAGTAGCTAAGAGAATGAGTAAGCAAGATGATTTACACAGATGATAGTGCAATGGTAAGAAGTGGGGAAAGATTCTTTGAAATTTTTTGTAGCTGAACCATTAAAAAGATTTACACCAAGGTCTTTAAGTGAAAAGAGAGCATTGCCAAAGAGGTCTGGCAAGCTCTTCTATCAATAAAATACTCTGCCCCATAAATTTAGCCAAACCCTCAGCTTAAAACCTGATTAAAAGCTAGAAGGAACTTGCTTTGTTACCAAAGATAGCCCACCGACCCAGTATCCAAAGAGACTGCCTATAAAAATCAGACAGGATAGCAACTCTTTTATAAAATCTTCACTACCATTGCATCTCCTATACTTTTCCGTGAGGCCATGTACAAAAACTGAGGAAATATTTAGCATGAGAGAGCACAGGTTCTAATACAGGACAAAGTTGTGTTGAAAGTATTTAGGGCTGGGCACAGCATTAAAACCTTATATGTTTCTCTACCTGGCTGATCTGTACCTTATGGCAAGACTTACAAAAATCTTGCCATACAGAAGACTCATAAAATATGTATGTATCCTTAGAAGGTTTTGGTTTTAACTTATTTCGGAATATTTAGTTAGAAGTTAATTTAGAACAAGCTTGTATCTTTTTCATATCCCACCTCATACCATTTTTGTTCATTAAAGATAGCCTCAAGAGGCAGTCATCAGATATGGATTCAGGTGTAGGGCAGGTTCAGAGTCAAGGCTTGATTTTATGACTGTACCAGAACATACATTTGGAATCTGAAAGCAGCAGTATTTGATATGGTTAGCAACAAAATTTCAAGACAAAGCAACAGAAAGAAAACAGGAGATTTTCTGTTACTCTGTATACAGAATGTTATTATTTGTTTGGTGCTAAAAATGGGCTTAAGGTTATAAACATGAGTGTTTTGACAGTCCTTGCTTCAAGATCAGCTGTTCATGACATTTCCATCAACTTGGATTGCAGCCCATCCAGATCTAGAAAACAGGTGCCATCCAATTTTGGACTTCACCCCAAATCAAGTAGGGATAGATACTCATATGCAGTCACCCTCACCCTGAAAGTCTGAATAAAGTGACAAACTTTATACAGGGTACTCCAACAGTCAAATTCTAGTAGGAAAAAAAGCAAGGAGACAAAGTGGTGGACAAGGAAAAGAGCATGTTGGTTGCTTGGTCTTTTTATGCCATAGTAGTTCACGTATCTCTGCTGTCTAAGGGCAGCAGGTTGCCACCATTTAGACATCCCTGAGTCAAATTCTTTAACCTCCAAACAGAAATACATAGAAAGAAATCCACAGGGATGGTAGCCAGGTTGGCTTGCTGACCACTGCATACATCCTGTGCAATTTTACTCCACAAGCTGATTCCAGACACAGCCTTGGATAAGTGGTCCATCATACTAGCCTTGAGTTTCTATGGAAATGTATAATAAGCAGCTGAATATCATTCAGGAATTGTTGTGCTCCTTTAGCCAAACAAGGATGGAAGAGAAAGACTCTGAAAAGGGGAGAACCCCTGCCACCACCAGCTCCATAACCAACAACACATTTTTCAGATCATTGCTGCTATTTGGCAGTCTATAGGCAGGCAGAAATGTCAGGAAATTTCAACCACCCTGGTTACACAAAGATTACAAACACTGCTGGCATCGTTTACATACACGTCCTTAGAACGAGGCAGATCCCACTCCTCTTTCTCCTCAGCCTTTCCTCAACCGAACTTTGAGCACTTTGAGGTCCAGCTTCTAATTCTCCAGCTTTTGCCCAGGTCTTGGACTACATACTGGACAGTATCAACACCCAGCTGTAAGTTAGTGTCACAAAATCCAGTTATCAGCGTAGTAAAATAATACAGAAAATTCACAGGGAGCCAACACTGCATCAAAGGAAAGTCAGCCTACAAGTCTTATTGTCAATCTTTTATCTCCATCACAGAATAATCTCCTCTATCCAAACACAAATATTATCTATTGCTCTCTAAAATACATTTAGTGTCTCTGGTAGTATTCTGAATAAGATAGGACAAAAACCACTGAAGATTACTCATGAAAGTTCTTGTCAATTTTTTCCTCGTTTTTTGGTCAGAATTCTAAGTTTTAGCAAATAAACTCACTATTTTAAATAATAAGAGAACCTGTCCCAGCATCACATGCATTCATTCAAAAACATACATTCACATGTGCATAAGGAAGCCTCTAAAGATGGGTATGTCCTATAAACAAGAAAGAGGACAGAATGTGAACTTCATGTCAACAAAGTTTTAACCAAACACAGAGATTTTGAACTGTTTTAGGAAAGTGCTTGTTTCACATCCATCAAAAACAGCCATTTATCAACCATCAACAAAGTGGATGAATCAGGCAAAGCTGGGAAATGGGAGATGACTTCAGGAACAAGAGGATGAAGTGTTTGGGAAGACATGATGGGAAATAAGTGGAGGCACAGTTTGTACATGTTCAGACAGATAAGCTCCCAGCACCGGGAACAAGGGCTCACGTGAGGTGCTTTGGACAGCTTATGTCATTTCACTCCTTAAGGGTCAATACTTGTTTCAAAAAGCTAAGAGGCTCTAGATGTTTCTGCAGTTTAGAGAAGGATACCTCTTCTGTAAATGCAAATACATCAACTCACTAATGGCAGATGGTAAGCTTGGTCATAAACAGAATGATTTTACTCTCTGGCCAGCATCCAGACATAAGATGAAGTTGTCAGGATTTTTATATAGGTTCCTTTTTCATGGGAATGAAGGAAGAATTGCATATGTTTCTTCATTCATGCATAAAATATTAAGGAAAATTTAGCAGGCAGCTTTCATAGAAACACAGTATCTTCCGCCCCCCCGCCCTTAGCATGTTGTATAGCAGTCTGGGAAACCAAAACAGATCATGCGTTGAAAAACAGTTTTCAGAACAATTCATTAAAAGCACTGAAGAATGCTTGTTGCTTACATATTCTCCCCAGATGATGTGTTGACTGCACATATACAAGCCCTCATTCCTTACAGACCTGGTCCCAAGAGATTGAGTGAGAGAGTTAAAAGTGGTAACACACATTACTCATTCAAGTATGTGAAGTTAGATAGGTTCAGAGGGGATTACAAATGTCATTTTTGCTACTGAATCTCTTTCACGCTAAGTACTGTTTACTGCACACGTTCGCACAACATTCCCCTTTGGCTGCACAATCAGTAGCTCTCAGATTTGTAAAACCGTTTCAAACCCAAGTATCTTACTTGCGGGAAATGCTGCATATTTCTCTTGTTTTCAGCATGCTGGGAAAGAGATGAAACTTATTCATAAAGAAATGGTTTCTTTTCTCCCACATTTTCCCTCTAATGTGAAATACAATTTTTACCTACTGCATATTGATGACTTGCATACTATTGTGATTTACAGCACTTGTTTCACTCATTTTCATTGCAATTTGTTGTTTCTGAGCAAATTTTCATTTGCTCGACTTTGTCTTTCAATTACTGGGTTGTCTTCTACAGCGTATCCATTTAAAGAAAAAGTTATGAAATAAATTTGATAGTATTTACTAGTATTTGTTCTGGAGTACCTATTGTGCCTTTTGCCAGTAGATGGCAGCATGTGGCTGCTGAGCGCGTACGGACTGTGTGCAAAATGCCTACAAGGGACACAAACTTTAGTGAGGAGCAAGTGTGTCTTTTTAAACTCACATTCCTATATGTTCTCTCAGAGCAAAATGCTGTAGTCATGTCTTTTACAAGTCCTTCAGGGGCTGAGTCAAAGAGTGAAGTTTTCCTTGATTCTTGGTTTGGTTTTGCGGTTTGGTTGTGGGGGTTTTGTTGTTTGTTTGTTTGTTTTTTTTTCAAACTAATGTTTTGTAGAAATTAAAAGATTTCTGGAAAGCAGAGATAAGCTGGATGAAGTCTCTTGGTACAGATACTTGGAAAGGTTTGTAAATTTGGAATTCCAGCCCTGTATCTGCAGTTCAGGACATCATTTCTAGCAACAAAACTAGCTTTTCTATCTCTGCCTCTTCAGAATTCTTGACCACACAAGACATTTTCCTGCCATCAAACAATGTACCACATACATAACAATTTCTCCCTTTCCTATCTGTATAAAAGGCAGCAGCAGTGTATTTATGAGTATACACCGAACAAATTTGAAGTAATGAATTCCAAAATTTTACTACTCTCTTCACTCATTTCCATATGATATTTTTAATAGAAACAAAACCCAAGTAAGTAGCATGTACAGATTTAAGTCATTCTAAATTCCTAATTCTTTGCATTTTCAAAACCAAAATGGGCTTGAGGTAATGAGCATTGTTATTTGCACTTGCAGTCTACGGTTTACTCCTATGAGTAAGCAATTATATTAAATGCTGTGGACAACATAACAAAAATGCATTTTTCTCTCCCTTGTATGCAAGGTTTATTTCAATTATGTGATGTGGTTCTTTCAGGTTAGGAAGTTTAGAATGTATTTATAACAGAGTTTTCACAGTGTATAGGCAGCCTTCTCATGTATCCTCTTGTACCCTGTTAACAGAGCCTGGATATATCCTTTGCACTTTCTGACAATATAGCAGCTTAACAGTGTATTTGACTGGTAATTTTATAAAAGTGCAAAGAATCAACAACCAGCTCATGCATCCCCTGTGTCATGTTGATGCTATAGCCAGAATGACTTGGCCATGTCAAAATACATCCTAAGGAAACAAGAATCTATTTTGGATTGTTAGTGGTTTTTTCTTACCTGAAATGATCTCATTCACCTTCTTCTGTCCATCAGAAGCAGCTAAAAATCCACTTCTTCCATGTTGCAAGTAGCAGCTGCTTCAGCACTGTAGTGAAAGAAAGGCCTTCTGTCAAACAATTGATCTTAATAAAGCAAGGTCTCAGGAGGGCCTTCTAACATGTGAAAGCATATAGATTTTTTTTAAAGCAGCAAGTCCATTTGGTTTGAGCTTGTAAGGGTAGTTTGTGTGGCTCCCACGCCAGAGGTATGGTCAGAGCGTGCAGCATTGATGGAAACGCTGGCTGTGAAGCCTATGCTCCTGGTGGGCTCATGTGCTAAAGCCACAGGATCCTCCAAGCCTCTGAGGTCTGGGCACCCAGATCGGGGCCTCTCCCTACCCAGCTCCTGCTGCCCCAGGACTCTCAGCACCTATCAGGAGGAGCATGTGGTCCCCCAAGCTTCTCCTTGCAGCTCCTTGGATTATATAGTCTCTAAAAGTCCATCTGTCAAGGAGAGAAGTTGAAACCAGCTGCTCATTCATGGAGAGTATCACCAGGCAATTATTGCCATAGACTATGTCAAAAAGCCCAAATTTCAATATGCCTTCGAAATTCAGTGTGCTTTGAGTTGAAACAGATGAACTGCAAAGAAAGATGTAAAAATCCTTTGTACTGCTAAGCAGTATTAATGGAGTAAAATGGGGATGAAATTTAAAGACCTCTAAGGTAATGACAATTTAAATGGTAACAATTCTAGTGATGAACGGCAGTAAAAGGTCTCCATCAACCCAATACTGTAAACACAGGCAACAGTTTTTCCACTTCCCCAGCTTCTAACTCTGCCCGAATATATCCTATTTGCAACTATTGCTTCTCAGTTTCTGAGCACACCTTATATTCAGCATGGCAACTGATGACACAACTCTTTACCTCTTTGATAAATACTCTTTCTCATCGTCTGATTTCTTTTTTATGACCTCTTTTTCCTTATTACCTTACCATTAATCTCTATTTCCTCCCTGACTTATCTTTCCCAGTGTTTCCTCCCCTGTTTCTTCAGGTCTTAATAAGTTTGATGTATCATAATATTGGGGGGAGGGAAGAATCTTCTCAGAAGTAGCATTTAACAAAGATAAGGTTAAAAGAGGGGCAAGAGGACCTAATGTCATTATATATTTAAATACTGCTAATAGTGCATGAGCAGGCACGCCAGAATTCACCAGCTGTCCCTAAAGGTACAAGCCAGCTTTCTGTCTCCTCACATTATAGCCTAGTTTTAACCTCTGTTGTAGCATATCTCAGCACAAAAAAATTATAAAATCTGCTCCACTAGGACTAGAGCTCTAATTTATCTGCTTTCAGAAATATGTTGTTCTGTAGAGTTAGAAATGTAAAGATTACATTCAGTGTTACAGATAGCTAACACAGCAGAAGTTTAATAGTTTTATAGTATTTTATAGTATTTGTTAAAGCAGAGTGGATGAACTTGCATAACAGAAGATTCTTCACAGATATCTATATAAAAGATATCTATATAGATATATCTATCTATACAGAAATATGTATATATATAAATATATATGTATATATATAATATACAAATCTAAATAATATTTTATACATGGATGAACTATGATACCATAAAAAATAAGCAGCATTTGGCTTAAATTTGAGTCATGCATGGGAAATAGTTCTGGACATAGAAACATGCAAGAAATTAAGCCACAATTTAGCAGAGGCAAGAAGATAATTGTGCTGCCTCCAGCTAATAGAACAGCCATTGAGTTGCACCTAATAGAACAGCCATTGAGTTGCAGTTAATAATATCTGATCTAGACAGTTTCAAATGTTTAGGTTAATTGGCACCTAAATGCAGTTAGAAAACAACAGATCAAAATTTATGAGGAGCCACATTCTCACTCCCTTCCCCCACTATTAGGAAGCAACAATAGGGTCTACAAATTAGAAAGAGAATGAAATTCTAGGTAAGTGTGTGGATACAAAGAATCTGGATGCTTAATTTTGGCTATGTTCATCTGGGTGTGCAACTTCTAGTGCTTGCCTTTGGCTTTTCCATGCTACCACATGTACCATTTTTCTTGATTTATTCAGTGTCTGAAAAGGATTTAGTCTTGTCTTGGATACCCATCTGGGACAAAATGCTCTCTGGCAGCCTGCTGTGCCTGTATCTCCCAGGCTTCCTTCAGACCTTCAGCAAAAGCAGTTTTACATCATAAAAAAGTTCTCTGAAATTCTTCTCAGACAAGCTGGTATTTTGTTAGGGCTTTTTTCACCCAAGAGAGATTATGTGACTGCTCACTTATTAGCATCCTTTAGCTACACTGTATCTATAATTTGTCTAGGTTAATAACATATACTGGGTACTACATCTTCAGCGAGCTTCTACAGCTATGCCAAATGCCATCAGTGGAAGATTACGGCAATGAAGTAGGCTTCAGTTCAGCAATTCAACCAGATTCAGTAGTGAGTTTTGTTCTGATGAAGTCTCTGTTACAAACACAGAAGCCCCTGGCAGCAATTAACTTTGGCAAATTTTTGGACATTTGGTTTATGTGGCTAGCTGCCAGAGGTAGAAACATATTTCACACATTATGCAATACATAACCAACATCACCACAGCTAAAAGTTTAGAACTGCTCCACATTAAGAAAATACTTCACTCTTCTGTTTAATCCTTCATAATTATACTGTTAAATAAAACATCTCAGATTTCATCCAGTCTTTCATATTTTCTAATATTGCCTGTATTAGGCAGCCCTTGTCCCTATGTAAGTTCCTGTATCTACAAAACTATTTCACTTAACTGTTTATAAAACAACTTCTCAGTTCTAACACTGCCAGAAAAGTTTTGGATAAAGTGTCTGTCCCTCTCGTTCTTTCCTTGTATGCACCAATGCTTTGGAAATGAAGCCAAGCCACAAAAATTAGACCTAGCTTGCGAGGAGACAGTACATCTACAGTAGCCAGCTGTGATGCACGAGTGAAGCTCTCACTGGTGAAACTACAGCTGAACTTCAAACGTCTAAGCACAAAAGGTCTGCAGATTTTTTTAATAATCTGGCCTCATTCTGAAGGAGAAGTAGGAATTAGAAAGGAGAAAGAAAGTTGTGGTCACGTGATCAGCTGAGGATATAAGCCACACTCAGGCAAACCAAAGGCATGATTTGATGTGGTTTCTTCTGCAGGCAAATTCTTGGGTATGTAACGCTCCCGCTCTGGGTCACTTTTGGCAACTTCTACCATGCACAAAGAGATTCTGGAAGTAGGGTACACACATGTAAAAGTACAAACCAATTCATTATTGTCCAATACACAAAAATGATTGATAGGATTAATGAGCTACCAATCCAATGGTTGAGAAGTTCACTGCTCCAGAGATGACATTCAACCAACATTTGCCAGCAAGCCAAATCGTGAGTGGAGGCTTTTCTCTTTTTGTCCTTGGGACAGGCTGATCTTCAGTGCTGCAGTGTTGCCATCCTCAGTCTCTTCTCCTTAGGAGTGTATATCTTTCCATGTTTGTTTTTCCTTTTGAATCCTTGAGCTGCCAACTATACCCTTCTCACCAACCTTATCTCTGCAGTTTCACCTTTCTTGTTTTGCATGGCTCTATTCTATGTAGGCTTTTATAGCTCTTTCTATCAGGGTTTCTCAGAAGTCTAAGCTGGGGTTACACAAGCATGCTGTGTGCAAGCTGGGTCTTGGATCACAGACAGCTGAACTGCTGGGAGGAGGGTTACAGGTATGACAGGCTATTCTGGAAAAAAAACTATTGAAATTATCTTATGAAAAGCCATCTCTTTTACTGTCAGATCATGTTGCTGCGAGGGAGCAGAGAGCAACAACACACACTTAATAAAATACAAGAACCTCTTTGCATCTCATTCAACTCTGACACAGCAGTGATAGCAGCAGAGGATTCATTGTTTAGGAGCAGTGATCACACAAAAGCAGATAGAAGTACATAACAGACCTCTTCATTTGTACTAAGAACTTAAGCAACAATAAGCCTACTTATGCCTGCAGATGGTTCGGCGCCTATAATGTTTGGCTTGGGTTTTAATGCAGAAATATCAAAAGCTGTTAGTGGCAATGCTGAATGACCTCCTGCCTACAGTCAGTGATTTTCTTTTAATACTGAACACATACTACAGAGTGACTGATCATATTTTGAGTCTCATTAGGCAGTCACAAATGGAAGGAAAAGAGGCACTACATAACTGTCTCTGCCCTGACGAGCAATTGCAGGATACACCACTGTCAGCCCTCATGGATAAGAACTTGCACACTCTGGGAACACATCAGCATAGGAAAGGTTGCTGCGTATAACCAGCCTATGCAACAGGTGCCAGATGTGACACTGCGGGAGAAATGCAGGAAGAAACAAAAAGACATAATAGATATAACAGCCTTACATGTGGCACTCTGTCTCTCTTGCGAGATGAAAAAGTTTCCATATCTTAGCACATAATCACATCTAACTGCATAAACCCACTGCTTTATTAAGTTGAATAGCTAAATCAGTCTTTTCCACCTTTTCTCAGTTGGCAGGCCCTTAAAAATGTTCCAATATTCCAATACTGCAAATGTAAACCAAGTTATAATTAGCATGTTTTTCCCAGTTGTTCTTCTTGATCTCTGTAAAGAAATACATTAACCTCAGGACAACGGGTTAGAAAGCCACTGAACTAGACCATTTGGCATAAGCACAGGTCTGCGCTTGGACCATTCCCATTTACACATACGCGGGGCTGCTAAAAGGAGCTTGCGGTAGAAGTAGTTAAGGATTTTCAAAGTCCCTCCAACTGCTGTGAAGAGAAGGAAAAATGACAAATAGAGCAGACATAAGCCACCTCACTCACTATAACGCTTTTGCTTTTTTTAACGTCCCAGCATCTTTCCACTCCTTACAGTAAGGTTTATCTTGCCAAACACATCGTATCAAGCACTAGTATCAATAGATTTCATCTTGAATATTGGTTGTCCTAGAATATTAACTATGGTAAGTATTTCTAGAAAACTGGTACAAATGCTGTAAACTTGTGGAAATTGCAGTTACTAAATAAAAATTCCTGGTAACTTAAAAGCTTTCTGAAGTAACTTCAAAGGAGTCTATATATGTCAGATTCCACCTGCCTAAGCTTACATCCACTGTTGCTTTGAAATGACTGGAAGCATCGCTACTGATGACAAAGCACAGAGCCTTATCTGTTTATCCCAATGGTTTTGACTCCTAAAATGAATTTTCAGCTGTAGGCCTTCCCATAGGCTCTTCAGTTGAAGACTTCTACTTGCTACACTTAACTATTCACAATCTGGCTACAATGTGCCTTATGTGGTCCGAGAATAAGGAGGGAACTGCATGATTACACAAAATCCCAAACTATCCTTTATGAATTATTTAATCCTACAAAGCATACTTCCCTCGATTCATTACTTTATTGATGATATTTGCTGATTGAAAAGTTACAGTAGTACTTGCCTCCACTAATCATCAGATCAAAGAAGGCTGTTAGGGTTTTAATTTTGGTACCACTTCTGAGGAATGTCTTTTGATTTGAGAAACCTAACTTTTCTCATCCACCTGGGCATTTTCTTTTCTTCCTCCATCCTGATTCCACTCTCAAAAGAAAAGAAAAATTAATCTGTCAAACCTTTCTTACTCTAATTCTGAGACTTTTAAAGATGGCAGAAGCTTTCATGGGTCTTTTCTACTTAGTCTTACAACCATAAATTTGACAGAACTCTGCAAGCAAGAAAAATGAGAGTGTGATAGATTTGTCAAAGACTCGGCAGATAAAAATAAATGTAACAGGACATATATATGCCTTTTTCTGCTGTAAGTGAAAGAAAACCTCTTCAGAGTCACCAGCAGGAACACTCCGTTCCTCATCTTCCAGTCACACCAGGTTTACATCTTTGTCTCCCTGTGAGCAGAGGGATGATGTCTCCTATTCAGTCCAGCAGTATCAGACTTGATGATATTGAGCATACCTGATGATGCAATTTTAGACTCCTGTAACCTCAATGCCATTGTAGATTAATTGCTACCGCACTTTCCAGAACAGGGGAATCTCAGTCTGTTCCAGATCTCTCAAAGGTAATGTAACATTCACTGCTGTGTTTCAATTTTCATACAGGTATCTATCCCCTGAGCTGGATGGTAGAGTAAAATCTGAGGTCAACACAAAACAAACCGCAGTGTGACCTTATATAGGAAATGTTAATAGGTCACTCATAAATTATTGCTGCTCTCCTTAGATAAACCAACTGGTCTCAATGTACCATTTTTAGGCAGCTTGTCCTTATTGAGACAGGTTTTTCAGAACAAGAGGCAAAGCTAAATGCCGTTGACTGGAATATGTGGCAAACTTAACTGCAAACCCATGGCTGTGCCCCTGGGCTTCTGGTCCAACAAACACAATTTTTCCCTGTCAGGCTTCTTTTTCCCCACATTTGTTTGAATTTCAAGCACCTGGTCTCCAGAGGTCACAGATTTTTCAAACAAAATGCCAGCAAATGCAAAACAAAAAGCAACAAAATATACTACCTTGTTTCAGAAAAGACTCCTTAGGCCCTCTGATTTATTCCAGTGCTGAACAAACTGAGCACCTTCGCAGCAGGCTTTGCCAGTTCTCCAACTGTGCTGGAAATTAGAGTCTGCCTTTCTTACTCTCTTTATCCATAGAGGGAAGCTCTTTCGCCAGAGGGTCAAAGCATAGCTTCATCCAAAGTTCCTCAGTGGTTCTGGTCTGGATTCTAAAGAAAAATAAGAGGCTTGTGTTGGTTTCCCCAGTCCTGAACTACCCTTCCCAAGGTACTTCCCGCCTCCCCCAGCAGGTATGAACTCAGCTGGGCCACAATTTAAAAGTGAATGTAGCAGACTGATGCTTGCCCCAGAGGTTACTATGCCTGAAAAAGGAGTAGATACTTAAAACAACACAGGAAATGAACTATGGGGAAAATAAAAAAAAAAAAAAAAGAAAATTTTTAAAAAAGGGATCCTGTTTTCAGCCCTGAAAATAAGGCACTGAAGTCCACAATCACCTTTACAGTGAAAAATAATTTCCACTTTAGATGTTAAGCATGTTAAATAGAGTTTTTTGCCTTACTATTTAAATTGCAAAATCTTGTATTGAATGTGAAAGGAAACTTTTGATCTATGAGCAGAAAAAAGGTACATTTAGAAGTTTGAACTCACAGATGAATGAGTAACTAACTACAGACTGCAATGGTCTACAACACCTGTACCACATTTAGCAGCAGCAGGGCTTGTATTACAGGCTGTAATTCTTTGATCCCGTAACTGTGGCACCGAGTATAGGAAATCAGTGGAAGAAATTGCGCTTACTCTCCACCTCAGCTGCCTAATGACAAGCTTACAGACAGGATCTGGGAAACACAAACTCTTTCATAGCAGCATGACATGAGGAAAGCTCGAAAGATTCCCAGTTTCCCTGGGATATAAAAATGTCTGGTGAATAATTGCTTTGGCATGGTGGAAAATTATAAAGAAAACAAAGAATTTGTGCTAATTTTCAAAACCAACTAATTATCTACTTAGCCTAAGAGCTTGCATTATTTGTCAACGTGCTATAATTATTCTGATAACATAATGCATGTTCTGGATGTTTTATGAAGAATTTTATCTCACGAGGTACTAAAGACCACTGGGATATGTGCTGTGGTCTAGCCTGGGTAGATTTAGATTAATAATAAAAAAAGACTAATACAATTGTTGATAAACAATGTGAAAATACATGCAGAGCACCCTGTCTTAATCAGTGATTCAAGTCACTGCTTATGTTGGAAATTATGTAAATAAAGAGATACCCATTTTGGTGAATTTGGCCACAAAAATGATCCTTTTAAAAACCACATGGGACCTCTTTAACGAATAAGAAGATACTTTCTTCTCTATCTTTGAAAAAGTTCACTTGGGCATGTTATCATCTCTTTAAGATATTTATATCCCTGACTTGCTAAAAATCTAAAAAACATTAAAAATATTATATTTGTGTTGTCTTTTAGAACTATCCAGAGTTCACCTTGATACTTAGTAATTGTGCATGTTCTATACAGATTTTTTTCTTATCACTCCTCATCTGAAAGTTGACTGTAAAAAAATTGCATCTTTTTATAGAAGAGATTATGACATAGAAGTGTAATAAAAGTGAAAGTGAAGTGGATTTGGAAGCATTCACTGAACATTATTTTTTTCAATACTAAATGAATGCAATAGCAAATTCTAATCTCTCAAGTCATCACTTTAGCATGGCTCTGTGACTTTTTTTTTTCATAATATTAAGTTGGAATTTTTTTAGCAGAATTACACAGCAAATATTTTTGTCATAATGCAGATTTGCTTATTTTGTCTCCTGGATCAAACATAACCCACATGGTACAGATGTGCTGATACAGTTTATTCATATACTATGGAAAAAAATAGTTAAAAAATTAAAACTCAAAACAAAAATCTTAAAAAAATAAAACAATTTTAGAACTTAGAACCTTAGAGCTAAAGTAAACAGGGTAGCCAGAGCATAAATGAATCTCACAAAAGGGTCCATTCTAAATGATAAAATATTTCTTTGCAAGAAATTAACTGATGAAATAATATATGATGGAGAAAAAGAAAAACCTGAGAGTATTAATGCAGGGACACTCTGCCCTCAAATGCTATGATTGCTCTATGTGAATATTTAGTATTGCAGTAACTCTAGCTAGTATGACTTCTAAAACCAATTTTATTTAATAGCTCTTTTTACCCAGTTACAGATAACTCATTTTCCTTTAAAGCAGAATTTTCATCATTACTTTCTCTCATTATTATATCTTGCAAAATCTTTTCCATGTTCCTGTTTTGACATGTCTAGCCATAGCTTATAAACTTTGGAAGTTTAACTATTCTAGTAAATTATAATACGTCTCATAGATTTTAAAATAAGAAATGTGGAGAATTTGAGTGATCTTAACTTTCTACCAAGGGTAAAGCACTATCTTAAATCAGAATTAATCTATGCCTAGAGTATCCCCTGCACTTTGACATAAGAACATATAAAAATATTGTGAGGGATACAGTAGATTAAATAGATAACTTACTTCACCTGACACAGTTACTTATATGGCTCCAGTTCAAGAAAGTTTCTCTGTTGAAGATGTTTATAGGTGACTAAAGTCAATGAAGTTGGGCTGATGCTGAAATGCTTTCTTGAAAAGGACTTCAATACAGGCTGCAACACTTCCCTGAATGGGAACTACTCATCATCAAAAACCATTTGATTCACAAAACCAAATACATAGATAAATACATAATTAAAAACAAAACAAAAAGCACCACACAAATAACATATATTTCTTGTGACTATTACAGCTGAAATCCTGCAAATTCTTCCCCATGTAATAAAATATTATTATTAATGGGAACAGATGTAATCAGAAAGAAAAAAAATGCTGGAATGTTAAGTTTGGTCTAGTCTTTGTAAAAGCAGGAAGATCAGTCACCAAATTGTCTTCTACGTCCTGTTGCATCAATTCCTTTAATATTTGCTCAGGTATTTTGCCCGGCATTAGACTTTGACTAATGATTACTGATTTCCAGATGTCCCCTTTTATTCTTTCATTCATGCTTATAAAAAGGTTTAAAACGTATTGATTACCACTACTGCATACCTTTCCATTTTAATTAGTGACCTGCTCTCACCAATCTTCTTCCAGTATCATCAGCACATCTACTAAAAGTTTTGCTTTATCAAAAGCTTGTATTTGCCCATAGAATGAGATCTGGATGTGCCTTTGTATTTACTCACAGATTTCTGCCCATTGATAAACTGTGTTATACTTCACTTGCTTGGATTCTTAAACTTCTTTGAATATATGTAAACTCTAGGAACTCAGAAGGAGTTAGTAAGTACTGGTGACTCATCTCTCAAATGGTTTTGAAGACCAAAAATCAAGTTGAAGGGTGCTGAATAAAACCAGCTCAATACAGTGATCCCTCTCAGCCTTCTAAAACCAAGCTTTAAATCTAAATGTGTAATGAACTCCTTTGAGGATCCGAACTAGAGTTTGTCAGTGCTACAGCACAGATCCATTACCTGAGTTAAAGCAGGAGTAGTAAATAGCAGTAGCAGACTATTATTCTCTATTTAGACTAGTCACTACAGAGAAACCCAGTACACTAGCTGCACTGAGAAAAAGACTTTGTGTGTAACCTAAATAAACCGATGTGATAGACAATTCCAGTGGAGAGGCAATCTCTGTTTCAAGACAACTGAGCTCCTCAGATGAATGAGGGAACAATGAATAAAGAAAAATGAGAAGGTAAAAGGATGGATAGCAAAGAGACAGAAAGTGCTGCTGTTGATGCAGCTGTAGAGAACTTAAGGTTTTAAATTTATATGGAAGTCATATGCAGCAAGAGAACAAACTAAAATATTCTGGCAGCAATGCATGGATTCTGGAGAACGGGAGGACCCAGGAGTACTGGCGCAGAGTATGTCAGCTTGCCAAGTCTTGCTTGGGGAAACAATGCTACTAATATTCCTGCACAGACTGGAGGAAAACAATTAGGTATTGGAATACAAAAAAATGGGAAGCTGAAACAGGCTTATTTGCTTGGTGCGTAGCTAGGATATTTAGAGAAACCAATCATAGAAAATCAACTTGTAATGATTTAAAAAAAAAATTCACAGAGTTCAAATTAAATTAATGGATAAAAAAAAAAAATAGGCTTGCAACTCAGGTTCCTAATGCCTCAGTGTCAAGTGTGCTAGGCCTAACTAGATAAAAATTAACTTAATATTTAAAGATAAGCACAGACAACAGAAAAATGGCAAAATATAGATAATCAAAGCTAGTGTGTTTATTAGAGGTCAGCAAGTGTAATAAATTGAGAATCATAAAAATTCATGTGAAAAAGTAGCCAAGATTCTTCAGCATCCTACAAAAGTATATAGAAAGAAAAAAACCCAAGGCACTCTCTCTTTGGGATGAAGAGAGAACTAAAGATAGTCTAGGTGTGCCCTCAAATGAATCCCATGCATATTAGGGCAATTATAGCTAATACAAAGGGAAGGAGAAAATGGAAGTGGAAGTTACCCATGGTAAAACTGAAGTTCAACAGTTGATACATTCAGACAAGCGTAGATGTGGAAGCAATGGCAGCCAATCTTCACTCCAGAATCTGAAAAACCAACATGGAAAACTGCCAGTCAGGTAGAAGAGATTTGTAATAAATCTGTAAAATCAGGAACGGTATATATGTAGAACAGCAAATGCAATTCTTATCCCTAAGAATATGAAAGGAGGAGAAACACAGTATCAGCAAACATGAGTTTTAGAAATATGCAAAGCTGCCAAAAGCAATCTGAAGGAGGAAAAAAAAAGGCTTGGAAACATGGATAAACAGAAAATGAGATAAATCTGTTTGGTGTTTGGTTTGGGTTGGGTTTGGGTTTTTTTTCAGAAAGGTAGATTATTCTAGGTTGATGAATATTTCATTACCTGCCTTTGATTAGGTTACTAATTTTCTAGCCAAATGAAATAGAGTCATCTATCAGGACTTCAATCAAAATGTGATTGGATGTCATGTGGGAAAGAATTAGATAGGCTGGAGAAGGTGATTAGGAAAAAGTTTTGAAGAGGGTAAGGTATGGTTTAACAGGTTGTATTCAAGGTCTGGAAGGAAATAACTAATAGGATTCATCAAATATTAATCTTGGGAACACTACTATTCAATAAATTAATTACCAATTCCGGCATGAAATTTAGGACCTTGCTATTGAAATATGCTGCTGACACAAAACTGGTAAGCAGTCAGCGTGTGGATTGTCCGGCTCATAGTTCACAAAGGAGTTTCACCATGTCTAGTGCACACAGGCGGCTCATGGGGGGTTACAAAAGCGGCCCAGCCTTGGGTTGCCTTGAGGCCCTGTCTCTCTGCAGAGACGGCTCACGGGGAGCTGTGTAGACAGCTTAACCCTGGCTTGTCTGATAAACCCTAAACTAAACAGGGTGGTGGCTGGGCCATTCAAAGAACCAAAACCTGAACTGAGCCTTGAAATCCCTTAACAAATAGTATGCCGAGTCTCAATCCAACCACTATTCAGTTGCCTGAGGAAGCAAGGTAAAATAAAAGAACTGGAGGGTTTCAGCTTCAAATGGCAACCTTGTGTATTCAAACAATCACAGACCAGCAAAGGAAAGATAAGGGGAAACTCCACTCAGATATACATAATCCATTTAGGCATACATCATAATCCGCTCAGACATAGTCATACACACCATTCCACAAGTCAGGGGATAAAAACTCTAAGATTCAGGCTGGAAATGGGGGAGTCACTTCTCCAACCATACAGTTGGCTTGTGAAGGAAACCCTTCCCCCGCTTGATCGGGACGCCGGTCGAGGTAGCTTCCCTGGGATTGAGAGCCCTTACCTGGGGGGGTAAGTGAATATTGTTTATGCTTTAAGTTTGTAAACACGTGTGTGCTTGTGGTTGTCTGTGAATCGCTTGTGGTTGTAATAGTGTACTACCCTCACCTTAAAAATTGCAATAGTGCATTCCTCCATTGTATCTGTAAAACCTGCAATAGTGGCGTGTTAAGTCTGTAAGTGAAGTTCAAATAAATCATTTGCTTGAACCTTGCAGTTAAGTCTTTTTCCGTCACAGTCTGTAGTGTGAAGGATCTGGATAACATATTGGAACAACTGGAACAATAGAGAGAAAATGTAATTGTGATGTATTCTTGAAAAGGAAAATACAATAACACCATGTATCAGTGTATTTGGTTTGCGTGGCAAAGTTTTGGTAGTGGGGGGGCTATAGGGGTGGCTTCTATGAGAAGCTCCTAGAAGCTTCCCCTATGCCTGACAGAGCCAATGCCAGCCGGCTCCAAGACGGACCTGCTGCTGGCCAAGGCCGAGTCCATCAGCAACAGTGGTAGTGCCTCTGGGATAACATTTAAGAAGGGGGAAAAAGAAAACTGTGCTAAGTGCA
Source organism: Aquila chrysaetos chrysaetos (assembly GCF_900496995.4). Taxonomy (NCBI): domain Eukaryota; kingdom Metazoa; phylum Chordata; class Aves; order Accipitriformes; family Accipitridae; genus Aquila; species Aquila chrysaetos. Next base: position 47,484,336 of record NC_044009.1, on the reverse strand, counting down.
GCCAAGAGAGGAGTGATAATATGTGAGAGAACCAGCCCTCCAGACCCCCAGGTCAGTGAAGAAGGAGGGGAGGAGGTGCTCCAGGCGCCAGAGCACAGATTCCCCTGCAGCCCGTGGGGAAGACCATGGTGAGGCAGGCTGTCCCCCTGCAGCACAGGGAGGTCCACGGTGCAGCAGATATCCACCTGCAGCCCGGGGAGGACCCCACACCGGAGCAGGGGGATGCCCCCGAAGGAGGCTGTGACCCCGTGGGAAGCCCACGCTGGAGCAGGCTCCTGGCAGGACCTGTGGCACCGTGGAGAGAGGAGCCCACGCTGGAGCAGGTTTGCTGGCAGGACTTGTGACCGCATGGAAGAGACCCACGCTGGAGCAGTCTTTGCCTGAAGGACTGCAGCCCATGGGAGGGAGCCACACTAGACCAGTTCATGAAGAACTGCAGCCCATGGGAAGGACTCATGTTGGAGAAGTTCATGGAGGACTGTCTCCCATGGGAAGGACCCAATGCTGGAGCAGGGCAAGAGTGAGGAGTCCTCCCTCTGAGGGAGAAGGAGCGGCAGAGACAATGTGTGACGAACTGACCGCAACCCCCATTCCCTGTCCCCCTGTGCTGCTGGTGGGGAGGAGATAGAAAAAATCAGGAGTGGAGTTGAGCCTGGGAAGAAGGAAGGGGTTGGGGGAAGGTGTTTTGAGATTTGGTTTTATTTCTCATTACCCTACTCTGGTTAGTTGGTAATAAATTAAGTTAATGTTCCGCAAGTCGAGTCTGTTTTGCCCGTGATGGTAATTGGTGAGTGATCTCTTCCTGTCCTTATCTCAACCCACAAGCCTTTTGTTATATTTTCTCTGCCCTGTCCAGCTGAGGAAGGGAATGATAGAAGGGCTTTGGTGGGTACCTGGTGTCCAGCCAGGGTCAACCCACCACAGTTAGAGAATATATTTCGAACAGAGATAGATTAGGCATTAATGATGTTCCAACAAGACTACAAACATCTAAACTTGGATGTTCACTCACATTCAAAAGAGATTAATTCCAATGAGAATAGACAAAAGAAAAGTTTTACTAGGCTAACACAGGAAATTGAATGCTATTGCCTGAGAGAGACTGCCTGGCTCACATAATTAATAAAATTTGAGAGGGAATCTGTACTTTAAAAATGTTTTTGGCTACACGTTGTCAGAAGGAGGAAGAAGAGCTCATTAAGATAAAGCAGTGACTGCAAAAGGACAAGTGTGCATAAAACCAGGTATCAAATACAGTAGATCTGGAAACTAGAAGTTAGAAGGAGGTTTTCAAATGTCAGAGGAGTGAAATTTTGGAACAGCTTCCTGATGCAGCATGGGATTCCCCCCACTCCTAACTAGCCAATTTAAAAACGGATCTTGAAGAGTTTCCAAAAAGAACCTACACTTCACTGTCTGCAGTCAAGGGAGATGGGTTGAATGACACAGACTGCTCTTTCCAGTCCAGTGTTCCTGATATTTGGAAACAGAGTGAGGAGTCTTAGGACTAAGAAGAGCAAAAGTTGATGCCAGCATTTTAAATTAACGTAGAAGAATGAGATTTGAGAATTGAATTGAGGTTGAATGACAGATGGGTCTGATGCTAACCACAGGTTTTACTTGTTTGTGCTTATAAATTACTTGATAAAGGAATAAAAATTACTATTGACTTTGTGCATGAGCATTAGAGATCATGTGTTAATCAGATATTTTTCACTGCCTTGTAGCAGCCAAGATGGTTTAGTAGGACCCTGAGCTCTTAGTTTAGTTTTTCCACAGCTTACTCATCAATCCATTTCTAGAGTGATTAGGATTACTTCCTGCAGTATACAACTGTTATTTCCTGAGATGAACAAACTATTTGTTATTGTGCCTTAAAATTAGACCAGAAAATTTTCCCTTCCCCATTTAAATGATCTTTGAAGATCATGCTAACATGCCAAAGCAAGGGAATGCAAAGCTCAGGCCTTATATTCTGTTCTTAACAAACACTACCGTGGCTTTTCCGGGAAGCAATACAAATAACAATAATACTTATCACTTAGTGTGCACGGTGCTTTTCATCTTCAAAGCACTTTACAAATATTTACTGCTAGTTAATCTAGAAAAAGTATGATTTAAGGCCAGCTTCTGATAGCTTATGTGACAAAGTTAATGTCATTTAAATCGAGTCTGTTTGTATTTAATAGGATAGAACTACAGTACTTCAGTTTAAACACTATGGTTCCATTAAAAGCCAATTACAGAAATTCAGCTTTCCTTAAATTTATAGAGCACAGCTTTTCATTTTAAAAAAAGATCTATCTAAATACTTCATCCGAATTTAGTCTTCATAATTCTAACTAATTGCATAACAGTCTTTTCACCCAGCTGCATAATGCAATTCGTCATGAGAAAATAAAATCTTCGCGCCGCACTTGCAGGCAGTACCGCCTGCGAGCAGTAGATAGCGCTCAAGATGTTTCCATTTATTATAAGGACCCGAGGCCGGGCCACTACCTCCGTCCGAGCCCGGCGCAGGTAAATTCTTACCTACCTGGCTCATCCCGGCACAGGGTGCTCAGCACAAGAGCCTTGGTCAGCCCAACACAGCGATTCCTTACGGCTAAGCCAATAACCGGCTCATTTACTTGTGCAAAAATATAATTTCAGTACCATAGAAAATATCATTTTTTAATACTAAACATACCCATAGCAGCATTTAACTATTTTCCATCCAGGATGTTAAGGCAACTTTGGGGTTTAAATTCTAATAGGTAAATCCGAACATATTTTATGCTTATCATTCTATATTAAAAATAAAAATCAAAGGGGAGCACAAGAGGTTGAAGACCACTAAAATAAACGCTTTAAAAATAACTTTTAAATACTGCTACAAAAAGTAAGCATGTGAATTACATTATAATAGATTGACTCACTGACCATCACCATGTCAGTTTTTTCTCTCAATCTTTGCATCTGCTGCAAATGAACCCGTTTTAGAGTTGTTCAGTTTATATGTAGTTTCCTTAGCTATAGATCAAGCATCTTTTCTGAACCCAAATGAGAGAACGCGATTTGTGGCTCGATTGCATCCACATGATATGTTTTAGGAGACACCTAGCAGCAGATCTAGGGAAAGAACCAGTGGGATAGAACAACTAAATAACCACAATCATTATTGGGTAACATCATGGCTGCTCTCAAGTGCAATGAAAGGGCTTGCAAAGCTGTTTCCACTGGCAAGAACTTTAGGGGTTGAAAATACAAAGGTAGTCAAAATGTAACCTGAATGCAGACCTAGTAAGAAGATGAGATGGGGCAACCGAGAATTAAGAGGAAACTAATCTGCAAATGACAGGCAAGGTCTGGAAGCTGAAACCACTACCTCCACTTCAGCCCACTGGCAGAGATCTTGCGTATCACATCACATAATGAATTACCGATTTGCAAATGCCGGCACTGCCGGACTTGACGCAGGCGTAGCCGTTATGGGTAACGGTGCCACCACTTCGGTCCCAGGCCGCGTGGGAGGCATGTGTGCCGAACGCGGCCGGGCTTTCCGTCCCACGCCGGCCTGCCGCGCTCAAAACTTCATTTCCCCTTTCCAGGTTGCCGCGTTACAAGGTTGTCACTCCTGCAGCTCGAAAGCGCAGCAACCAAAGTTCCAGGCTGCTCACGCCCACCTCAAAAGCGGGTCCGGAGCTTATTCGTTCATTTACGTTATTAAATGGAAATAAGCTCGGAGTGACTCCTTTGGAGATGGAACCTCCAGCCCTCTGGGCCCGCAGCACGCCGTTACTGAGGCCCCGCTCTTCCCCGCTCCCCTGCGCAGCCCGAGCCCCACGCAAGGAGCCCGCTCGCACTTGACGCCGTCCCCACGGCCACTCGAGGGGACGCTGTCCCCGGCTGACGGACGCGTGGTGTCCCCAGGGCAGGCTGAGGGTCCCGGCCGGGCGGGCAGGCGGGTGGGTGCCAGGGCAGGCTGCAGGGCCCAGCCATGCCGCCATGTCTCCCCTCACGGCTGCGGAGAGGAAACGCGTTGAGTTTCCCCACACGGGCCACGGCTGCCCACCCGTGTGGGGGTGCCGGGGGGGGGGGGCAGATCCACCCGAGAGAAATGGAGCTGTGACGGTGCGTTCCTTATAAAAACGGGACCGGGCGGAGGGGCGATGAACGTCAAGTCAAACCCTTCACCCGTCTCTCCTTTCACACCAGAGCGGGAGCCCAACGGCAGGGCCGGGCGGCGGAGGTTCCCTGAGGGAAGGCAGCGCCGGGATCGCTTCCCCCGCGGCGAAGCCAGGCTCTGGCCCCGGGGGCCGCCTTTCCCGTCCGGGCAGGGCGGCGGGGGGTGACTACGGGCGGAGGAGGGGCCGCCGCGTCTTTCAACTTTGCCGGCGGAGGGCCGCCCCGCCCGGGGCACCGGGGTCTCCTCAGCGCCCGGCGGGAACGCGCCGCCTCGCTTCACGACGGCTCTCCTCAACTTCGGCCCGGCCGGGCGGCTCCTCCGCCCCGGCGGCACCATGACAGGCAGCGGGGCGGCGGGCTCCGGCCGCAGGCGAGCCCCCACGCCGCCGTTCCGCGGCGGCGGGCTGTGAGAGGGTTTCCCCTCCTCCCCGCGGGGGGTGCCGCGGACGCCCGACCCGGTTGCGCCGCCGCCACCGCCTCCCTCTTTCTTCTTCCCGCCTCCCGCTCGCCATGGCCGCCCGCGGAGCCGAGAGGCGCGGCGCGGAGCGGCGCGGCAGTGCCGGGGTCTCGCCGCTGCCTGCCAGCGCCCCGTGAGGGGGGACAAGCGGGGCGGTGTGTCCCTACGCTCAGTCCTGCCCCCCCCCCCCTCCACCACCCCCCCAACTCCCCTCCTCCCCGGAGCGGAGATGTGCGAGACCCGTGTGAGGGGAGTCTCCTCCTAGACCGGCAGCCAGGATGGTGCACCTGCAGCCCCTGCCCCTCGTCGTGGTCCAGGGCGTCCTCCAGCTCGTAAGTCTCCTTCCCCGAGCCCCCCCCCCCCCGCCCCGGCCCCCCTTGCCGCAAGACTTTTGGGGAACGGGCCCCCTTCCCGCCGGGGAAGGTGGCAGGCGCGGTCTCCCGTGGAGGCAAAGGCAGGGTTGACTCCGAGCAGCCCGCACCACGCCAGCGGGCAGCCTCCCACAGCCCCGACACCTGGTTTTATCGCTTTTTAATTTTTTTTATTATTATTATTATTTTAAGCGCGTCTGTGCTTTTTTTTTTTTTTTTTTTTTTCCCCGCGCGTTTGCTGCTCGGCGGGCTCGTTCGGGATGGCGGGGCGCTCCGGCTGGCCGAGCGAAGAGGGGAGCCGGGGGTGCCCCGGGATGCGCCGGCAGCCGCCGCGGAGCCGGGCACGGCGGGCCGGTGGGTGGGTGCCGAGTACCCCCCCCACACACACACACACACCCCGAAACTGTCCGTTCCCGAAAAGTTTTGCGCTGTCCTCAGTGTTTCGTGGGCACGACATAGCGGGTTGCGTCGGTAGAGTCACCTGCGCTTTGAAAGCTCCCACCGTAGTTTCGGCTTGCTGCGGCGCACGCCGGGGTGCTGGTTCATTTTTATTATAGGCTGTCGCACATGCCTGTGCTATGCTACGTACGCCTTTGCATGCAGAGGGGGAATTTGGGGACTGACAAGGCGAAATGCAGACTTCAAAACTGTGCAGGGGAGGGAAGCGAAGCGAGGTGCGCGGCTGGAGAGCGGTACGCGAAGAGCGCAACTTCTCCCGAAGCCGGCAAATGGCCCTGGCTGTGGGGCGGTCGTGGTGGAAAACAAATGGTCTTAATGATCGCGTTAACCTGGCGGGAGAGGTTAAAAAGAGGAAAAATTGTATTGGCAAAAGAGTTTGGCAATCTTCACTTTAACAAGTATTATTAAAATGGCATTTCTAACTTGTTGGGGGGGGGAGTTTTGTTTTCGCTCCCGTAATTACCTCTGATCCGTGCTGCAAAAGTTATGCCTCTCTTCCCCAGCTGCCTCGTATCTGAAAGTTTGTCACTGTAGTCAATAGGGAGTGTGTAATAAACCTTGAAGGGATTAAACACCCTCCTTAAGAGCCGGAGTCTAATATTACAGCATGAGTTGATTGATTAGTTTTTGAGGAAGCTTATGTCAAATTCTAATCCGGTTTTGGATTGCGCTTGTCGTGTAATGTTTTTTGCTCCAGTACTTTATCATAGCAATGAAGTAGCGAGCTGCAGTCCTGCGATAAGGCACCATTTCTTTCACACTCCTATCCTTTTGGACAATAAAAGACTGTTTACATTCTTCACATTCTTGCAGCCCAGTTTCCAGCCAAACAACGCGCAGGGGTGAGAGATGGGAAAAGAGAGCGGTAAATGGATTACAAAGTTGCTGAGCGGAAGGGAACTAAATAAAACCGCTCCTTCCTCACACCTACAACCTCTCTCACGCACTCACACCCTCCTTTTTATTTTTTTAAACAGATATCAAAGGGATTGATTGAAACTTGTATCAACAGGGATCGCGTTTGTTACCCAGGGTTTTATGGATGATGTTGGGAAGTTGCTTGCTGTGGTCTTACATGCGTTGAGTGAAGGCTGACTGAAGAAGCAAAGTTGCTGTCTTGAATTAAACAAAAATCATGCATAGTCAGTGCAGGTTTTCAGGTGGATGTGGCACTCAGCTCACCCAGGAGTATTCGTTTCTTCTGCATTCTTTATATACAAACCAGCAAAGTTTTGGAGTCAATTAGTTTTACAGCTTGCATAAATTAGTTTAAATAATAAATTAAAGCAAAATGAGAACGTGTGATATTTTTGAGGTATCTTTAGGTATACCTTTTAATGCTAATCTATTACTAAAAAGTTGTGCAAATACATTTTGGCATACTATTTCCAAAACAACTGGTTAAAGTTACAGCTTATTGTAAATTGAGTTGAGAAATATTTGACACTGGTGGTAATGCATTGAATACAAGTCACTGTGCTATTCTTTGTTCTCTGGCCAGTATTTGGAGGGACTGGTGGCTTCCTGGAATCTAATTAGCAGTTTTAGCAGGCAGGCATTGGTGGTACTAATTCTTGACTTTTTTTTTTTTTTTTTCCAAACCAAACATCAACGTGGTTAATATTAATACAACACTAAAGGCTCAGCATTTCAGCCAAGAGAGAAAAAAATGTGGATTTCAGTGTTTCAATACAGCAGCATTCTAGTAACCCAGAAATGCTGGCATCAAATCCTTCCTGATAGTGTAATCTTAATTCTTTGTGAAATCAGAGATGCTAGAATGCAAAATATTTTGCCACTATATTTTAGTGAAAGTAGAAGTACTTTTTTTATTAGATTTAACTTTAAAAGCTTGCTTGGCTTTCAAATACCAAAGTGTGGTAGCTACTTACCTACTTCTTAAAGATGTGTAAATGTAGGATAAAAACTGTGTAAAACTTCACAAATTTGAGGAGATGCTAAGGAATATGGCAGACCATCTCGCTGAATTTCTGAAAGCAATGTTAGTTAGGTGATTATTATATGCTGTACCTAATATTGTTCAGTCAGAAGTTCATGTTTAGTACTTCCTTAATAGAGTGTGGATGTATTTTTTGTGGCATGTTCCTGGATTATTGTTTTGATTAATAGATGGTGTACCAGTATGCATGCAGCATGAGCACAAATATATTTCTTAAACTACTTTGCATATTTGGGTATATTAAACAGTAAGGAAGCCTGCTATTGAGTCACGTTAAGGTGCCAACTTGCTTCTGTATAAATGCGTTCATTTTAAAAGTCAGGTTTACCTTATATTGTCAATATAGATCAAAATAATAATTTGCAATGCACAGTCACTACATGTCTGGCTGTTATTGATAAGAAGACCAAAAATTATTGTATTGTATTGTATTATTAGCAGGTACTCTTGCTTTACTATTAATTTTCAGTAAGCTTTTTTCAATTGTCACGTAATTGCAGAATGCCCTGTTAGTTATCTCTTTATAAATAGTGGAGTTCTACATGTTGGAAATTGAAAAGACTGGAGTATTAGGTTTATATGGTTTATAGTATGCCTGCTAGTGTTTTGTTAAGTTAGCTTTAAATGCCTTAAAGGGAGGGGGGCTTCTGCTACTTCCCTGGGAATACTACTTGTCATTTTAAAGTAATCTTGTTTAAAAAAATTTAAAATGCTGTCAGTATCCAGTGTTTTCTTTTCATGTTATTAATTTGCACCTTTAAAATGTCATGTTTCATAACATTGTTTAAAATAGCTTATATGAGGTCTTCAAAATGTATAACATTTCCCCCTTTAAGAAAGAAAGAGGGAAAAAAACATAAGGGCAGTATATAGGTTTTGAATCAAGAAGCAGAGTTTGCTTCAGCTGTAGATAGCTAGTATAGCCACTACTTTCCCTTTGTCTTGGCAAGCTATAGTTGCAGTCAAACACTCACAGACAGGACCTGGGTAATCAGGCACCTTAACTATTTGTTTATTATTGCATCTCTGCAGTCTGAAATTAAGGAAGGATTACAGCAGCATTTTCTAGTGCCTGTAGTTAAAGTTGCATCAGCATTCCTATCAAGAAACTCTCTTCTAACATTGTCATTGGGCAGAGCTGTCACCATGTTAGAAACCTAGGAATCAATTATTTACAAACACTTAAAAGCAGATAATTTTTTCCCAATAGTGTTTGTATAGATGAGAAATAATTAGGAAAAAAGGCAAAGTATGTTATTTCAAGATTCTTTTCCACCAAGATTGAAGTATAACATTTGATATGAGTGAAATTCAGTGACAGGTTGGTTGTCTTGGACTTTTCAAGGGCTAAAATTTTTAACCATAACAAAAACCAATTTGTCAGACAATGAAGCCAAAATTTTTAGAGGGTTTTTTTTTTTAAAACAGAATTTAAGGTTCTTAACAACTTGAGCTAGAAAGAATATTTATAACTTGCTATAGTGCAAGACATTGCTTCATAAGCAGAAATAGCTTGAAAACTGAGATAAAGATGCATTTCCATTTAAAATATGTATGCTATGTGAGGCGTAGAAACACAGAGGTGTGTTCCTCCTGGCTACTTTAATTTTGTCTCCGTAGCCTTGCAAACATGGTCTACATAACATGCCCTTGCAGTGAGAATCAGAAATAGGGACCATGCAAAACTCTCAACTCTGTTTCAGAAAGGTAAACGCTTCCCTCCGGTCATCTTGAAGTGCACAGATGAAATTCCATCCCTCTTAATTTCAGGGAGATCTTTCTCATGAAATATATTGGTCCCAACGTTTCATTTGGTTTATTTTGGTATTTTTCTCGATGCTGTAGGCATTGTAAGCCTACATCTCATTCTTGTGTAATAAAGTAATATAAGTAACCCAAGGAATGCAGGCAGTTTGAAGTTGAAGACAGCTCAACAAATGCTGGTTTTCAGCAGTTCGAGAATTTATTATCCTGAACGAGGAGTTATGTGTTAAGGTGGATGGGGCTAGGTTTAGTGAGGAAGTTAACATGCAACAGTAAACTCAACTTGTCCTTACGCCACATCTTTTGACCCAGTTCTGTAGAACTGGTGACTGATATTTTTCAGTTTATTTGTAGGTTGACTAGGGCGCAGAAATTTTATAGATCCTATTTAAAATCTGTACAGCAAGTCTGTCTGATTTATGTCCAGTAGACCGCAAGATACCTCAGGCTTCGCTAGCACAAGGCATGTAAAATCCAAGTCTCAATCTTTCCATCTGTAACATGGAAAGTATTTTTCTGCCATTGTAAAGCACTTTGAAAGCTACATGTCAGAGATGTGCTGTAAGTACTTCTCCTAACTGGTACCGCAGTGTAACCAACAGGCAAGCGAAACAAAGATCGGTGGAGCCCAAACACTAAATTGGGATGCACTGATCGGTCCCACCTTTCTGTTTTGCTTCCTGAGCCTTGGATTGTGCAAGAAGGGAACTCGAGCACGGGGATCGAAAGGGAGCAGCAGAAACCACTTGCTGGTCTGGACATTCAGGGCATCAGAGATGTGCCACTCTGCTCTAGGTGCACCAAATTCCTCCTATAGTTTTGAAAATTTTACCCTTAATCAACACTTCATAAATAAAATGTATGAGGAGAAGCAAGAGCTGCTCAGCATGGCACAGCATGGAACCCTGCCAGTGATTCCTAGCCTGTGAGGTGTTAACCTGTGTTTGGCTCAAGTATCCAGTAAGACACGGTAATTCTTGGGCACTTCTGGCAAATAGCTGCAATAAGGAAGTCTGTGGTGAATGGTTTTAAGACAAAAGCTGTAATTCCATAGGTGTGGGTTGCATCTTCAAACAGAGAGCTGTTCTGGTGCTCAGGGAAGACTGTCCAGAAGACTGTCTCTTTCAGCCTTTGACACGTACTTGTCAATGTATTGAAACGAAATGCAGTGAGGAAAAAGGAAGAGATTTTTGCCTTTATCACAAAATTGCTGTGATAAGTGACTGTTTAAAAGCATGTGTACTTCACAGGACAGTGCATTTGCTCTGGGAATCTGTCTGCTAGTCCTGATTTTTGCCCACCTCTTTAACTCACCACTTCCCTGTACCCATTATAAAGCAAAAATACTGGCCTTGGAAATTTTTACTAGATCAAAACTTGCAGAACTGGAAAAGAGGAAAGTGAAAGTTCCATTCACATGACTACTACAGATTCATCCTGAACTTGATTGCCAAACATCCTATTTTGGGGCAGCTTTGGCCTTTCACTTCAAATCTTAAATATACTTGTGTGTATTTCCCCAACCCCATTCATTGTTTCCATTCCATTTTCATTCTCTCAATTTCATACCATGTAGCTGTAGTTTATGTAGTTTGTTTAGGTAGTTAAAGAATCAGAGTTAAAGAAAATAATGGGTGGACCTGCTAGGTAGGTTCTGCTTCCAGCAGAGCATCAGTACTGTTAAGTAAGGCCACGAGAGTCATGTTTCACCCTCTTAGAGTCCCTTTCCCCCACTTTAGCACTTTTCACACTTGCAGGTTTTCTCTGATACACTTATCTATATTCATCCCATTTATCAGTTGTTTCCTTCCGGCACATGCTTCAGAAACTACTACGGTACCATTGTAGCACTGAAAATATGCTAGCATCCGTGCAGAGCCGGGCAACACAATCATGCCCGCACGTCGAGTCACGCACTTGGGATACACCCTGCATTAAATGAACCGATGGAGGAGCCTCAACATCAGGCTGCAGCCCAGGAGTCTGCACCTCGCAGCTTGGAGCACGGGCTGGAGCCCTAACGTTCACCTGCTCTCAGACTCCACGTACCAGGCACTTGGGGTGCTGGAAAAGCTATGGGTCCTGTGCAGAAATACCGGATTTGTCAGTACTCTGCCAGGTGAGCAAGAGATGGGACGGGGGGCAGGTGGATGAGTTTCTGGATGAATCTCACAAAACCTATGAGGTTTGCAGGTCAGGACTTGGAAAACACCATTAATCCCTTTTCTGTAGGGAATCTCCTTGTAGGCTGGCGCTCTGTGTCAGCTATAAGCTCAGTTGCAGTTAACAAAGAGGTTATTTCAGGATTGGAAGGACAAGGAAACAAATTAAGAGTGGAGAGGAAATAAAGGGCTATGGCGATGGATTCACAGTTAAGACTACGTAGTTTTGTCCTTGCAGCAGAGATTTCAATGCTGGTACCATGCTCTGCTGTCCCTGCAATGGCAGTGCTTACTGTAAATACAGAATTTGAATGACTTGACTGTAATTTAAGGTAGAATTAAAAAGCTGTAAGAGCTGTAGTTCTTGAGATAGGTTTTCTCTTTGTTCCCAGTGATTGGTAGTAATAGAAGCTATTATTAGCAGGGAAGTGAAAATGCAAGAATAGGGAGAAATAAAAAATAAAACTAGGAATCTAATGTCTCTAAAATCAGTTTTTTATGTGCGTTGGGACCAATTTTTGTTATTGTGTCATTACAGTGCAAAGTTGAGGCTACTTTGAATGCTCTAATTCTGCTTCTCCAGCTCCAGCATGTTTGTTTTATGTTTATCATCAGTTGAGAATTTCCTGACTTTATAGTACGTGCTTTTGGTGATGACCAGGTATTTCTAATACCATAAATCACCAGTATAAACACAACCTTAATTTCATCTTACTGTATCCATTGTCTAGGAAAATAAAACACTGTGCATAGAAGTGCTTCTATATTTGTTCTGTTATTATGTAGATTTAAGGGCTTTATATGGTTCTGATGGAGAAGGAGCTGGCTGTGCTTGAGGCTGACCTGAAGAAAAAAAGCACTGGGACTTTAGTGAGGAAGTGAGAGGTGAATATGAGAGAGAGGAAGATGATGGAAGTAAAACAGCCCCGTGGACAGGTGGAGTGAGCCTAAGCAGTTACGGCAGGAGGAGAGGGACAGATAGACCAACAGTAACAAGGAATATTCCCACAGTAACATCAAGCTCTGCGTGTGAGAGGCCGTGGTGGGTCCTTTCTGCCTGTTACTCTTCCCACTGGAGAGAATTTGGGAGTGGGATTTTTCCAACCAGCCCCTCAGTAGGGGAAAGCAAAGAAGGAAGATCTGAGCTTTCTGACTTACTCCATCTGTTTGATTGTACAAGTGCAAGAATTTGGTGATTGCCATGAGCAGTTCTGGGTACTGTTGGTGTTTTCATCCCGTGAAGGGGGATGGGGAACCACAAAGCTTAGCAGCCCAGGAGGGTAAAATATGGGACCTTGAAGTTTTTTCCCTGTAAGGCTGCTTGGCTCTTTCCTCCTTGCAAGCACCTGATGATTGCTTCTGTTGTTCATTACATGTGTTTGGAAAGTTGGAACTGCTGTTCCCCATGGGGCTTAGAGGGTCTCATGGCCAGTGATTTGTTCTCAAGCCTTCAGCTGTAGCTGTTACTAGTGAGCGTGTTCCTCCACCACTGGCAGCCTTAACCATACAAGGTGTTCCCAAGTTGAATCCTCTCCTTACTCCAAGCAGTTGGGTGGTTCTTAGAGGAAGAAACCTTCAGAAATTGTAGTACGGAATAGGTACGTAACAGTAATTTTATAGTACTCTGTAGCTGGACTTCATGGTACTTTTATAGTCGAGATGTGTTACGTGTGTGCCGTCATTATTTTGGGAAACCGAAGGAACAAAAGCTGGCTCAGCGTAACAAAATAGAGCCTCAGGGCACAATTCTCAACTTCACCTGCAGTAGACCAGAAGACTATTCTGCATAGCAGAATAGACCCTCTCCTTCACTGGCCTGTCTTGATACAAAGGCAGAGGCAGGGATGAACTTTGTCAGAGGAGAAGCTGGCTTCTGTGGTGTGTTTGCATCCATGGTGAATGATCATATGTTGATTAATGTGGCTCATTGCATAGGATTTTAACCCATTACTTCTTAGGTGGCACTGCATGCATTTTCCAAGTTGAATGTTAGTGCTGTACCACATGCTTTCCTCAGATAAAATTCCAATGTATCTACATTTTTAATGCAGTAACACGATAGTTTGGTATTTTTTTGTCTCCAAAAGACAAGAAAATGTATAACAAAGTATGCGTATTTAAAGTACAATAAACTGTAAGTGGGTTCTAGTCATCTCAGAGCCACGTATTTGGAAATTGAGGAAATTCAGTGGTTGTACTAAAGAGAATGTGTGAATGACAAAGAAATAGCTTTATCCCTACCTTTAAGTGACACTTTGAGGAGGAAAACCTAAAATATATTAAAAAAAAACCCTGAATATCTTTACAGTATATTTTAATATAATATATTTATTTCATATGCTACAGGGCAGAGGTTGCATTATGAGGCCGTGGTCTACATGAGCATGTGGAAACCCCACTGTACTCCTTGGTTCATGAGGTTCAGCCCGACTCCAGTCTGGAAGTCAAATATGGTATCACAAGTCAGTGCCACTATATCTTGCTGAGAGACCAGATTGGCAAGGTTTAAACCTAAATATGTCTAAACAGCCTCTAGATTTAAATGCAGATTAAAGTGCAGGAGAAACAACTGTACAACTGCTGGTTGTAGGCCACATAGTTGTGTGTTCCCATGTGTCAGGAAGATAGTACTGCTAAACTCTTAATTTTACAGATTTTAATGTTTAATTTGGGGATAATTGCAAAATCCTTCTCTTACACTTTATTCTGTTATGGACTCTTAAAATACGCTGTTAGTTTGGAGCCTCCCTGGTTTAAGAGCAAGTAAAAATGCCTGTAAGATATTCAGAAACAATAAAAAAGCCAGGAAGCAATATCTTAAGTAAGTTAAAAATGAAACTTCAATCTTCAAACTTTTTTTTTTTTTTTTTTTTTTTTAAGATTAAAGCACTGTAGCAGCTGAAAAGAGCTGTGGAATCTGATCTTAATTGGCCAGCACAGGGACATTTTTGGAGTGACATAATGTGGAGCAAGGGAGGAGGGAAGCCCAGTCCTTCAGTTTCTTAAGCAAACAGTGTGCCAGGGAGAAGGCTAAAGCTTGTGTTGTTTTCCACTCATTAAACTAACAAAATGCTAATCAGCTTTGCGGAAAGATTCATAGTAGATAATGTTACTTCTGTCGCTGTGGCACCACTGAAGAGTTATCAGGTGTGTTAGCCTGGGCCACTTCAAATTAGATGATTAAAACACTTATATGTGACAATCACTCACTAAATTGCACCTCACTTTCTTTTAAAACAGATTAAATTTTGTCCATTGGCTAATTTCAATTCTGTCACCATTCAAGGCAGGGAAAAGACTGATGTCCTTATCGGGACTGTGATACAGCTGCAGTTGTATGCCAGACTCTGCTTCATCCCGCTGCTGAACCGCTGTGTAGTTTACAGTCATTGAATTAGTCTTCCAGTACTGGAAACATCCATTTTTGAGTTAATTTTGAATCAAACTGCGTGGTCTTCTGTGCTGAATGACAAATCCATCAGTCTTCTTCATGTTCCCCTGGCTTGGGTCTCCTCTCTGCTGTAAGGAAGTCTCTGGCCCTCCAGGGAGCTTTTCTAAGCTGCACTCTGCCGTGAGCTGCCTGCTTGCCACCTCTTTTTCTCTCTCCCTCCCCCTCCATCCTCCTAAAGTTTTTTCCAAGAAGAGGATGCTCAGTTCCTCTGGGAGAAGCAGCAGCTTCCTTGCTTTTCTCTTCCTCCTGGAGATTCCTGCCTGATCCAAAGTACAGTAGCCAGGAGCAGGCAAAAAGACTATCTTCCTTTCTACTGCCCAGCTTTGATATTTTTTTTTTTTTATTTAAAGCAAAACATACTGTATTTGTACAGGAAACAAATTAAATAGTTAAAGCCACCTTTCCAGGATCTGTTAGTAGTTATTAGTTCACCCCTTGCTGAAAGCTGTCTGTCCCAACTCTCTGGTAGCAGATCAATCCAAAGGCTTTATCAGTTTTGAGTTCTAGCTTATATTATATACTTCTAGAATGTTTCCATCTAAAATTGTCCATTTTTTATCTCGGTTGTTACAAGGCAAAATCTGAGTGGATATCCACCGTTAAAACAAAATACTGGAACATGATGTAAGGGCTGTCATACTTTTGTTTTTTGAGAAGCAAATTTTACAGAACTGCAGGTGCTATAGACACTGTACTATTTCTCTAAAACCCATATTTTTCCCTTCTGACACCTTCTCCCTATCAAGGTCTTGCTGTGGCAGTGAGCTGTGGTGTGTAAAATTTAGATCAAGACCAAGAGATACAACAAACTGCATTTCCACCACATTAGCATTCTGGGGGCACAGGCGGCTTTCTGTTTCTTTACGCTTTCTCTCCTTCCCCCTAGAACCCAAAATCCCAGATTTTTTTTTTTCCTACAGCAGTTCTGGTGAAATCACGGCTGATGTTTTTCCTTAAAGCTCTTAAAAAGTGGGAGAGCCATTCTCATCCATCTCACTCTTCGAGCCTCTTCTTATTTTTCTTCTCACTAAAACTCAGTATCCAGTTCCTGGCACCTAACTGAAGCTAGCTTAAAATAATACCAAGGTAGCTGAGTGTCTGACAGGAGAATAAATTCATTGTTGAGTTAGGACCTATTTGATTTTAAATAAATGAAATGCCTCTAAATGCAAGAAAGAAAAAACATTACATACCTCATACTCAGATCCAGTTTATGGTATTCACCCCATAATCCTTTTATTCAGCTATGCATGACCTATGTATTATCAGCAATGGACAGCCTAACACTGCTGTGACTAGGGAATTTAAACTCCACATTTTATTTAACAAAACATTTTTGTGGATATTGGATGGGATCTGTTACTCTGCTTGCTTAGACTGAAGGTTCACTGTTGCTGGTTTTAATACTTAATGTTGAACAATGGGGGAAGGAATGAATTTAAAATAGCTAACTTTGTATTTATGATGACTAAGAATACCATTCTGCACAAATTTGCCTTCTGATGAGTTTGCAATATTCTTTCAATGAACAGCACAGTTATATTTTTAGTGGAATAACAAGATTAATATGGTGAAAAATACAAATATAATAGGTATTGTATCTTTCTTGGGTTTTGATGGATTGGATTGTCTTGTCCAGTTCAGATTGACTACTAGATTTATTTTTAATTGATATCAATAAAGCTGGTAATGGTGAAGGAGAGTCAACTTTATGTTCTATTTAGATATTAAAACTGTAGTCCTGATAACACAAACCAGTAGTCACTTAACTGACTTTTCCCATAGCAGTGATATTAATATCCTTCTGTGCATTCAGGGAATATTGAGATAAACTGGTCTGTGCACAGGTATTAATAAAGCCTGCTCTACTATGACTATGTGCCCTATGTCCCGATTTCTGTCTTACCCACTACAATTATTTAATAGAAATCTAATTATCCTTGAGATCACCAGCTCTGTCAGATCCGATTGAACTGCAAAGAATGATTGAACAGTTATTTGAGTGGGACTGACACACAGCTGACGTGCAACAGCATCATAGGAAGCTTGATTTTCTTAGGAAATGGGCTAAAATAATATTTGAAACGGAAACTAGTCTGAAAGCCAAAACACACCTGCATCCCAATCAGAAGTTCACCAGGACTTCTGGGGTGGCCACACTTCAGGGTTTTGGTTGTTATTGTATAGACACATAGAGGCTACAAAAGACATTTTAATCTTTCCTTGGCTGTAATGAAAGCATGGGCTACTGTATAATTCATTTGGTTCAGGCTCCTCTTCAAAATACTCAACCGGAAAAGAAGTATTAATCAATTTTAGTGGGGTAAGAAAACCTACACAAATAAGAGGGTGGGGGGGATTTCTCATTTCTTCAGTTTGAGAATAACATCTTAACTAAATATGGTCAGGAACTTTTCTAATTTTCTGGAAAATTCAAAGTCATTAAAAGACAGTACAGAAGTTATCTATATCACAGCTTTGAATTAAAAACCTGAAGTTTGCATACAGTGCCTGAGAATGAGATGCAGCAAGCTCCCCACACAGAAGGGAGATACCTAGCACGGTCCCAAGAAGAAAGGAGCAGTAGCTTAAAATGTATCCCTTTTAGAAACTTCAGAGCCTTCCTCTGGGTTGCAAGGATGCCTTCTTTCACTTAGACTAGCAGGCTTTTTAAGGGAAGCTGGTTAGCCTAAGGTAGAACAGCTTTTAATGACTAATGAATAAATAGGTGATAACATCTCCATTCTCTCTGTGCAAATAAGTCAGTGCTTATCCCCTAATTAGGGTAGCAGAAGGGAAAGTGAGCCTGCATCTCTCAAGACAGTATCATATTTATCAAGGTAGGCAGTATTTTACAGGAGGGTGCTCAGTCCCTGCCCTCAAAGGGACTGAAAGCTGCTTGGATCTACCTTTTGGAGGAAGAAGGAGAATAAGTACAAATTTGGTCTTTTTTTTTTTGGTGGGAAGTGGGATATGTATGCTCAAATTCAGTGAGAGCAGGAAAGTGACTTTCCTCTCACACCTACCAGAAGATGTACTTGCTTTTGCAAGGAGCCACTGGATTAA
This sequence comes from Aquila chrysaetos chrysaetos, assembly GCF_900496995.4. Taxonomy (NCBI): domain Eukaryota; kingdom Metazoa; phylum Chordata; class Aves; order Accipitriformes; family Accipitridae; genus Aquila; species Aquila chrysaetos. The sequence goes on along the minus strand of NC_044009.1, from coordinate 47,466,479 downwards.
AAAAACTAAACTAAAATAAAAAGTGGTGGAGGCATCATTGCAACTATTTTTATCTCTTTCTGTGACCTTAGTCAAATGTGAGTGAAAATCACATCCTGGATCGGATCCTTCAACAGAAATCGATGAAGAAATGCCTAGACTTGTATCCCAAGAGAGCCCATACATGGATTAGGAGCTCAGGTGCTCCAAAACAAACTAAAGGGAATTTGCATTCTGAAAACATAAGGACTACTTGGGTCATGTGTCTTACAGTGTGGTTTTAGAGGTTATAGATTTAGGACCTAGGCATCTGTTATGAACCTGTGGAAAAACTGTACTTGCTGTCTCTCAAGCTCTCCCTGCTCTTTCGTTGTTTTCTTTAGCAGATGGATACCAGGAAAAGCTACCCAATATCTTCCTGTGATGTAGGATTGCTCATACTGAACACTTCCCAGTATTCTTCCTTAGCTTTTTTTAGAGGGTCCCATGATAATCCCTAGGAAGTTTCACGGCTGATGGTATCGTATTGTTTAGTAAGTTTTTCCTAATACTATACACAAAGTTTTTCTAATTCCTTCCTGTTATGCTTAGCTATCTTCTTTTCTATGACTCTTGAGACACTTTGCTTTAGGCTGCATTATTTGCCTGTTCCTGGGGGCCTTTTCCTCAAAGAGCTACAATGTTAGCATTGTGAGTCACAGCAAGTTTTGCCTTTTTATTGATCTTTTCTACTGGTCATGTGTATTTGGAGTAACTTAACGTCTTTTTTTCTTCCCTCTTTCCTGTTGGTTTTCACAGAACATCTTAATGGAAAGATATCTGCAGTGCTGATCCAACTTGCTAGGGTTAAAAGATACCATTTAAGCATAGAGGACTCTTGGTGAATTTGGCAATTTTGCAGATGAAGAAAATGGGCTAGATTCAGGAGGAAGACGTTCTCTTGGAATATTTTTTCTACTTCAAACTGCAACGCTTTCACTACCAAATTTTTTTATCCATCTCTGGGCACATTATCTAGGTGGTTTGGGTTTTTTTCTGGACATCAGCAGTCAGCCCATGAGGAGAGGATACTATGCATGCTATGCAGATATTCTGAAGATGTGAACTATGTGACTATATTAGCACTATGCACAAGTTAACAAGCACAACACCAAAAGGTAGGAGTACAGTTAACGTGGTTTTGATCAGCTCAGAGCTCAGGGAGAACATTCTTGTATCTAGCCAGAAACATTACCAATCTCCCCAATGTATTGCTTCCATTGCAAGCTCTTCAGGGGTGCCTTCTGCTTCATCTAGAATGCTCGGACTAAGTACAGTAGTGGCTGAAAAGAAAAATAACAGCAGGAATTGCACATAAACAGATTGTATACCTAAATATTTTGCTCAGTCTCTAATTTCTGATTAAAGTAATATCCCACAAATTCCTGAGGGACACATTTCTTTGCAAGCAGTGACAACCTTTGTAGCTGTCAGTGTGTAAGAAAAGCTTCTGCTGAAACATGCTATAAAAAAAAAAAAATCGCATGTTCTGTTGATACAAACCTAATATTGCTTCAAATTTCCTATTCCTGAAAGAAATACATTTGGAGTAGTCTGTGAAATAGTCCTTTTACCTGGAACCACCTCCTGTTTCTCATACAAGTCATCATCTTTAATAGATAAACTTTCCGTTAAGAGCTAGACAAGCTGCTAGTTTTTCTTGCAGTAGTCAGAAATAAGAACAATAAATGCGTGGGAGAAATTAATCAATTTGGTTAGAAACATCAAGGTGCGTGCCTATCTGAAATATAGACAAATCAGTTCAGCGGAAGGCTCCAAGTGTAGAATTATTGACCCTGGAGGATAAGATACAGAATAACCTTCCTAGGGTCTACTTTGTCAATTTTAAGTAGTGTTTGCAAGGTGAGTAGTTTAACAGTCTCATCCCCCTCACCACTAATTTAATAGTAGATGCATCAGAGCTTTTCCAAAAAATTTTTTCCTTTTAAAAATAACACTGCTGTAAAAGTATATTCATGTTCTATTCATTTATTAATGTTCTGTAGGATAGTATAAATAAGCACAAGTGATTGATGTAACTTACAAAAGTACATAAATGTGTCTCTTTTTTCGATCTGGCTGCTCATTTGCTGATTGCGGTATCAATTCTGTGACCAACTGGTTGAGCCCTCTCTATGGTGTGTCACAATCCTGGAAGCGATGGGGTCTGTGATGCTACATCCATGTGTAGGGTGAAAGATTTAAGTCAGTAGATCACAATGAATCTTTTTTTATCTTTGTAAATATAAACACAATTCTCAAAAGTTAACTTTTGAGATAAATGCTTCTTTCACATGGTGCTAATTGTTTGTCTGCACTGGGATTTTTTTAAGTCTATCAGGCAAAAAATAATTCTGTTTTCTTCAAAACACATTTGAGCCATCTGTTCAAGAAGTGCACTATCTTCCAGACAATTCAAATAGGAAGCAGTCCATGTCTAGCTATATTACCAAGCAAGGAAGAACATCTCATCCTATGACACATTCAATTATATATGTAAGACAATGTCCTGGGAAGTTAGCAGATGAAAGCTGTCCGGTAAGTCTACCACACGATACAAATATGACTTTTGTTTCATGGAATGTGTACAATTGAAACAAGGAAAAAAATTGCTAAATTCATTTATATGCTGCCATTCAAAGCTTATAATTGAGATAATCAACTTTGAGTCATCGTGTTTAAAAAATAAAGCTGCTAGGAATTTTTTTTTTTTTTTAAATGGATCATATCCAGCATTTTGGCACAAGCATTTCTCTGATGAAAGAAAGCCAATGTACTGGAAGAGTGGGAGGAAGGCGGCGGCAGTGCCTTTTCTGGTAGCCATGCTTGCTTAACCTGGTGAAGGAAGTCCACCCTCCCAGTGATATTGCACTGCTGGCAAAAATATGGGCCTTAGGGGTTAAAAGCATACTACTAATACTGAGAGGAAGAAGCTAACTTAAATACTCAGCACCCATCAGTGTCTGTTGAATTGAAAGTTACATTTTCATTAATACAGAAATTCTGCATGTTTAATAACACCCCTCCTTCAGATTCTTCAAACCCAAGAGCAACAATTTTCAACAGTATCTTTTGAAAATAACCTTATAATGAAATTTGAAGCAAACAAGATTGTTAAATCATCTTCTTTGGGAAGATTAGTTTTCGGGGGGTTTTACTTTGTTTATACTGTTTTTTCCAGCAAACTACGTCAAAACTTTTCAGTAATGATAGTGATTATGAAAATTTAAGCCTACAAAATCCCTCTGTGAATTCAATCTATAGTCTTACAGAAGAATGGGACTCCATTTGTTACTGACCTCCAGTTAGGGTACGACTCATTAACCAGTACCTTCTGAGCCTGAGTCCAGCTGCTTTTTCACCCAAACAGTATTCCACTTGTCCAGGCAGTAACATACCAGCTTGGAGACAGATGCTTGGGAGACTGTGTCAAAAACCTTGATAAAGTAGATGACATTCCTCTGCTCTCTCCTCGTGCACAGATCTAGTCTTTTGATAAATATTTGGCAATCAGTTTAGTCAAGCATGGTAAATTTAGTAAATCCGTGGTAAATCTATGCTGGCTATTCCCAGTCATCATCTTCCTCTTCGTGTGCCCAGATATGACTTTAGAAAGGATTTGCTCCATGATTTCCTCAGGGGCTGAAGTGAGTCTGAGCAGCTGGTAATCTCCTGGATTGGTTTTAGCCTTTTTTGAAAACGGTCACTACATTTGGGTTTTTCCTGATCATCAGAGACCTCCCCCAATCTCCAAAACCTTTCAAACGTGATAGTGAACAGCCTCATAATATCATCAGCCAGCAATTTCAGCACACTTGAATGATACCCATCCATCCCTGTGGACTATGTATGGGTTCAGATTACTCAGGGGATCCCTGATTGAATTGTCTTCTGCGACTGATATTAAGGATTATGTAGGGAATAGAATCAAAACTTCAGAGGACTTGAATTAGTTGCACTTAGTTGTGCAAGAGTCAAATGCATCCCTTGGAGTTCAATACTATATCACTGAGATAGGCACCACTGGTTTTGTTTAGTAATGGATGCTAAATGATCATTAAGCCAAAATTTAAATAATCTGCTGCAAAGGAATAGTTGTCATTCACAATTTTTTCTCTAAATTAACTAGAAAGACATGATGGTTCACTTCAAGTCTCTTTAGGAGATCTAAGCTTTACTTACAAGGGTAGGTCTTGAGGTTGGTCTTCCAATATTGCAGCAGAGAATGGCCTTGTAGAGGCAGAAGGAAATGTGCTTCTGGGGTATTAGAAATGTTCCTTGCGGATGAGGATGCTCCAGGGGGGAGCAGCAATGTGTGCTTTCTTGATGACTCTGGAGCACCAGTCCTGTAAGAACTGCTTCATTCTCCCATCTTTCTCTATCCCTATACAGTTTGAACACGGTATAATTTTCCCTGAAGTCTACATCAGCAGTGTGTAAGATTCAGCAAAAATATTGGTAACAGCGTTAGTGTGGGTTAGCCCCATTTTTTGAGTAAAAACTCAAGACCAGCTTGCTTAAAATACTGATTATTGTATTCTTTGCTGTGTTACATTTTAGCAATACCGACAGATATAGAAATAATGTATGCTTCAGGCAGACACAGGAAGATGATTTGTAATTCTTTGTAAATCTCATCTTTCTGAATTCAGCCAGTGTTTTACGGATAGCAAGCACAGAGGTAGAACTGCCAGCCTATGCTTCGAGTCAGACTAACAACTTTTGCTCCTGCAGAAACGATTTGCATTTTTAATCATCTGTTAGTTTGTGTCCTACATATTAAGGGCTTGGAGATAAATTATTAAATTGAGAAAATCTAGATAGGCAAATGAACCTCAAAGCAATTATAACACCTGAAAATTTATCAAGTGAAGTGATATTTTTCAGCTATGGAAAGAAATTATCGTTAACCATTGTCAAGCACTTGGCAGTTTTCTACCATACGGGAACTTCATTCTTCCCTCAGTTTGCTAGCTGATGTAGTGACAAGCTGTGGAGAGATGACAGATTTAGCTAAGGATTTGGAGTCTGAACACCTGTGCAGTGTCATGCATTTAAAAATAGAACGTGACAGCAAAACACATCAACCCTCTAATGTCCAAATGGAAACCACAGGGGTTTTTCCTTCAACTTTTATCCAGAGAAATAGCCTTCAATCATCACTGTCCAAGTAAAAATACAAAGCAAAAGCTGTTTTGTTAAGGTTGCAAATAAACAGGAACAAATCGGAGTGGTAGGCACAGGTGCACCAGAAGTATTCAGTAATCACCATTTCTTTCGTCTCAACGATGTTCGGATGGCCTGCGTCTTTGAGGAGTGCAGATTATTAATGTTCAGTAGCAATTTCTCCAGGAAGCACTTGCTGGCAGGTTAGAAGAGGACTGTCGACTAAAACTACTTTGCATACCTTGACTTCTGTATGACTCATTCAACCCTCCAATGAAGCTATCAAAAAACAACCAAAACATTTTTTGTTTTGTGTAATCTTCTCTATGGCAGAAAAAAGCATAAACCGAGGGCAGAAAGATAAAAACAGTCTTGCTTGATTACTGGGTTAGATGCGTGCATTATGCTCTCCTCTGGAGGAGCCTACGTCATTGACAGTATTTGAAGGGAACATCTCTACTTCCCATCTCCTTTAATAGTATCCTTGAAACGTTAATCAAAACTAAAGCATGTAATCTTTTTTTTTTTACAGAGGGAACTAGGTTTCCCAGTCTGTCTGAGGCCTTAAGCCCACTGCAGTCCCCGCCAGCTGCCAGCATGCTCTGCTCTCCTCTAGGGCTGAGCACAATTACCGGGCAGCACCGCAGGCTGGCAATGAACCCACCAGTCCATCCCCCTTTTCCCATTACAGAGTGCTAACCTTCCAGCATGTGCTCTTTCTTCAGCAAAACCTTTGTTTTCAAAGGTTGTATGTTTTTTCTTCGTATTAGGTGCAATAATTTTGAGAGGGTTTTTTGGCCTCTTTTCTATCGCAATCCTATTAATTGTGTTAAAGAGGATGTTTATTCAGTGTTGTGGGACAACAGTTTTATGTGATTGTGTTATGGGGAATTAAAGAGGTCCATATTTAGCTCTTCTGTGTTCTCATTTATGGATGAGAAAGACAGAAATCTACTTTAAACTCAGATAAGAGTTAGCATTTTGGATGATAAAAGCAATCACACATGAATGGGTTGCTTCTTAAAATCAATGAAATAAATTAGACTCCCTGTTTAGGAGCATCTGGCACCCTTAGAACCTAGTTCATATAATGATATCTCTGTTTATTAAAAAGAATTATGTAACAATATGGTTGATTTATTTCAAGATGATTGGCTTAGCAACTTAATTGGACTATGCAGTACACCAGAGCAAAAAAATTAATTTAATTAGCTTATTCATTTGTGGATGACTGGAAGCACTGCGCATCATGCTTAGCTTCTTTAAAGGTGTGCAGCCATTTCATCCTGCAAGGAACTGAACCTTTTTAACTTCCACAGAAACCATCTTTGCACCTACAGGACCATCAGCACCAAGCTGATGTTCAGGCATTGGATCCCAGTCAAAGCCCATGGAAACCAGCAAGACGTTTCCTTTGAATCCAAAGAGCACTCAATGACTCCTTGCAGGCAAAGGAACCTTCCTGGAGAAACAGAAAGCTGAAAATGTGCCTTGAAGAATAAAGCTTGTTTTCCCCCACTGTGGTCTCTCTTTTCCCTTGAGCTGAAACTCTCACTTTCCAACTCCCAAATACTATTAACATACCAGAAAATTAGCATGCCGTATGCAAGTTTTATATTCATCCTGGTGCAAAGTTTTATTTCCTCTATTTCCAGGATGACTACTTATATGTGAAAAACATGCTCTTGCACACCATTTCACTGCTTTATGAGGTTACCACCTCTCAGCCGAGACAGAAGAGTAATTTTTTTTTATTATTATTATTATTATTAGTGAATGTCTTACTAACACAAAAGTAATGGAGTTATTTATTGAAATGTGTTCAAGTCATGTAATATCCAAATAGTATTTTCAGAATAGCATTTGACAGTGGTTCAAATAACTTTCAAGATCTCTCCACTTTATTTCAGTTCCAAATGCAGCTTGTTGTGTCAGCCAAGAGACTGCTGTCTTGGGGGCAAATTCCACTTAAGTGGAGTTAATCACATCAGCATAAGTTGTTTCTATACTCTAGTTTCACACCAATTTAAATAAAATTAGAGGTTTGGATGTTGATTTCTCTTGTGATACTTAAGATAATCTGAGGCCCAGATGATTTCTTTTTCCATTTCTATAACTGAACACCAAACTCCACATTTCTCTCCCACCCCCCAAAGCACATAGAAAACAAGACAAAAACCTAAATTAAAATCAGAGTAAGGATTTGACTTAAAACATAAAAGAAGAAATAGGGCTGAAATTCCATACTTATCACACCCTGTTGTACCTAGATACTGCTGCACATCTGGTATGTGAGATAATGCACTGTTTAGAGACCGTGTTACGAACACAGAAAATTGGAAATGAGTTTCAAGTCTTAACGCTACATTTCTTCACTACTGGGAGCAAGTAAGGCCCTATTTTTCACTCTTTTTGTAGGTTGTGTGATTTGATTCCCTCTGTTTGCTCTGTAAATAATATAAGCATGAAGGAAATTAGAAAAGGAATGGTTCTGTAAGAAATATTTTGTGCAGCACAGCTGAGACATTTTTTTTATAAATTCCCAGACTGCATATCAAGGTTTAATTGTAATATTAGCCACAGCAAAAAATAAGAGATGCTCAGTTGAAGCCATGGGTGGAGCAATAAAAAACACATGTATCTTTTTCGTTCATTTATCACGTAATATAAATAATTAAAACCAAAGGCAGTGGTTAGCCATTCTTGCCCTGCAACAAGCATATTCTCTCAGGACTACCTGGTGTTATAATTCGCTTTTGTCCCGATCACACGTATCAGTTATTTGCATGAGTCTAGCCTGTAGCTATCAGACAGAAGTTAAATCTGCAGCCAACATGCTTTCCAGTTACTTCTTACTGAAACTTGTGGATGGCTGCATGGGTCTGACTTCTGGTAGGGAATGTTTTCCTCATACAGTCATGCAAAATGCAAGATTTTTGTTCCAAAAAATGACCCAGGTGTAGTACGTTTAGCTTTGGACTTCACGTACAGGAAATCAAGTACGTCTCTAAATGCAGAACATCAGGCTTGATCTGACCTTTTAGTACTTACATTCTTCTAAATTAAATGCTTTCTCTCGGTTTTGTGTGTGCATGCCTGAATGCCTGTTCACCAATAGTGGGGAAGGAGAGGGTTTCCATGACAAGCCAGGACACCGAAGAGGAAACTGGCTGTCTTTAACGCAAAGTGGTATTAGTGACCTGCTCCCAACATACAGCACCAGGCGGGATGGTGCCGGGGAGGAATACAACGAGCAGGGAAGCTGTCGGCGTGTGGCCAACCTCCTGTTCCTGAATCCAGACCTGAGCAGGAGCAGCTCTCGTACCTTGAGAAGAGATGAACAGTGGTGGGAGCATCATGGTCTGGCTACGAGGCCAGGAAAGTAGCATCCCAAACCAGAAAGAGGAGCAAACCAGCAGCATAGTGACTTTTTCTCCCCCCTCCAATCTGTGCTATGTTTATCCTGTGTAGTGACTATGAAGACAAGGGGAAAAAAAGCAGCGAAGTGAAGCATGCTGTTGGCACCCTGGAGAAAACATCTCCTCCTGAGTATTGAGCAGCGATGAAGTGCACATCAAAATTGTTTAGACATTTTGATCCATATTCAGCTATCAGAATTTTGGCTGAAATTCAGCTGAGCCCTAAGCAAAGTCAAACACAAGCCACATACATCTTATCTACACTAATGAGGTGTTGCCCTTTGCTGACTGGAAGGAGATCTGCCAAGATTTTCTTTTCTGGAGCATGATTTGGAAATACCAACACTCTGTTCAGTGAATTAATGTATTCAAGCTTCTTGTTCTCTGAATGTAGGTGATAACAACCCTTGTTTCTCACTGCTAGTCCAGCCATCCTGCTCTCCTCTGTGCATGAGTTGGGGACGGAAGAAGCTGCTATGCCTCGAACAGGAGCTGGAAGGTTCCCTGCTTCAACCCCAGCCGAGATGAACAGGGAAATCAGACTTATTTACAAATTTCTGAACCAAAATCTATAGCACACTAGCATGCATATACTTTGCCTAATTTGATGGTCATGCCTGATCCAGGTTAAGTTTGTACTGGTGGGTGATCCAGGCACGCAGGGAACTGACACGGGGCTGTGCTTCCTTCATCCTCACCCCTGCAGCATTGTGGGCAGGTAGGACAGACAAACAAGCCCTTCCTGAAATGGTACATCACAAGCCACTGGCACTTTCATAGATATCAGAAGTTGGAGTTATTTGATTTAACACAGTTTATTGGCCTGATCATGGAGACTCAGATTTATAAAATCACATTTTTATTACTGATTCAGTCATGCACATAGATACTTATAGACTTTAGAAAATCTTTGTAATTGATCAAGTAGCACATTCAATTTTAATACACGGGATTCCTTGTTGTCCCTGCAGAACCACCTTTTTGTATCCACAGGAGGTAGTTTAAAACATGTACAACAGAGTTGCTTGCCTGTCATATGCTTATTATCAGCTTTGGTCTAGGCAGCAGTTACATGTAGATTTGTTTCGTTCTTTGATCTTCACAATCTGTGTGAAAACACGCATTAGAAACAAGAAGGAATGTGTGGCTTTTTAAGCCTGACTTCACTTAGACATCATCAGTCCTTGTACTTTCTGCTTATCAGCTCACATCTCATATCTCTTGCTTTAAAAAGTTGTTCTTCCTAACCCCAATTTGTTTGAGTTTTGAGATTACTCATGCCACTTGTTAACATTCAGTCCCAAACCCATTCATAAACTGCGGTTAGGTTTCTTATACAGACTTACTTAGAATTTGGCTATTTAATGAAAAAGACCTTATTTCGTATTAAACCCTTTCAGACAGCGTGTGAATTAAGCAGTGACCTGTAAGTCTTAATTGCAATTATGGATTCTACTGAACTGGCTTGTTTTGCTTTTTAAAAAGTAGTGAGAACTGATTACTGCAGAGTGGCTATTTTCAAAGTAAATCTTAAATTAGCAAACTCCGTTGTTTTGGAAACAAATTCATTATCTGCCAGAGAGCTCAAGAGTATGATCAACTGAAAAAGAAAAATCCCAAAAGAAATTTGAACACCAAGGTGCAAAAGGAACACTTTGGTTTTGTTACGATGCATGGTCAAGTCCAGGAGCAGGAAATAGAGTCAAAGGGGTTGTTAGCAGAGGAATGTGGATAATGTAGGCATTATCTAAACTTTTGGGGAAAAAAATGTATGCTGTGAGTGAAGACAAACAAGTCAACAGAGCTGAGATTTCTCATTGAATGCTTATCTAAACTGACCTCATATTCAGGCCTTTCGAGGTTTTGCAGTCAAAGGTTTGGGTTCCAGTTGGCTATTACGGCACACGTATCTTCGGATATTTGCATTCCAATTTGCATTATTCATGCTAACACAGGGAAGACTTTTTAAGGTTATGCTTTTATACAGCCTTTCCTCTAAAACACCTTCAGTATGCACCTGAAGAGAATGCTTCCCACTGTCTTGTTTCTAGGATTGTACATTTTCTAGGATATATGTTTTAGACGTGTGCCTTAAAAGCAATGTGCTAGAGTCCCATTTCCCCCACCCCCGGTCCTCCCACGGGTGATTTATCTGCCATTAGTGCTTGTTTCACCAACTGCAAGCACCCTGCTAGCACAGTTCTTTTATACAACCTGAAAATGTTATTCTTTATATGCCAATAGAAATACATCAAATGCATCGTGGGATGAGACCAAATTAATACTTGGGGTTATGTGCACAGTAATTCACGGTAAAAGAAAGACTGAAAGATGTAAAGATGTGTTGAATATATTCCTTTTTTGTTTGATACATATACAGCATATGTGGAGCAAATAGGTTTGAAAGTATATTTTTATATGCAAATGACAGCAATTTGTATTAACTCCTATTGTGCTAGAACGTAACATTTCATCTGATGTAAGCCTTTCTTCAGATCCTCTTTCTGTTCTTACAGTGCATGTACAAAGATCTTTCTTAGATATTAAATATCTCGGTAAATTACTGAAAGGGAACAAGCCAGGTACGTGTTGTGACATTCTTCCAGTTGAACTAGATATCAAACTCATCTCTTCTCCCTTTTTTAAACCCAAGTAATGGATTTATTATATCAGGACACATGACTAACCAACTTCTAATTAAGCCCTGTTAAAACTTACATGGTGACTGGATTTCAAATCTGGACCTTGTCATCTTTTAAGTGCCTCAAACCTATCGTTTCATTTTGGAGTTAACATTTCTTGTACCTAGCACTGGTCTTGAATGGGACTAATTGTACTTTGTTTGTTTTAAAAATTAATCAAAAAAGCCCAGTTTTTATATTGATAAATAGCTAAAAAAGTGCTAAGGAAAATGTTTCTATTTTAGAAAGCTTTTAATTTAGAAAAGATTTGACCAGCTAATCTCAAACTGTTCCCCAAATCTTCAAAGCGCAAACAAATTCAGGCTGAAAGGAATTCTGTTTTTCTTCTTCTTGGGGACATAAAAGATGGCTGAATAAATTAAAAGGGATTAAAATTGTGTTTCAATAGGACCTTACGGTATGAAGTCACTGTTACTATACCATTATGCAGTGCACAATGGCTGCAGGCGTGGCTGGCTGCTGCTAGGCAAAGGCTAATATTGTTTCACCTTAAAACTTAATAATAAGGCAGCTTCAGTCAATGATTTTCTCTTCTTTAAGAGAGTAATTCATTTAGGAAAGCAGCATGCATGCATGTGTGTAGGCAGCAATAAAATATCTCAAAGTGCCCCAATGTGCTACCTCATGCTAAGTGATTTGAAAAGGAAAAAGATTTTAATTTAATTTAGAAAACTGCCGTGGTCTTCCACGCATACTGCGGGGAGGAGAGAAGCGGTGAGCCAGCATGCCACAGCTCCCTCGGCAGGCGTGAAGACAGGCAGCTCGCAGCCCAGCTCCAGCTTCCACACCCGGCCGCGCGTGGTGGTGGGGAGGATGGTGGGGAGGAAGACAAACCTCAGCCCTGCCTTCATCCCGAATCGGTGCGACAGTGTCGCCTCTGCCAGAGCAGGCGGGGAAAGGCGGCGAGAGGGGCTGCTCGGTACCCCCCAGCAAGGGACGGGTGTTCGGCGCGGTCCTGGGAAGGCTGGGCTAGCCAGGCTTTTCCCAAAGGGCCTCCACTTCATTGAAAAGATGTAAGTGGAGGAGCTTCTCCCCAACGGGTGACCCTCACAGCTCCCTGCCGCGCTGCCGAAGGACCCTCGGCCCCGGCTTTTGTACCCCAGGCAGCCTAACCCACAACATGCAGCGCTTCTTGTTGAGCCGTAGATCACCTTTTTCCTCTGTATCGGTAGCAATCCAACATACTCTTGTAATTCCCACGTGTTTCTATCACAAAGCTTTTAAGCAGAAATATTTTTCTTAGGGACGCACCAAGAATGTACCAAGCAGCTCCCACAGTTTGCAGCGGCTTGGGTCCGACTGTCCCTCCCCACCACCCCCGTGTGTTAACAAAAGCGTGCGTGGGAAGTAGGATTTCCAGGAAGGAACATCATGCTTGAAGTAAACAACGAAATGTGTTTTCTGGAAGAAAGCTTTGAACTTGAGAGTACCAGTCATTCCCCCCATCTCTGCCCGGCTGATGGACTCTTGGATACATCCACACACGTTCTTCAAATAGCAGGAGGATTCAGGAGGAATCGCCAAAAGTCGCTGAATAACCCCAGTCAACAGGTTCTTTAGCAGAGGGGTATTGCCCAGGGACTTGGGATGACCACAGCTTTCCCAGGATGTCAGCGCAGAAAGCACTTGTGGCAGCTCTTTTCACCCGGGATCTTCGCGCGCCCGGCTCTGTGGTTAAACCGCGGTGTGACAGCGATGCGAGTTGTGCTCAGCCAGGGACCCGGCAGCTCGGCGCAGGTACCACCTCCAGCCAGCTCGGCACCGCACGGCACTGCGGCCACGCAGCCCGTCCTACCATCCCTCCCGCGGGACCCCGTCCGAGCCAGGAGCGGTCCCAGGAAAATATCTGCGGTTTTTTTGTTTTTTTTTTATTCTTTAAACTGAGCGTTTCCTCCCTAACCCGACAGAGAGTTATGCACCCTCGGACAAGATGCACTTAACAGTGAAAGCTGAGATAAAGTTCAGAAACTTGGAATTTGTTTCAGCTCGCTCTCCCCTCGCTACAGTTGTCTCCCATTAAAGGCAGCAGAGTTTGCAAGCACACGGTATCTTCCAGGAATGGGCTCTTTATCTCTATCATGTCAGTGACAGGTTGTTAGGAAATGCAGCCTGCAGTGAAGCAACACGAAAATCTTATGCCTTATTTAAATAATGGTGTTCATTGCCTATTAAAATGTAACTTCTTGCTTTAAAATAGGATTAATTAAAATGTACAAGAATGCAATTCAGTTACATTTTATGCTTCAGCCCAGTGCATGCTTTTCATAACTCATTCCCAGAAGTAATATTCAGGGCAGCACGGCATTCTCAGTTCTACTGTTAAAAGCACAAATGACTATAAAACCTGTTCTTTTCAAAAACTTGGCTCAAGTATCGCCATTGTTAGATTTTTCATAACATATTACTTTGGTCATTACTGTTTTGCAAGATAATTGTATCAGTGATCTAACTTTTGACAGTATCCAAAGTGGCTGAAAATAGTTTGCTGCAGCACCTTTGTCTTTTAAAGGCCATTTGGGGCTTGTTATTTTAATCCTTGTGCAGCCTGATTTATCACTTCAAACATCTGTCAGCTGTGCTTTGTCTTGAAATTGATAGTGATAGTGTTACTGATTTTTCAACAGCAGCTGTTAGAGGTTCATTAGTTAGACTCTCAAAGGGAGTAGATAACTGTAATATTTTTCTTTGTTAATCATCTCGTACGCATTGTAATAATACAGAGCTTGAAATCCGCTAGAAATGCACAGCTTCTCTCTGTTTCTAACTTGTCAGAAGCATCCTTTTATTCATTTAATCTGGCTCGATTATTAAAACTCTTCTTCATAATGCAGTAAAAAATTGAATAATGGCATGTGAGTAGGAAGATAGAAAAATCAGCCTTTGCTGTGTAGTACTTAGCGTGGAGGGAGGTCACTCAGGGTCTCGGAGTTCGCATCCAAATATGAATCAACTGTGACGAGGAGATTAAGGGCTGTTCCGTAATTGATTTTTAATTTAAAATTTACAGGGCATACAAAACTTCGATGACAACTTCAGTAAAATCAGGTTCCTTTCTAACAGATACAGCAGTTTTCTGTTAATGCATTTTTCCCTACCACATAAAATAGTCTTAATGGTTAACCATGATTCTTAAAACATTTCCCCCCAAAAATCCTTGCAAGCCTGCCTCTAGCTGAGTGCCACAGTGACTCCTGCTAGGAGCTTCCAGGGACCCGAGCATCTGTGAACTCTCCTGTAGCTGAGAGCGTATCAGTGCTACCGCTGGTAAAACCGGCAATGCTCACCAACAGATAATTACAGTTTGAAATTAGTATTTTAATGAACTGATCTCAGCAAATGTAAAGCGAAATCTCCCAGGCATTAAAGAAATAAGCAGGAGGGAAAATTATTAACTGTAAAGTTCAACAGACGGGTGGTCAGCAGGTGCTATCTTGGCAAAGGAGTTGAGCGTTCCCGTTTCAATTTGCGGTAAGAGGAGGCTTGTTCAGGTTTTGGTCCTGCAAGCTGCTGCTGTTCTTAGGGACATGGTTCAGTGGGACTTTGGCGGTGTTAGGTTTACGGTTGGACTTGATCTTAAAGGTCTTTTCCAACCTAAATGATTCTATGGTGACTTTGGTGGAGATTGAAAACGTCTGAGACATCTCACAAGCTTTCCAGGTGAATAGGAATGGCTTCTAAAAATAACTAAAGGCCAGATCTTCATCCTAAAAGCACAAGTCTCAGTCTCATAAGACAATGCATGTGTCCATAGCACCAGTGAAGCTTGGTGCAAAATAGATTGCAAGAGTGCAGCCTGAATTTCAAGGAAATGTACAAAGTGACTCAAAAAGTATCTGAAAATCAGTTCCTTTTTATATGTTGTCAGGGCATGAATTGTATTTTCTTCTTAAAGGTGGACAAGTACCTTGATCTGGTTTCCATCAGGCACCATGGTCATGCCAAGTCTAGGGAGAGGGTTGTGTAGAGAGCAGAAACAAAGAGCTAGAGGTACCCGCTTGAAGACCCCAGCCAAAAGAAATGTCCCCCATACTACAGCCTCGACATGCACTCGGATGGCCAGAAGACACAGGCCATCACCCAACAGGAACCCAGACACTCAGCTCATGTTTCTTCTTCTCCCTTCCAGTTACCAGGGTTAGAAACTATTCTTGAAATAAAAGCACATTGATTTTTGAAGTCAGAGTTTCAGCTTTCAGCCATCTATCTTCAGCAGTCCTTCAGAAGTCCCACCTAGCTAGATTATTCCATTAGTATGTCATAGACTCAATGACCTTTTTATTTTATTTTCTGAAGGACAGTCGATCCCTAGCACAGCTCAAGACACTGTGCAGCCAGTCAGGTGGATCACTGACCCACTCCATGACAGCATTTCCTTATCTGTCCTGTTATGAACCAAAAATTCTTCTTGAATGTTTAATATATATTTTTATATATATAGATATTATCTAAGTTTTCTATATCTACCATAACTGAATTAGATATTTTTGTACAAGACTTTTTCAGATCATTCACAGATTGGTTTACATTTATGTTACTTCTCCACCCTTCAAGAAGAGCTGGATGCTTCCTATATAGTAAAGAGAAAAACTACTTAGTAATATCAGACAAAATTATAAGAGTCGTCCTCTACAAACATACAAATAAGATACCTATTTTTTATCTCAAAGATCTCTTTTAGATTGAAGGGAAAAAACCAAGTAGGTGAAGTCTTCAAGAGTAGAATTGGTGCACATTTTTTGGCAAGAAGCATTTCTTAGAACAAATTTTCTGTTCTCTCAGCAAAAAGGTAGATCAATTCAATGAATGGATATAATTCAAAAGCTATCTATGCTCTAAGCAACTTATCCGATTGAGGCTGGAGGGAACACTTCAGATAACCTAAAACTACTCGTCAGGGTTGTGGGAAAGACAGCACATGCTTCCCACAAATACATTTTCGAAAAAGGAAATCTTTTCAGGCTTTATTTTTAATTTTCACTCTTTTTTTCTTCTGCTTCTTCTTCCTCCCAATTTTGATTCTTTACTGAAGTGCTGTTTTAGTAAAGTACTATTTTGCTTTTTCACACAAATTGGAGAATTTTAAAGTGATTTGTTTTTTTTTTTGTAAAATATGATACTGAGTTTGAATGATCTGTTTTGTTTAAAAATACGCCATGAAGTCATATCCTGAATTGGAACTTCTCCCAACATACCCCTTCCTTTTAGATTTGTATTTTTGTCTGTGTGTTATTTGGATGTTATCACCTCATATTCTCATTAAACTAAAGATTTCTACCTGTTACCTTCCCTAGCCCTTAGGTGTATACAGACGTAGATAGAGATCTTTCAGATCTTTTGAGGAAAAAATGGCAAAGCACCTTTCAGCGGTGCGCCGTGAACCACACTTCATTAGCTTCCCGCACGCCTGCCGTGAGAGCAGAAGAAGAACCATCCATATTATAGGATGGAAAAATAGTGCTGAGTCGCACACTGGCTTTCATGTTTCCAATTTATGTTTTCTGACTTACCTTCTGTGACAGTCTGAAACTCCTGAAAGGTAAAAGGCTAAAAAGTGAGAGAAAGCTTCAGGCTTACCCTTATTATCATGTCTCTTTCAGGTATTTAGGTGTGTCCTTGTGTTTAGCTGTATTAGTTGACTTTCAGACAACGGTATGTCAGAAAGTATTAATATTCACAATTAAAATATTGGTATATAGTTTTAGTGTGCCATTCCTCCTTGTGTTTCTGTCACTTTCCTATTGCGCCGCTCGGACGCTTTCCCAGCGATGCTGAAGAGCGATGGCTTTGGCGAAAGCCCCATCACCAGTCACTGACAGCAGGATGCGGTACAGCAACCATTGCTTCCCTTCTGTCGGCAGGGATGCTAGTACAGCATCCCTCTGGCAGGGGGGGAATTTCTTTGTAGCATTCATTTACAAGCAGAAAATTTAATGGGCTGCAAGGTTCGATCACGAAGGCTTTTTTTTCTGCTGAAGCAGCTTGTCATTTTAGTTTTAACTACAGGAGACAGGACAAAATTGTTAAAGCAATCCAATTATATTAGCTATTGAACAGGGGATTTCTGTCCACCTTTCCTGAGTGAAAGAAAGTAGCAACAGCTGTATGAGCCTTTAAAACTTCCCACACTGCAACCTCCCTAACGTGACTGGGGGATTTTGAGAAGTCTGGGTACTCTGCCACCGTCCAGCTAGAGATGAGTGCTTCTGACAATCCACTCTCTGCTCTGCAGTTTCACCCCTCAGAGGGTATCTTTGCTGAAAGCAGCATGCTGAACCCCATAATCCCTCTTTATGATCCGTTTTAAAATGAGATAGAAATCAAGCAGGTGAACTCTGAATTTCCGACTTAATTTTATCTTTGCACCAAAGTATTTCAAAGAGTCTGTCATCACCCACAGGAGAGAGAAAGCCAGTCACAACAACTAGCTGGTATTTATTTACAGTTTAGCAAGGGAGAGGTTGTACAAGCGTAGGCAAGCGTTTCGGGTGCCTGGAGAGCAAGGGCATCCTCAGTTACAAGGTACGGCCTCTCTTCTGAATATTCACATCCTACCACCCCCATTAGCATGGGTAAATGGTGACGGCAATTTCTGTGGAGTCTCTTCATTTACATGGAGAAATAATTAACTCCCAGCTTTTGACAAATGCGTAACAGAAGCGGGGTTGCTCAGCTAATCAAGCTAACTGGCAGGACATTCAGTAATATTCAGGTCCCACCTTTGCCGGTGTGCTGTTCGCACCTCTCCTTTCTTCCAGGCTGCAAACTGCAAGCGCTGCTTTCAGAGCCACATAGGACACAAAGACCCCGCTCTCGACCTCCGGTTGAGATTTGTCATTTCTCTTGTTTTTTGAAGTTTGACAAAAGTAAATCCCTGCTCACTCTGTTCCTTCCCACCAGCTCAGTGCTCGGAGGAGAGTTGCCCTGAGCACCTCGGGGTCCCTCATCAACTGCACAAAAACCACAGCAGAAGAATGCAGCTCAGGAAGTAAAGCAAGCAGCCAAATACGTGGCCATGTTTTAGCAGCCCCTTCATCCCAAAAGTTACAAGCTCATTTTTGTACTTTCTTCACAGCCGAAATAAAATACAGAAGTTAGTTGTGTTTCTTTGGAGCTCTCTTGTTATTTTCCCAGTATGAGAGCGACATACCCTGCTGTCAGGCCCTCAGGTATTCACATACACTTTTTTAACTTACAAAACCAATTTCTAGTAAGTAGCTTATATCAACTCCTCTACACTTATCTAATTTAAAACACACCTTCTGAGAAAAAAACACAAACTTCAAACCATGGCAGGATGTTACATGCTGCCTACAAAGCAGAGTGTACACTCAATTTTCACCTGCTGTAGCTACTGTTGTCTTATTCACGTTGGCATGGGGGCTAGTTGGCTGGGAGCTGCAGCTGATCGCAAAGTCAGGAGGAGGAGGAATCTGTGTGGATTTCAGGACCTGTCTGAAAACGAAAGATAGTTGATTCAGTGCAAAGCAACTCCTTGTTTCTTGGGGCAGACTGACCTGCACAATTTTTTTTTCTCAAGGGAAATCCAAAAGCTTCCCAGAAGAATTTTGGGAGAAGGTATCAAAAATTTCTGAGCAAAAATCTGAGCATGCGTTTGGGCAGCTGAAGATCAAGGCATCCTTAAGGATTTTCCTATATGGTAGCCCAAGTTGTTAATTCACAGCTTTCATTCCTAACAAAAGCTGCAGTGGTAAATGAAAGTTAATCCACCTTACAATTATGAAAGCACATGGGCTTATAATATCCTGAAGAATAAGGCTGTGACTAGGTAGAACAAACATGGCTTTTTTTATACAGTCCTGCTGAAAGAAGATGTTGCTTAATTCCTGAATTCCTTGAAGCATTCCTGACAGCAATCACATCTGCTGCCATAAAACCCATCACGGCCTCTGCCTTTGGGAAAAATGTATTTAATAATCAGTAAAGTTCAAGCTCAGCTTGTTGTGATGAATTATTAGAACCCGTCATCATTTTCTTGGGGAAAAAAAAAAAAAGGCTATAATGGAACACAATTTTATGTTTTTCCATTTAATTGATGACAGGCTGAGTTTTTATTAATCTTTCTGGGCTCCGGTGTAAGATGCTGAAAAAGCTAATATGAGATCATTGTATCTGGTTAATGTGTGTGCTTTGCAAAATTGATAAGGCCTGTCAAGACATAAATTATTTAAAATTTGATAAATGTGTTGAAATCATTGAATTTTCAAACAGACAAAGCAGAGCTATTTCTCTTCCCCCCCACCCCCTTCAAAATGAGGTTTTTGTGCAGCCGCTCAATGATGCTGCACTGTCCTTGCAGCACACGGCTTGTAAGGTACTGAAATTAGCACGAGGAAGCCAGAGAAGTATCCTGTGCTGCTGCGGCACTGACATGAATATGAGATACAGCCTCAGGGATGGAAGTAGCAGAGAGGAGACCACTGGAAGCCTCCCCCAGTATGAGTTTTTCACTGGTGAAACCGGGGGCAGGTTACCAAGTACCACCTCCCTGCTACCACCCCTTCCTCTCCATCGGTGGGATAAAAAGCTCACAGCAGCACCAGTGAGCAGCCGAATGGTGCTTCAGAGCTGTTTATCCCAACAGACCTATTTATTTCAGCTAATTGCCGAGAGTTTTTAAATGATTCCTGGCAGGGGTGAAGCTATAGAAATGATTGCTGGTGATTGATGAATAACCTGGATAAAATTCCCAAAGCATCAAAACAATTAACTCTTGCACGGGTACACCTGCTTTTATTTAGTGCCTTGCCCACAGAGGGAGGCGTGGGAGCAAGTTCCAGATAAACCCAAATTTATTTGGGCAAATAGAGAAAATACAGCATTTACCAACACCGGTGTCTCATCCATGCAGGCTCATTTCGCAAAAATAGTTCACGGGGAACATTATTTAACCCTGTGCTGCTCTTTGGGCAAATAGAGAAAATACAGCATTTACCAATACCAGTGTCTCATCCATGCAGGCTCATTTCTCAAAAATAGTTCACGGGGAACATTATTTAACCCTGTGCTGCTCTACCATGGTCAGGATCATTCATGGAAGAGAAAGGTTTTGAAGAGCAATCACCGTCTTTCAGAGAAGCGCAGAGGAAGAAGCAATGGTTTGAAGCTTAAAATTCCGTAAATATAGACCACATCATCCTTGGTTTGAGCTGTTCTTGTGGTTAATGTAGCAAAAGAAAACAGCAAGGCATGTTGTGGATTCCATACATCTCGATGGGTCCAAGATTATGTTTCTTACTGGAAAATATCTACAGTCTGATGGAAATTTTAGGGTAACTGGGTGACATTTTACAGCCTCTGTAATATGGAAAAAGATTAGGTGATATCTTCTGTTTGGAAACTGACAGTTTGAAGGGAATGGGAAAATGCAGGTGCAGCAGAGGAGAACTACAGCAATAGCCATCTATTTAAATGTATACACTAAGTTCCCTAAGTGTATTTTTCAAATATCCTACTAGCAATATTTTCCACTATAAGAGAGAAGCATTATAGTGAAATGGGAAGATGCTGAGGAAGTCATTTTTTCCAGCATGTGCTGCATTCTTTTAATACAGATTTTTTTATTTCCCGGAAATTGCTAACCAACGTGAATAAACAGCTGAACAAAAAGCATCGGCCCATCCTTGCTAATAGCAAAAAGCTGTCATCAAGCGAAGGGCCTTTGCGCTGTATAGGTGAAAACGAAGTGCTAAGAGGTTGGTTCTCTTATATTGCAGAAAGCTTTATGCAAAATAGAAGAAAAATCTGCACACGCACAAAAAAGACTTTACATTAAAAAAGCACAAATATTATTCACATTTCTGAACAATGCACCCTCATTCCTGCTCCTGCACTGGGCACTGAGCAGAACCAGTCGGTTCTTTGTTAGATGCCGTTTTACTGAATGTTTGCAAAACACAACAAATGTACTACCCAGAGCCTGCAAAGTCCCCTTCCCTGCAACCGACTGAGCTGACAACTGTCAGCCTCTGAATCTCATTCCTATAATGAAATCAGCGAAACAAGACAGCAGTAGGATGAAGCAGGGTCAAGAATTAAGGCTGCACGAGATTGTAGAATCCTACAGTCCGCAAACTACTTCAAAGAGGAGGAGGAAAAAATTACTCGGGTTAAGTGTAAGGTACAACTTTCAACAGTGGCTAGTGATTGCTATCTAGGCCTTAAACAGGAATATTACATCCTTATAATTCAACATATTAACGATTTCGTGTTCCCATATTAAGAAAGCTTTCATTGTGAAATAGTCCACGTCACTGTAGCTCTGGGGACATGCTTCATTATCTTATGAGTACACCTCATTCTGTGTAACATGTAGATAATTAAAAGTAGTAGTAGTTTAGCATGATGCAACTCTGCAATTCCACCATCGTGGTTTTGAAATAATTGTGCCCTAATACCTTATCAATGTGACAAACCCACCCGGCTTTAGCGTGCATTAATGTTTCTCACCCTTCAGCCATCCTGAACCGTATACCTACATATTTCTTCTTTTTATATCAGAGCCTTCTGAAAAAAGCAGTTCAGAAAGCAATGCTCTGCTATCTCATTTGAAGTGAGAGCCCCCTGAAGAGACATACATTGAGTATTACCAGTAACACATGACTCAATGCCCTCTAGATCTCTTCATAAAAGGAGAGGGGAGAAAAGCCAAAGAGCCATTGCACGGATTTCAATAAACATTGCAAAAGAAAAGTAGCCCAGAAGGACAATTGCGTGTGTTCCAGTGCCCTTGCCGGAGGACAGTCAGAGCTGGGTGCGGACACAAGCAAAGTTAGAACCTCCTGTGAACCAAGCGGCTTCGTTTCTAGGTATTTCTCCTTAAAATTTCCAACCACAGTTCCCTCCAGCCCAGTTGCTAAAAGCAATACCAACTCTAGGTGCCCGCGGTTTTGAGTGGTCATTAGCATTTTAAGTAGCAGATCATTTAGCTGTGCAAAAACAGAGAAAAGTTTCTGGTATTTCAGCAGTGCCAGGCCCCTGGTCCCCACTGGAATCTAGAAATGCAGCAGAAAAGCCTCTTTTTTTGTGCTTCTAAAGGCCTCAGGTTAGTTTTGGGGTGAAGGATGGGTGAACGTGCGCATCAGTTCTTGTTTCATCTGAACAGAGTCACTTCTCCGCAGCAGGGGAGTTATTTCCCTGGCAGTGGTGATGGCCAGCTGTTCTCAGCATCACCCGGCTGATTTTGAGCTTGCGAGCAGGCTTAAAAATGGCTGAGGAACCATGCATAAACATGACATTGCTTCACCAGGAGCTTTCCATCACAGTGGAAACGATGCTTCCCCAAGCATCGTTATGACAGCGCTATTTGTGCTGGTACAGATAAGCATCTGTCACTGTTTCCATTAGAATCTCCTATTTTCCTGGGTTCATAGCTCAGCCATAAAAAATGTAGCGTAGAGGCAGAAAGTTGACATACAAGGTCTCCGGCTGAGAGTGATCATTGTTGTCTCCCCCCCCCCCCCTTTTCTAATCTGAAGAAGAAAATAACATATTTCTGCAGAGACACACCTGACCACTACATTTGGATCCAGCCATAGATTTATTTAGCAATAGCCGCCTTTCAACATTCAAGTTGCGAACATTGCCATGATGGCCGCCTTTCAACATTCAATCTTAATTACTGCATTAGGGATGATCAGGAAGAACATGTGGTAAGTGGGTTTGGGCTCTCATTTAGAGCCTATTGCTAGAGAACAGGCCCCAGTGAAGATTAAGGGCTTTGGAGTTTCTGATCTTTGCCAGATGATGAAATGAAAAATTGAAGATTATAGAAACAACAATTGAATATTATAGAAACTGAATACTGCTAGGAACTAAAGGCGTAGAAGACCCCTTTGGGATCAGTAGCAGAGGGAAAAACAAGCCCAGCATTGCAGTTTCCCTAGTGAGACAGGCAGCACAAAATCCCACCCCGTGAATTCAGCATCAGCGCTCAGTCTTTTGACTGCTTTAGGCAAACTTCCACCTCGCAATCTCGCTGTGGTTGCCTACTGGATAGGGAAAACCCCATCCTGCACGGTAGCAATGCTGGGAGCCCACCAACCCGATCCCGGCATTGCAAGATGGGTGCTGAAGCGAGAGCGGCATTTTGCCAGGAGGAGGGGGCGGCAGCATTTTGGGGATGAGGACAGTACAACATTGTTCTTTCTTTTTTCCATTTTAAGCGCCTTTTCTTTCTGTTCACACATTTTGTAAGCATAATTACAACTGAAAAAGTTTTTCTTTATACATTAGGATGATGGCATAAGACAGTCCTGAAGAGAACAAATCCCAAAAACGCATTATCCAAAACTTACATTCAAGGTTTAAAGGACCTAAAAAGAAAAAGTTAGATGATCATTTCTAGCTTGTTGAAACACAGATCCTGCTTCTGACCTCTTGAGCATATGCTCAAGTGCTGCATTTTCAACAGGACTTCTCTCTCCGCGCGTACAGGAAGAACGTACCTGGGCAATGTGGCCCTACGTTAAATTGGCAATCTGCTATTTACTGAGACCTGCGTGTTTGACTGAAATCGAACGCCATTCTGTTGCTACCAGAAGTAGTTACTAGCTTTTCGATTGCAGACGATTTCACATTAGACTTAGCGTGGCCTAGTCACGTTTCTGAAAAATGATGAGATGTGCTCTATGGCTGGGATTGCTCAGCGCTTCTTGAAGGTTAGGCATCGCTAAATACAGGCAGCTTAGCACCTGAAACCAACACACCCCAAAATAACGTGATTTTTGCGTCTCAAACTAAGAGCACAAATGGGCATGCTAAGTTTGGAAAAAATGGAAAAGGCAACACCAGAAAAGACAAATGCACAATAAACATTTTAGTATACAATTACAACACCAGAAGCAGCTGAGTAAGAATTTTAAGCCTAAACCAGTTGGGGGGTTAAATGGGGAGAAAAACAAAGTGGAATGGAAAATTCTGCTATTCTATTTCACTCCATCTTTTAGCAGAGGTGCCACTTTGCTGTTCAGGTTTTCCAGCACCCTTAGGTATATTTTTATCTAACAAATCTGCGAGCACAGGGTGTCTGCATGCTCTTGCACATCACAGCCCTGGACCTGTCCAGCGATTTATCCTTTTCTCCCAGTGGACGGCTCCCGTTGAGCTTTTTGCATTTTCTGTAAGCTATTTGGAGTAACATCCTTGAGCTTTCATAGGGCAGCAGCAATTATTCCATTAGAGTAGTGCACGTGACTGGACTGGTTCAGACCTTATTGGTGTAAAAATAAATATTAATGCCTCCTTTTGTATCTTGACAGTTTTATTTTCACACTTTATACAACTCTTTCTTTCTGTTTTGAAACAGGTATTTTGTGATGCTAATCAAGTCGTACAAGCCACAGACGTGCTGGACTGGGAAGACAAGGATGCTGCAGAGACATTGGTTGACAACGTGGTCCACTCCAGGATCATCAATCCTTTACGCCTGTTTGTTAAGCCATCTCCAGTACTGAAACACGGCCAGGTGTCCTACTCAGACAGCATAGAAAACTTTTGGGATTGGTTGTCCAACATCACGGAGGTTCAGGAATCTCTCGCACGAACTAAACGCAGACCTATAGTAAAAACCGGGAAATTCAAGAAAATGTTTGGATGGGGCGACTTCCACTCTAACATCAAAACTGTTAAGCTCAACCTCCTGATCACAGGGAAAATCGTCGATCACGGCAATGGGACCTTCAGTGTTTATTTCCGACATAACTCCACAGGTCTGGGAAACGTTTCCGTAAGCCTGGTGCCACCTTCCAAGGTGGTTGAGTTTGAATCATCTCCACAGTCAACACTGGAGACCAAGGAATCCAAGTCCTTCAACTGCCGCATTGAGTATGAAAAAACAGACCGCGCTAAAAAAACTGCCTTGTGCAATTTCGACCCTTCAAAGATCTGCTATCAAGAGCAGACTCAAAGCCATGTCTCCTGGTTGTGTTCCAAACCATTTAAAGTTATCTGCATTTACATTGCTTTTTACAGTGTAGATTACAAACTGGTGCAAAAGGTCTGTCCTGATTATAATTACCATAGTGAGACTCCGTACTTGTCCTCTGGCTGATACAATCATGGGTAACCGTAGAGATACAGCATCAGCCACAAAAATAAGCATTTCCATTAACCTTTTGGAGAAGAATATGTTTTCCTATCAGGTTAAAAAGTCTTTAAAAACTGTAGCTGTGTTTGTGCTGTATCGTAAATAATCAAACTACTTATATAACAATCATTTTCATTTAAGACCATCGTATTTTAGCGCTCTCATCATTAATAAGGGAACTACCAGGCAGATACATGACAAAAATCAAACAAAATTATGTCTGTAATGAACATCAATCTTGAAAATTGGTTTTTTAAACTAGACTCGATGGCAGAGAGGTTGTCTTTTACTTGAATTGGACAGCACTTAGCAGGATCCTATTTCTCACTGGGAACTTTAGATGACAATATAAAGAAAAAATGATGAAGCAGACTCCCAGCTGCTTATATACTAAATCCAAATAAACAGCTCTGCCACTAATTTCATAAAGAATGTTACACACACAGAGCTCAAGGAATCAAGTCCAAATACTAAGAGAAAGTGCTATTTCTAGGACAAAAAAAAAAAAAAGGGATCTGCATTTTTATCAGTTGTAGGAGTGGTACGTATTCATCGAAGAGTGAGTACTTCTTCCTTCAAACTTCTTGCCCGTGGATATGCAATGATGTAATTAGACATCGATGACCTTTAGTTTATTAGACCCACCAGGTGTGCAGGTTTAGCATACACCTCTTCCTTCCGTGGTCACCATTGGTTTTTATTCTTCTCAAATGTTTACAATATACACCAGTACTAGTTTTACGGTGATAGAGGATATACATACCTCGGGAAAAGATAATCTCTGTTTAAGTCTGAAAATGGTGACGGGGGCTGGCTTCCACGTAAAGGAAGCCATTATCTTGCTACCTAGCCCTCTCAGCACTGTACTGCAGCAAGGAAAATACATCACAGCATAAGGACAATACACGAATAACGCAAACTTTCTGCTTAATGCCACCCAGTTGTCTTCCTGAGTATTGCATTGCATACTTCAAGTCAAACTACAAGCAATGACAAATAAAGAGGACAACAAAAATCTACGCATCTTCACCTCATAAAGCAGATTCCAAACGATTGCTATCAATATAAAAATATTCAGCCAGACTTTCCCCTAGTACAGAATAGCATCACTCCACTGCTGTTAAGTATAAGAACAGAGGGTCCAGCTGTGGTTTTGCTTCAACAGGACAGATGTTGCTCCCACCGCAGCCAATAGCGGTCAGCTCCAGCGAGGCAGCTTCAAGCATCAATCCCCTGCACTTTCGTTGGGTATTGATTTTACTGCTGCTGCCACTTTGCTATCATAGGTCTCTGTAACAGTTCAATGTCACAGGTCCCGTGGAAGAAGCTTGCTGAGGAAGTGCTTTTTATTGCCTCTAATCAAACTTACATGCAGGGTCCGAGAAGTTACATACAGCTTAAATAAAGTACTATTAAAATACTCTGTTCAAGTGGTGTGCACTCAGACAAACGACTGACAGGTCAGACAGACTGACTCATGAGATTAATTCCGATTTCCTTGGTAAAGCCTCATACAAAAAAATTACTCTTAAAAATATACTACAAGTAACTGGCTAATTTGTTTTTCTCTTTCAATGACAAATTTAAATGTGTTGTTTAGTTTGATCAATAATCTAAATGCTTTCCTTCATCTTATTTCATACAGAGTCTCTCCCGGTCTAAATGATGGGTTTTAGTTTGTCTATTACTGTTGATTCCTACGAGATGGTCTACTTTGTATTCTGTATAGCGTGTCCTCGTCCTGGCTGTACATAAGCTTGGATTTATTGCTATGAGTTCAGTGGTTGGTGCTTTTGTAACTTAGCTGTAAGCCATGATTTTATTGCCATGTATTTTTACTCAGCACTGTAGGCAATTAAAAGAAAATCCTACATGCTATTTATTGTAGAGTATGTGGAAATCATGTATGTATATACACTTAAATATGTGTACAGATACAGAATATATGTGTACATGTATTTGTATGTAAATAAAGAAAGTTTGCTAAATCTGGCACTTGCTTGCGGCATATTTGATTTTTTCAAAATGTTGCTTTGTGTCTTTATATATACAAAACTAAGGCACTGCAACACATCGCCGAACATTTTTCCCCAGCTGGAATTTGTTTTTCTAGGAGATATTGAAGTATGCGCTACAGTGAACTGTGCTACAAGCCTAGGCAGAACAGGTTCAATAGCATTTCATAATATTCGAGAAATGAAGTGCGTGTTTTGACGGAGACAATCTCGAACGGTTACATAATTGTGCAAGGTACATTAAAAGTAAAGGGGTTACTCTAAATTAGAAAACAGACGTCGGCTCCCCCCAAGCAGGAAGGCGCTGGGAGAGGCAGCAGCCGGCTGCCGCTGCAGCCCTTGCTCGGAGTTTCTCATTGAATGGGGAGCTGGACTCTCCCCCCGCGCAGACGTCTCCCTGCGGCACAGCCGCGTCCCGCGTTGAGGTTTCCAGACCTCGGGAAGACAAACCAGGACCTTGAGCAAAGAAACATCGCTCTGGAAACACCCGGAGCGCCTGGGCCACCTGGGGATTCACACGGAAAGGCTATTGTGAATAAAGGGACAGGTATTTTAACAGGTTTAACGCCTGAGCTTCCTGAACACTGAGAAGACATGCATCCAACCAGCGGCTTTTGCTTAAAACAACTCTCGGGCTCTTCAAGCGAGGCTCGGGCTGGCGCCACGCCATCGGAGCAGCACTGGGCACAGGGAGCGGCGGAGAAACGGAGCCCATGGCAGCAGGGGGAGAGGGTCCTGCCACCCCGGGACCCACCCGCAGCCCGTCCTCCAGCAGAGCAATGGGAAGAGCTGTCCTCTCTCACCTCCAAGTCCCACCAAGGAGCTTTCCTGCCCCCAAACCTCCTAACGATAGAGGAGCCACCACCACCCAACCCGCCCGACTCCCTCCGCGCCTAGCAGACACGAAACAGTTCGGCAAAAGCCAAAGTTTGCTAAAAGACAAAGGCAAGGGCACGGAGGACCTGCGCACCCAGGAGAGGCTGCCTTTGGAGACTTGGCGGTTGCTTTAACATAGCCCAAGAGTTTTCCCCAAGGAGAAGCGAACCCTCAGCAGCAGCCTCCGACCAGTTTTCCGATGTTTTGATGCTGGGGCGATGGGAGAAGCTTGCACCGCTCTCCTCCCGTCAAGCCCGGGCACAAGGCGGCAGCCTGGCAGCTGGAGCAGGAGGAGAGGGAGCCAGCCTTGGTACCAAAACCCATCAGGCCAGAGAACTCGCCACCACACTTTTTCCAATCACAATACTTTAAAAATCAGCTTAAACAGCATTACGGGGTTTTTTTTTCAGATCAATTTTGAGAATGTCACTGCAAAAAAAGCACTTACAATCTTATTGCAGTCAAAATCAGATTAAGAAGAAATTATTTACACCTAGCAAGGTAAGCAAAATACAATCCAATGAACCGAAGTGACAGACTTCACTAGGTCAAATTTCACACTGCCCATGTAAACAGAACTAAATTTGATTTAATTTCACACCAAACAGGCCATATTTCAAAAAATATTTTCCTATCTAACAGGTGGCTATTTTAGACAAGTTTCAAATCTCAATGACTGTTCCTCTCATGACTCTTATTCAAAGATTTTTAAAATAAAAATTTGGAAGATTAAATACCATTTCTTGAAAGTGTCCCAAGTGGGCAATAATGACTTATGACCACAGCAACTTAATCTAGAAGTTTTTAATATACATATTTTAATTTAATCCAAATCTCAACAGTATACTTTTGTATGCATTTATATCAATGCAAATACGTATTTAAACTCCTTATTAAATACACTTCCTATTGTTGTCCCCATTCTGTGGACGTACATATTAAAAAAATCCCAATAAAAAGCTAATTCATGATACACACATAAGCATCAGCTTTTTTTTCTTTAGACAGCCCACCATACAGCGCCACGGGACCCATGCGCATTCAGTATTTTCGTTTTTAATCATTTCAACTTGAACAGGGAAGTAACTTAGTTTGGTTTTGCTTTTTCCCCTCGAGAGTTTCATCCTTTGGATCCTCAGCCCTTTCACCTCCTTGTAATGCTAGCTGGTGGTCGGATCCTGCCGCGAGCTCCTTGCCCTCTCAATCGTCGCAGCACCGGCGATATTGCACTGGGACCCGGGGCTCTGTGCCCGCCTCGCCGCCTGCGTGCCAATTCCCAAGCTCTTACTTCCAGCGGCCGTGCTGTACTACAGCAGCGAGCAAGACAGAAAAAAACCAAAAAGCTGAGCATTGTTTGCCGTGAGCTCCCTGGGGTTGCTACTTTTTCTTTTTAGGGGGAATTTACTAAGCAGTGCTGAAAGAGCAAACCCCTGAGTAATCCTGATGCAACTGGAAAAAACCGTCACAGCAACTAGGCAAAGGTGTTTGGTGCAAATCAGCATCCTGTGCTGCTTTTTCCTTTTAATTGTAATTCAAGGACATTAGATTTCACTATTTGTTTTATGCTCTGTTGAGCAGCATAATCTGGATAATGTTTTATTTATAGTATAATAATAATTCGTCATTACCACCGTCCCTATTCAAATATGCACAGTTGAAATGACAATAACGAGTCGCATATACTAAGTAGCTCAATGAAATACACATCAATCAAGTAGATTTTTAGCTGTAGGGTATCTCATTTGAAAAAACTAGACTTTGCCATTCTCGTCTGTCTCCTGTGAACACCTCTTACACGCATCTGCCAGAAGCGGCTTCCTCCTTTGTTTTAAAACTAACAAATAAAGTGACATTTCTCACATATTGGCAACTAGCACCAAACTGTACTTAGAGGATATTGCCTGTACTGTATTCATCTCTGACAAAACCCTAGGAATTAATGTAATTCACTCGCAGGTTTACAAAACCAAAATCATACATATTTAGATCACATCCCTGGTGGATTCAGGTCTCTGGAGTTAGTGAACAGAAGTTAAACCACATCTCACTAGACAGCTCCTTATTGCCTATGTAGCCCAGCTTGCTGCACGTGCAAGGAACGCACCAGCTCCTCAAAAGAGGGATCCAAGGGACTGGTTTTACAAAAGAAGACTTGAATCGTCATGAAACATCCCACTGCAGTCAAACCACACCTCACTTGGAAGGTCGTTGAGCACGGGTCTGCAAAACCTGTTCGGGTCTGCAATCAGAAGTGATGGAAACCAAACGGAGCGTGCTGGACGCTGCCGGCAGCACGGCACGGCAGCATCTTCCTGCCGAGACTGCTGCGACCGACCCCGGCATACAGCTCTCCAGCCCAAAATACCTGTGGGTTTTCAGTCAGAAGAAAGCCTCCAGTTGTTGGTACTCTCAAGCAAGGACCCCAATCACCTAGACTAAAATTTGAAGGGGAAAAAAAAATTACAAAAAAAAAAGCGCTTTTCCAAAGATGTAATTCAGTCACCAACTCAGCACAAATCCAGCACCAGCTGCAGCCCAATTAAAAAGCAATTACATTCATGGGAAAACGGTTTACTCAGGGAAGAAAAAAAATTCTACCTACATAAACAGTGTTAGGACTCTAAAACAAGACTCTAAAAGAAGTATCAGCACCTTCCTATTCAACAGTAACGAAACAGCCAACTGGGTCAAACAGACAGTATTTCTTGCACTGCTCTCTGGTTTCGTCCTCAAGTCAGAAAAGAGGATACAAAAATCCACTAGTTCAGGGACTTTTTAATGTATTTTCTTCATTTTATGAAAAACGCCCATCCGTGATTCCTCACCCAGACACGGGAAGCTGAATTACACCGAGGGCTCAGAGGTGCTGAGCGTTTCTCTGCTGAAGTCAAAAGGCTCAACCACCTTTCCTAACTCGGAGGAAAGGAGCGATGCCAGGAGCACAGAGCTGGCCCAGGGTCAGACTGGGGTCTCTTTTGGCTTGTCAGTGGGCAGCAGGCAGGACTCGGGGGTCTCGCCCAGAGCTGGGCCATCGGAGCAGGGCACGGGACATCGCGGGACACAGCCTCGCCGCAGCAGTCGAGCACGGCCACGACGGAGGAGCAACTGTGCAAAAGCCGAAACGTTTTCTCAGACATCCCACCACTCACCTTGCCCCTCTCGCTTTAACTGTCATCGGGAAACAAGACAGTTTTATTACCAGCCTGATCCCAGACTAGCATCTCACATTTCAATCGTCACCCTGCACATCTGCCCTTGGCAGCTCTACATTTTAGCCCCCTCAGATGCAAATCCTGTTTCTCTATTCTCTTGTCTCATTCCCAGACAGTACGTGGCTCTTTCATCATTATGCAGTCAATTAAGCTTTGGCTACCTTATCTTAACAGCTCCAAATAAGCTGGTGATCTTCCTGAAAGGTGATACATTATAATTGCTTCCAAAATGGCAAGAAAGAGAATAGTGAAATATGAGACTCCGAGGTTATTTGAATTAGCCCTGAAATTAAAAATGGCCCAAAAAAGCACCTAAAGTTATCAGGGCATTTGCTTAGATCTTCTAGTACTGGTCAGGTTTGTATCACCTGTTACAGCTGGTGTTACTTCCCAGGAAACAAGACTCGGGATCTTTTGTTCTAGAGATCCTACAGATAGCAGCGATGCTGCCAGCTCCCAAATTCAGGCAATGAAATAGATCCACTGCGCTCACCGGCACCGAGCACATCGGGGGAAGAGGGTAACGGGTGCCGAAGCCTGGCACAGGGCACGTTTCAGGTGCCCAGACTCTATAGGTGTCCCTCGTATATGTCAACAATTTTTCAGAGTCTACAGCTCAGACAGTCCCAGGCAAGCCCAAAGCAAACAACTCTCTCTTCCTTCCAGCTGGGGCTGGGGAACATCACAGTACGTTTCTTGCATTGCTGTGATCCTCGCTTTCATCCCTGTGATTAACGAGATAAACATCTAAGCAGCCATGAAAGCTGGGTCCGGTTAAACGTCCCGATTGTGAGGTTTTTAGATGAGTGGGCAGCAATTACACCCCCTTCCGTCCACATTTCAAAAGCCCCTGATGAAACGCAACTCACCCCGAGCTCTTCTAGAGAAATGACAAAGGTAACTCCCGGCAGGAAAGGATTTGGGGCTCTCCACCCCCGGCAAAACGCCCCTGCTCACAGGCGGGGTGGATAGCTGGCTGCTGCTCCCCGCAGCCCCCCCCGGGCGCAGGGAGCGGGCGGTGGGGCAGACCAGGAGAGCCCACGCTGCAGGACCCAGCGCAGCTCCCACCAGTGCGGACCAGCGCCCTGCGCCAGTACCAGCTCCGGAGGGTCAAGCTCCAGGCGTTCCCCCGGGGACCCGGCAACGGCAGCGTTCCCTGCTACAGCTACTTGCCTAACAATGTGCGTTATTCCTTTGTAGTCTGTTCTGAAAAAAAAAAAAAATTAAAAAAAACTGTTCACAATTTCAAAATGCGACAAGCTGATTTAACTTGGACGTGAGCACGTGTGTTTCGGCTTAGTACGAGAACTGATCAGCGAGGAGTCTTCAGTCTGTTCTGAGCCAATAATACTTAGATTCTTTCACCAGCTTTTCTTTTAAGGAGTATCTGAAGCATACGTCGCAATGGCAGGCGATGCTGAGCAGACTTGCACTGCTAACCTGGGATCCCAGTACAGAATATTTAACAGATTTCTGAGCAGGTAAACTAAAGGATTAAAAATATTTCAAGTTGCCATACTGAAGAAGATAAGCAAGCCTATTTATTATATAGTATTTAAGACTACTTAATTCCAATCCACTTCTCATGTCAGATATATTTAACTGTAGCATTTCTGACTTCAATCATTGAAGATTTGGATTAGCCGAAGTCCTCTGGGAAAACAAGATGCCTGCCTAGCCGAGATTCCTGGAGGCAACGCCACACAGGGTGACTGCTCGGTCCTGAGGGAATACCCTCTCTCTTCCCCTTCCTTCTCCTGGTTTTAAAGTAAATATACCATAAATACTAGACCCGCGGTGTTTTGCCACAGCCAAGCACAACCTGACTGCTCAAAGAAAGAACGGCACCACAGATGAATAGCGTGCAAGGCAGTCCAGACCCATTAGGTCAGCCAAGCTCATCGGGGTGTGCGGACATTAAGGGATACTTGTTTTATTTGGCAAAAGGAGTAGAGAGAGAAATACATTTTGATTCACCACACCAGTTATCTTTAAAATAAGTACAGCCCCTTATTTAAAATACGAGTATTGAACTGTGTTGTCAGAAGCAGATTAATTGCAGCTTCCAGGAAAAACTTCGAGCTTATTTCACATTGACTTTTATTCCCACTTGAATTAAGTTCCTTATGTTACACCGACTCATTTGAATTTTTTGAATTGGTTTTGCATAGTATCATTTACTGATGTACTATCTTTAATTACATAACACACACACGCTCTCCAACTACATTATTAATGAAAGTGTTTTTAATTAAATGGCTCTCAGCATAATATTCAGTCATTAATTTCACATGCTCAGGATGTGGAGAGATTTTATTCTGATGGTCTGGGGAAACTTTGTACTTTAGATGAGGGATACTTCCAAAGTGATAGTTTTAGAGTGAAGCTGAAAATCATTATGAGCACTGAATTACCCTCTCAGCAGCTGGTGCCACAGTTCTGCTCTACTGGGTATTATCTATTCTTCAGCTCAAGTGCTCCTTTTGCTCCACCATGCTTCACCACTGGTAATTTTAAAATGTCTCTCAACGGATTCACATATATTCCACAGTGAATAATATCGGAGTTATCTTTTAGGAACAATTTACACTTAGACAATGGCACTAAGGCTGCACCCTCTACAAGAAAAAGCTCTGCACCCTCCTTTCTAATTATATGTTGCCCACCTGCCTCCACTCTTGAACTTTCAGTGCTCTTTGAAGTGACAAAGAGCATTCATGCTCTTGGGGATCGGGCTGTTTTTTGCCTATCCACCAAATGGAGGCACAGACGCACACTAGTACATTATGCAGGCACTGCTGTAAGCGACGCTTGTAAGCGTCCTCTTCGCACCTGCTGCAAAGATTGCCAATTATGGCCAAGAGACAAAAGAACAGTATTAAAACATTCTTTTTTTTTTCCATACTAGCACAAATGTACCATTGCCTTACCCAAGGCAAGTAGACCAACTTGGGAAAGGAGGCCCACCCAAGCAGTCCTGTACAAGCTTTTCCCTTCCACAAAGTCTCCAGAAAGCATTCACTTTCATCTCAGTTTATGCCTTCGATCTATTGATTACAAAGAAATCCCCACTTTTTACAAAAAAAGTTATAGGACACCATTTTCCAGGAAGACTTTGGAAGTCTTGGCAGTGATTTTTCTGTCTTTCTAGAAGAGCTCAGAGGAACTTGAGAGTAACAGGACTGCACACTACTGTATGTGTTTGACCTGTGAATTTTGTGGTTTGTCCATCTTCCCCAAAGGCAGCTGCATATACAACAGTATTCTGGTAGGACTGTTCCTGGGACTCCTGTCATCTAATTAGTCTCTAGTCTCCAGGCAATTAAGTCCTGGCAACACATAGTCCTGGACTTTTGGTTTCGAGTAACGAAGTCCTTCCCAAAAACCTGTCCTCTAATTTCTTAGACTTAAAAGCCTTCTCGCCAGTGCTAACACCCAGGAGGAGAGGCTCAGCTCTTGCCCATCCCATTCTCCTGGAAGCACAGCATCCTGGATTACGTCTCACCTACCGATCCCTCGCCGCTTCAGCTCAGTTTCCTGCTGTAAGGCTCGCACTTTTGGATTCCTCTCCCTGCTCTGCTGCCCTACAGCTGCTGTTCTCCTTGAGCTCAAGGTTGGCCCTTCCAGCTCCGCTCCTGGAGCCTAACTGCGGTGAGACACCCGTCACGAGCTCTCTCGGTCTCCACCTCACTTCAGCCGAGCAAAGAAAACCTTGTGGAGAAGGAGCAGACAGACAGGGAGGGTAGAAATTAGAATAAACGCTCAGAAACCGTCTGTCAGCAAGATGAAATCAATCCCTTACTTCCTTGGGAACCAAAAAGACTGAAAGGACTTAAGCTAGTGAGTTCAAAACCTCGTTAAAAATCATAGCAAGACTCATCTCAGAGTCACCACGTTTTAGTGTGCTGACTGGAGAAAAGCCATGGGGGCAGACCACAGCTAGCTACGGGCTAGCAGCGGCAGAACCTGTATTTACAAAGCCTCACCATTAAAGATGATTGCTTCGCAGGGTTTTTAATGGAAGGGGAAAGAAAAAAGGGTGAACACAAAAAATCCAATAGAAACCTACTATGTCAAAAAGATACTACAGATGGACATCCAGTGCATTTAAAATGGATTTTAGAGAAGAGAAATAACTGATGTTTTTATATGACAAGACTAATGATAATAAATGCCCACATTCCCAGCATTGCATGTCTACATAAAACATTGCACCGTAATGAAGATAATTGAAAGTCATACTTTCATCAATATTTAATTAGCATTCGGTGCTAACTCATTATTTCAGTACAATTAGTTTGACATCTTGCTGTATGGCCTGCACAGATTTCCTTCTAGAGGGTCGTTTTATTGGTGGGACATAAGTAACACTAGACATGTGCACCTTCCCTGAGGCTTCCAGAGGACTATGAAATATGGAGAATATGACTGACATTTTAATCTACTGCAGGATACAAAAGCATAATATTGAAGCTCAAAATACGCACGTGTATTTGGCTAATGCATTTTTGTAATAAGGGAAATATTCCACTAAATGAACATTTTCAGAAAGCAAATTGTACCATCATCACGCCTGCCTTTTCCTCCCTGAACCCCCTGGCTTACATACCCAGCGATAATTCAGTAAACCAGACCAGCAGTGCCTTATGTTAGCAACTGAAAACCTCTGTAACTAACAATTTTAAGATGATTCCCCATAAATGTGTAGAAACCTCTACAAAAAAGTGAATCTTCAGATGATCACAGAATACAAGATAACTCCCGATGACTGGGATATACTTTGCAAGAGCAGGTAGACAAAGGACAAAAGACGCTTCAGAGTCATTTTGTCAGTCAGTCCAACTTGTAAAATTACTTTAGAGACATCTTAGTAGCAGACATAATGCAAACTGCAGAGTTTTCTTTCTACATCCTTAGAGCAGTGGTCCTCCCCAGGGGATACTACACACAGTTGGTAAATGGGGTATTGCTGCCACAAAGAAAGAGAAGCAAGGAAGCAAGCAGGCTAACAGTCTTGACTTAAGTTGAAAACGCACTGCTTTTATTCCCAGATGTTAAATGAAGTGCTTGAATAGATCCTGAGCATGCTGCATGCAGGGATTTTCTGAACTACCTTGAGTCAACACGGAGCCCGTTTCCAGAAACGGAAAGCAGCCATATGCATGCTTCGTTAACACCTAATCTAGCATTTTCCAAAGACAAGGGACTACAGTTGGTGAAATGTAGGATAGGACTTCCAAAACTGTTGCAACACATTCAGAATTGTCATTTATTGGAATTTTGACCAGTTTTAAGCATCTTGAGTTGGCCACACCCCCAAAATTTGAGATTGCTCAGATCATTATTTTCCTACAGTTAAACATTTCCTTCAAATGTCTGAACAAAGCTTTAATGAGAGTTACAAATTATGAACCGGTACTAACAGCTAAGTGGGAAGTTTTAAGATCTGCTTTAAGAGCTGCTTTCCTTCACTTTGCACATACTCACTTTTTTATTAAACAAGATCCCCTCCAGCTGATCGAATTTTGGAATTTTCCTCACTTCTACATTCTCAAACATGTACTACTTGCAATTTTTAAGGAAAAAACGGTTCTTTTTAAAATGATTTTTAAGCAAAGGCAAATCTAACGAACAGATTCTCTAACTTTGTTACTTTTGAAAACTAGTAATACAGTAATATTCATGTTTAGCATGCTAATGTATCAACATGTTTAAAGAACAACAAGCAATCGCTCTTTAACATTGAAAAATGCTTCTCAGCTGGCTTGGCAAGCATCATTTTTGCCATGCAAGCTTCTTGTACGCGTTTTTGTTCAAACCCCTTTACCGGGCTCCAGAAGGACACACATCACGTCAGCACACAGGTCCTGGGCAAGGACCAAAGAAAGATCCTGTTCTCCTCTGAATTCTTCCTGCAGATCTTCCCCAGTGCAGTTAGAGCAGCTCTGCCATACACCTACTCAGAAACAGGCTATTGAGCACGGCACTCACAACAGAGCCAGAATCTATTTCTTAGTGTCATTTCTCTTCACCTACTCCCTTAGCAGCTGTTTACCCAGGAGAGTGGGAGAAAAAAAAAAATCTGCAAGGTGCAAATGGGAAAGAAGAGTACTTGGCCTGCAACGTGAAGGCGGCATCAAGTCCTTCCAGCTCAAACTCACTGGAGATAAAAGCACTCATCACCTGTGTACACTCTTGCTTATCAATTATTTGATGAATCCTCTGTTTCAAATATTTGACAAAGACACAAAAGAAAAAAAATCCACAACATAAAGCTGCAATTGCCCCTTTCTTATTCTGGTTTGCAGAAGACCTTCCCACCTATGACTGTTCACATACAAGAATTAAGTGCGAACAACCTCTTAACAAACCCTAGCGGATACTTTTGCTGAGTGTGCACGCGCACGCACAGTTAAGCATACTTCAGGGAAATTAATCCTAAATGCATGGGAGCTTGTAATCAAGCCAATAGTATGTTCAGCTGCAAATTCCAATGATGCAGCATTCTCAAATACATTTATATTACATTTAGAGAACTGGTTAGAAAAAAACCAAGCATTTCTACTGGTGGAAAAATGTACTGATGTGACAGCTGAAGACTAGATACAAGGTGTATACTCACCATGAAAATAACCAGAGTGATCAGGGCTCTAATACAGTTTTTACTGCTCAACTGCTAGGTCCTACTGCCCTGCTGGAGAGCGCCGGTGTGGACAACGCAAATGCCCTCCTTCACTTCACCCTCAACTTCACTATTGAAGCTACAATTGCTGAATAAATAGCTTTGACAACCACGTACAAGGATATTAACTGTTAGCAGATGAGCAGTGATGCCTCAGCTCTACCCAGCCAGCCATGCCCTTTGCTTTCCTCCTAGGCAGCACAGTTCCTCTGGGGGAACTGGCATTTCCCTTATAGATGTTTAAACCCTGTTTATTGGCAGGAGTAGAAGCCAGTTCTGACACTCAAAGTTTAGCCTTATAAGAAGAAAGTAAAGATTACAAAACTACGCCAGCAATATTGATGGCTCATTGATAGGAATCTCTACATACAACTAAATTAATCTCTACATACAGCTCAATAAGCTTCTTACTTTTATTACTGATGTGGTCTCAGTGGCACTGAACATTGCTGAGCCAGCCCTGGTTTTTGTGTTTGTTTTTAAGGAATGAAGAAAAACATTCATGCCAGGAAAAACTTCTTTTCATCTTTGTAATTCATGCTAAAACACAAACAAGGATTATTGTTAAAGACAGTCTCGGCGCAGCAGCACCTTTCTCTACATGTTTTTATCTGGAGTAATCAGGAACAAATGTTTAGTTTGCTCTCTGCAAACAAGCAGTGAGGGAAGATTAAGTCAGTGCTATCAGCAAGTCTATAAAGTAAATACAATGACTGTTCATACAATGACTATGACCAAGAGCACAGAGATGATTATTTATTATACAAAATGAGCCCAACTTAGAAATGCTCTTGGTTTTATACCACATGGAGTATCCTCAACAGCTGATTATTTTATATACGTAAAAAAAAACAAACCCAGACCTTTAACATTCCTCCTCTTAACATAAAGTCATAAAATACCTGCATATTTTACCTCTGTTTCTTTTTCTAACTGCCCAGAATATCACCTTATTTGAAAACTGCAGCCACCTGCTCAGGGCATCCCTTGGTTGCTTAACCCCCATCTCAATACTTCCTGAGCATCCATACTAACATTTTTGGGGGGGTAATTCTTCCAGAGAGCCAGTTTCAATATTCTGCTTAAGTACTTTGATTAAAATTTGTACAGAATATTCACAGAGGTGAATATAACTGGGGCACACTGTCCGAGTAAACACCATGTATTTAACTAAACAAGTGGCAAGACAACGAGAATGAAATATTTGTTGATTAAAAAAAAAAAGTAGTTGAAACCGCAAGCACTCCATTTTTTTGATGAAGTATGTCTAAACAAGTAGTCTTTTTATAGCTGCCCAAAGAGATGCTAATTTCAGATACAGAGACCCTGAATTCTTGCAGGCTCCCAGAGCTTGGACACACCGATTCCTACACTCCTGCCAATTCCTCGGTCACCTTAATCAGCACCACAAACACCATCAGTTTAGGAGTCCCGAACCTAGTTACGAGCAGAACCCATCCTATTACATATACCCAAAAGCTTTTACAAGTTCTACCAACCATGTATTATCCCAATAAGCATCTGAAATATCTGTCCTCCAGACTGCAGGCGGGAGAGCT
This sequence comes from Aquila chrysaetos chrysaetos, assembly GCF_900496995.4. Taxonomy (NCBI): domain Eukaryota; kingdom Metazoa; phylum Chordata; class Aves; order Accipitriformes; family Accipitridae; genus Aquila; species Aquila chrysaetos. The sequence continues at coordinate 47,426,726 of NC_044009.1, read as the reverse complement.
GCAGAGCTGGGGCAGTCCTCTTATGCAGAGGCAGGGCAGCTTCAGCTTCCAATAACGGGGCAGCCCCGGTCCCAGGAACAGCACACCCACAATTTATAATGAACCATCGTCTGCAATTTGGCACCTTTAACACTGCGTCTAGCACCCCGCTCCCTACGGCACTTAAATGAGGCGGGCTAGGGGAGCCCTTTGTTTTAACCATCTTCTGGTGCTGCACGCCTTACAGCTTGTGGTTGTTTAAATCCGTGCATTTTTCCTCAATCCTGTGAAAGAGGACAGACATCGTGCAGAAGAAGCATCATCATTTTTACCTCCTGAATCTTCATGTTGCCTGTCCCCATGTTCTCCCAGACACGGAAGAATGCCAAAATGATCTAGAATCACATGGTAGTTTGGGCAAGACCAAAAGCTGAGTACAAACATTTCGCCTCAGACCTTAGCGTGATACCTGTCTATAAATCAGTCATACTGACTTGTTTGTTTTTGCAAGGTCCTATTTGCATGGTGTTCATTATAGCCCCAAGGTATTTTTCTGCATTAGTAGCTTTAAAGCATCTCCTTTGCACAAAAATCTTTCAGCTGATTATCCTGGCAAATATTAAGTTCCATTTCTTCAAGTTGAATCTTTACTTCCTTCCAATCTATTATGAAGTTTTATCCTTTTGCCCTTTTTTCTGCTACTGAGAAAGCACTTTTGTTTGATCTCAGTTCTTCCCTCTGGATGAGCATTTGTATCAGAAGAGGCAAGACTAATTAAGCAGAAACCAAAATTGTTTGGGTTTTTTTGTTTTTTAGGGTTTTTTTAAGGAGTCAAAGGTTAGATACCTGCAGAGCAGCATGGAAAGCTTGAGCTCCTACGCAGACAAAACACCAATGCCTTTCAAAACCTCATGCTGCTGATTTTAAACACAAAATTTGTATGATGATCTATTTGCATAAATCCCTCCACGTCTGCATGTTAGGAGTAGGACAAAACAGAATGACAACATAAAGGAGGCATACAGAGACGCTAAAAATAAAATAAAAAAACCCAAAACCTAACAAACAAACAACCCAAAACCGAAACAACCTCTGAAGAGCAGACACCCTACAGGATTTACCCAGTTCTGCCATCTTGCAGATCTAAATGTTTTCCAAAGCTGATGGAGACTCAAGGACGAGTTAAAGCTCCTGACGACAGCTTTGCATCCCTACACTCCCTACCTATCCACTTAAGAGTAGCTGGGAAGAAACTGCTTTACAGACAAGATCCAAGACCTGGGTTATGTCCAGGTTATTTGTTGTGGAAAAAGCATATTAAACTATCTAATGCATGTACCATGTTCTCTCTGTTCAATTGAAAATACAAAACTGAAAATCTGAAAAATCCCAGCACCCCAAAGAAATAACAGACAAACCTGGCTCGCCAACATACACAAATTTACATTTTTTTTTTAGAAACACCGGAGCCTGAATATGCAAATTATAAGAATGTATTAATTATCATTAATCATTCCTTCACAAAGACTAGAACTAATTGGAGAAGTAATTTGAGAAAATTGAAGTACATGACAGAAAGCATTAAGATTCATTAAGTTTCAATTCTCTGGTCTGTCAGCTTGTCAAAAGTAGATGCCTGCTATTCTAGCATTACTAGTAAAACACTTCAGATTTTCCTAATCTAGTATACAATTTAACCCCTCTTTTAGTTTGTTCCAAGATAACTACATCTGACATGACACATTTTTTGTTAAAAGGCACTGTTACAAAGAAATTTCTATCTCACTTTCTTTTAAAATCAGGAAAATTGAACTTGCTGAAGTTTCATTTATAAAGCATTTGCAGGTTCACTAGATATTTTGTATTTATTTAAATTGAGATGTGCCAGCCCACACTCTAAAAAACAATAGGGAAAAAAACAAACACAAGGCATTTGAAGAAAAAGCTACATTCAGAGAGACATCTACCCTGCTCCACACCTATGCCTCAAATTCACATTGACCAGAAAAGCCAATAAATACGCAACAAGTTCTGGGCATTATTTGCCCTAATGGTTACAGCCAAGAGCATTTGAATATCTATAAAGCAATAGCAAAGAGGTAGCTTAGAAGTTTGTCTGTACATAGGCACAGATGCCCCAGCAATCTAGATCAAACAGTTTTGGTTAACTTCAGCTGCACTTTCAGCAGCCAACTACACAGCCAGCCAGCCTTAGCGAGCACACCCTGCACGTGCTTCCCCCCATGCCAGTCCTTACAAGAGCAGCAGAGAAAGAGACAAACAAATTTTTATGTCCCTCTATTTGTTGCCCTGGGATAATCCTCCCCAGGTAAATTGTACTGGCATAGACTCTTTTGATCCAGCACAATAAAACAGTGCTGCTGTAAGGGAGAAATGAAGTCTTGGTAGTGTAAGAACTCCCGCGTGTGCGTGTCTGAAAGGAACAGCTCATCTGCAAGATCTGACAGGGACAAGATGCAAAATTTAATAGACTTTTCTTTTTCCTTTTAAAACATACAGTGTGGGCTTTATGGAGAACATCACAGCTCTTAATGTGGGGATGGCGCAACTACCCTACCAAGATTTAGTCTTTGCTGACCACGGTAGGTAAACATTTTAGTTGCATACTTCAGTAGCAAGTAGGTGGTTTGTTTTAAAATTTCAAGACTTTATAAACTTTACACAGCTGTGTTAGAAAATTGTGTACATAATACATTCAAGTTAATTTTAAAGCTTACAGAAGGTTACCAACTTAAAAATGAAAGATTTAAATAGTTTTCTTGGCAATTAAGGTTAAAATAGGAGGTCAGCCTGCAGTTAAAGCTTCTATGCTTTAAGAAGTCACCCTATTAGAATTTTTTTGCATATGCTTCCAAATTTACCTTTATTAACTGAAATGGCTCAGTCAACTATGCAGTAAGAAACGTGGGAAGTCAAAAACCGTAACTGCTTAAAATGCAGCACAAATTGCCTCCATTCTGATCAGCAGCGCAAAGTTTGACATGGTACAATTTATTTTCTACACGACTATCACTGCCAACACATGAAACATGCATTAAGTTTGGCAAAGCACACATTTTTCACTCGTTATATACATACCCTTAATTGAAATACAGAACCTGCACAAAAACATTGTTATGCTCCAAACTCTATTAAGAATGCAAGACAAGAATGTTACTATCAGGTAACGTTTTCAAAGGAAGTCCAATCCACTCTCTGCTTTGCAGGACGATCACCACATATTGCTACAGCTCCAAGTCTCCTTCAAAATACTTTAACAGAGAACTCAAAACACTCTTGTTAGTTTCTCTATAAGCCAAGGCCAAGCAAACTCTGCAAAATTACTTCTTCCCTGCTGAGTCTCAAATCACAAGCTCATTTCTGTTATTTATACTTGACTTACAAGAAACCCAATTTTACACTTAAACCATCAACTTCACATACTGTTTAAAATACAAGTTATTTGACAACCACTGGAATGTTATCTCTATTCCAAAGCACTCATGAATTGTCACAGCTGAGTCTGGGGGTTATTTTTGCCTAGATACAGTGCTTGTAGTGGAAAAAGCAAGTCCTTCGCATCATACACCTGAAATGCTTCATTCGACTTCTGCGCTTGTATTTCTTCCAGCTTTCTCTGAGAGAACAAAGAAGGAATCTTCAAAATTGATAACAATAAAAACATGTTCCTCTAGTGGAAAATTACCAAGAAGTCTACAGAAAGATAAACTGTTCAAAACTATTCTAATTTTAACAGCAATTAACAGCATTTCCTCTATTACCACACTATCACAATGTTAAGTGCAAAGTTATTTGTGTATAATGGAAGTAGTTTGATCATTAATATAATTTACTTAATAAACGTGGCAAGTAAAATTTGTAGTGGAATGGGTAATACTCTAAAATAGTAATTGTAACAGAAGTTATCTAAAACACGGAAGAACATTAAGAGTAAAAGGTCATATTCTTCCATATAGAACACAGCTAAACTTAATGAATTCTTTATTAAATAAAACAGTAAATTAGGTAAGATCCTAGAATAAATCAGAATTTCTCATGATGCAGTTAAGACGCAAGTTGTCTGGATTAGTCAGTAACAGCTATGAAGTTTGGAGAAGAGGCACAAAGACACACTTTAATCAGAATTTCTCACCTGTGACTGCTCAGGCTGCACTTTGAAGTACTTTTCTTCTAGTGGCAGTAACGGGGACTGCTTAAGCTGGCACTACTCAGTAGGACATCAAACTATGCCTTCAGCATATGGCAGGGCTGGCAATTCTGGATAGTGAGAGATGCTTTTTACTCTAATAGCATATCTTACCAATCGAGATTCATTATGTGAGCTTTCCCCTTTTAAAGAAAGAGAAGGACATATATTGGACTTCAAATGAGAATTCTCAGAAAGCTGCTAAAGTTACTAGTAATATTTTAGTTAAACCAAGATTCAGATAGATTGACACCGTAAAATACTTTTTTTTAAACAGAAGCATTCAACTAAAAGGACAAAAAGCTTTATTTATGTGCCCAGTTTCCACACAAAAGACTATTAGAATTAATTTTAGAATGAAAATAGGTGCTTTTTTAAGCAATGCTAATTGAAACCGTTTCGCTGAGTAACAAAGAAAACTTTTGTACGATGACAAGATAAACATCTCAAGAAAAAATACTTCAGAAAGACTATGGATAAAAATATAGCTTTCTAAAAAAAGAAATAATGAAGTTTAATATTCTTTACCTAACAGTTGAAGCTCAGTTCAAAAATTTGGACTTGCACAGATAATTTTGTTTACCATTCACAGTGGTTACCAGTCACCTTTACCTTGGAGGTTACTGAAACTGCCTGGGAAGGTGTAAGTTATGCCATTGTTGATATAAACTCCACAAGAACTGTAAGGTGAATCATTGCGGAGTAACTTAAGGGATGTATGTTTTAAGCAAACGTGGAGAATTTTGCATGTACCTACACACAAAACAGCGATGTGCTATGCTAAGAAACCCAAGATAGCCCTGTGACGACAGCTCTGTATCCTTATTTGTTACCCAAGTCACCTTAGGAAGAACTGCAATAGTTGACTGCCACATTTTTGCCGTAGCCTAGATAACACAAGACAGGTAATTGTGTTTGTTCAAATGGCCTGTGTCACTTTTTGTGATGTAACTTACCTTGACGTCGTCGTTTTCTGGAGTTCAGTGTGTCCAAAGTCAAATGCATAGAGCGCCACATTAACAGTCCTACATATTTTTGCAAAACATCTATAAACATATTAAACCCCACAAACTAACCATATAGATTATTCTTACATACCACTTCTGTAACAAACGCAAGCAACATTCCTGTTCTATGTGGTCATTTTATGCCTGTACTCCTTAACAGGGGGAAAAAAAAAAAAAACCAAACCCAAAAAACAGAAGACAACAGTTTTCGATGGTAGGTGGAAAAAGAAACCAAAATCTCTTACAAACCATGAAGCCCATCTTCATTACCACAGGATCAACTCTTCTTCCCACAGAGTATCGGTTCTGACAGAGTCTGTGTAAAGGCAGTCATTTCTCTCAGGTAAGCAAGTTACAAGCTGTTCAGAGCTCCAAGTTATTTGAAAGCGTCAAAATGGAAAAATAACCAAGGTACTGGAGACCAGGGCAAGACTGCAATATGATCCTCCCCCAAAAAAGGCTTCCAAAAGGACAGCAGTATCTTTTACACTGGTAAAACTGGACACTGCTGGTAAAATACCCTTCTCAAAGGAGAGAAGCAAAGGTAGCCATTGTGAACATACACAGGATTAAAAAAAAAAAACCAAAAAAACAAATACAAGCCACACAGACACATTCTGTATAAGTAACAACTTTATTGTAACTTGATGTGCTGAAATGCAAAAATATTTTCAGCAACAAGGTACAAAAAGTATTTCACCATTAACATCAGCTGATAAAAAAAGGCTGGATGGTTTGATACAACTGTTTACATATCTGAATTCTCTTAATCATTTCCACCCCAAAACAGGTCTAAGTCATTTCACTGGTTTAATTTCTAAAATAGGACTCATTGATCTTAAGCCTTCAAAAACCAGGTTACAAATACGGTGAAGTTCCTTGCAAAACACGTGAAATAGTGAATTCCCTTTACAAACGTAGTCCATTTACTGTAAGCAGAAGCCAAGTTATGAGACTAAGTCAGTGTCTTGCTAGCTAAGGAGCTAAGCTCTGCACAAAATATGCTTTCAACACTGGACAAAGAGGACCGTTAACATTCCATTTGTCAACTACAAAAAAATAAATCAATTAAGCTTAGTAATTTTAACCAACTGTAAAATTCAACAGTATTTCAGGTAGCAATACCTCACTTTTGCAACTCACTGTCTTTTATGAAACACAGTTTCAAATACTGCACATTGTTTTATTCTCCCAAGGAAGAAACCTTGCCATGAGGATTTAAAAGGAACACAATCTCCATGTAGGTCTTCTACTGACCTTCTGTGCAAAGGTGAATTTTATACTAAATACTCAACATTTAGAAAAACATCAGAACTAGAGTAACTTGTAAAACTAACTTTGTGTCCATGATTACCACATTTTGACATACACTTATCTTGTAACAGCAAATATTTTCACATTTTCACAAAAATATACTATTACTCAACTTGTATCTGTAATACTCCACTTTTTTTCTGTTGTTCCCACCCCAGTGAAACTGAATTTAGGAAGCAAGAATTAACATGCAACAGAGCTCAAAGGGGTAATTTGTAACTTTTCCACCTCAATTGTGTATCAAATAGCATTCTCCTTCACCTTTAAAAATACCTTTTTAAAAGATCTTGTATCCTGTTAAATCTTCCCTTCATTACAACAGTTTCCTAAAAAAGGCACAATGTGTTCATACTTCTGCATGCAGTAAATGGACTAGGAAATAAGGATTATTTATTGAAGCATCTTCCACCCAAAGCATCTCCTTAGGAGAGGTTCAAATGGAAAAAAAAAAAATATAATACATAATAGCATTTTAACAGCAAATTGAGTCCTTATTTTTAGAAAGTCATTCTTGACAAAAAACACCGCACAGTCATACACACACGCGCACGCACACACAGGAGACATGCAGGGTTCTCCCCAGAACAGTATGGAAGCGGTGGTTCACATATATCTGAGGGAGTAGTGTTGGCAAGCCAAAACATGGCACCTTCATACATTATATTCCTATTCTGTATATAAAACTAAGAAAAAAACCCTAAGATTTCAGCCTGAAAAAACCGTCCTTTGTATTAGATAGTTTTCTATCTGCTGCACTTAGAACTGACAACCGAGGTTTTGAAGGGCAAGCTCTTGAGATGTGGGGAATAAAAACAAGCTACTGAATCCGAAGAAGGTTGTAATTACCAGCTATCCCGTTCCAGTGAGAACACTGCATGTAGTTAATTAAAGAAGAGGTGAATAATTAGTGCACTCACTTAAGAATACAGCAACTGTTTTACCTTTTTCTTAAGAGCTGACAGAACTTGAAAACATACATAATAAATAAAATCAAATCTAAACAGATCAGTATCATGGGTTTGCTTTTTTTCTGTTAGTGTAATGTCACTGCCTGACTTGAAAAGTGGATGCTCTACAATGTAGATAATATTACAGCACAGTGCCTGACATTTTTTGGTACAAAGTGTGCTATTAAGCTTCTAAAGAACAAAGTTTTCATAAAAGTCCTTAAGCTTTCAATTTGATTACTGTATGTTGTTACTTTAGAACAAGCTGAACTGGACAATCATTACAGCATTAAATATTCAAGTCACTTTGTATGTTAGAGCTGCAAGTTTCACCAGTGATGAGTATGAGGATACATAGCCCTAACGCATTACACAGTGCAGCAAAAACATCACTATTTTGGAGGGAACAATTACCTTTACATCTTATTGTGAAGAGTGCTTATGAGACCTTATTTTAGATAAATATCTAAAAATTGATAAAAGGATAAATCTCTGTAAATATATAATTTGATGCCTTATGTACTATTAAAGTTTCTGATTTTACACTCTATCCGTCATAAAGATTGAGTTAGAAGGTAAGAAGAAAATGGATGTTTAGAGGTTATTTTAGTCTTCAAAACTGGACTGGGCATTTTTTCCAATTTACCTTTGCTAATGGTTTACTAGATGCCAAAGTATAAAACTATATACTCTTTCCTCTGAAAATTATTTCATTCAGAGCAATTCAGATGAATCTTAATGAAATGAGGATGGAGATAGAGTTTAAGATAGTAAACAATCTGAAATTCTTCCTCTCCTCCCTGCGTAACTTCTTTTTTAACAGGCAAACTAAAACCCTTATGCAAATACATTTATAAATTAGGTGAGATCTCCTCCCATTCCCCACTGCTAAACCCAAGTCTTCCCAAAAAAGAAATATAGCATATTATCACTATTACAGTAAACTCAATGCAATAACTCAGGAAACATTTAGAGTGTGCACTACTGCAGACTTTTCCTCCCAATTGTAAACAAAGCTATCAAACACTGAGGATGTTGATATTAAAGCTAAGGTTCATATAATAAAGAACTGGCCCATGACAAGCAGTTTACAAATGTTTCATCCTTTTCACATTATGCAGAATTTCAATACCATCCACAATGCTAGTACAATAACTGAAATGCAAGACTGAGCAAGTCTCTGCTTGCAAATACCATCTGACATTTCAGGGAAATATTCCTCTTGATGTGTACATAACCTCCTTAGGTGTTAATGGAAGCTGTGCACATACGTCAAGACAGGAAAAATCCCTTCAAAATTTTACCATTCACATGCCTTTTTCAAATAAGCGAAAATATTCTGTTACTTAAATATGAAAGCTTGCAATAGCCACCTTCAATTGAGTCTTAAAAAGACATGCCTTTCTTTTCTAACAAAACTAAATCCCATGTGGCTGTGGGCATCTTAAAATGTATCTAAAAAGTTAAGCCACAATTACCTGTACCTCATTAATTCATCAAAAGCAAAATATATATGTACCACACAACATACAAAAGTTACACATTAAAAGTGCATATTCAGAATCCATTTGGCCCATTTCTTCAATTTACATTTGGTCATTCTATGCATCCTTTTTACTCTTCTATGTAACCATACATGTGGGATATAATTTTTCCATATACAATACTATTCTGTTTTCACATTGAACTCTTTACCTCTCGTTCAGTTCTGCATTAAATGTAAACTAATGATGGACCATAAAGAAACACAAGCAAGAGGTTTATTCTGTGTTTCTTTTTACCATTTGGACAGCTTTGACACACACACAATAAGCATTACAAACTGTAATGAAAATACACTTTTGGGCCAAACCATTGCATATTTGCCCCCACAATGAAAAATAAATTATGTTCGAAGCAGTATATTGCCATAAATAGCCTGTAGGCATTCGCTGAAGGTAAACAGGCTCTCCCTATATTTAGCACTTGTCTAGGGTACGTTATGTGCCTCTGGTTCAAGCGCTTTTAATGAGAGGCTAGTTAAAACCTTCCAGTTAGCACAGGACCAAACTATAATCATTTTTTTTTCTTCTGAAAATAATGGAAGATCCCTTTCAAAAATTAATCTTCAGTTATCAACTTTACTGCATTATGGAGCTAGTGCAATCCTGCAGAGCCTAGTCAAAAAGACAAGGCACATTAAAAAATAATAATAAAAAAATCAAGATACATTAGACTATATGGACTAGAGAGTCATTGAAGATAATTTAAGGCCTTTCAGTGAATTAGAGTAATCAGTCTAATTTAAAGCTGAGGATTAAACCATAAATTATCCATCTGAAAAGCAAACAATAGGCTTTTTCAGCTTCTGTTCTGTGGACAAGGATAACAAAAACTCTTGTTATGGTTTGTGAAAACACCTCTGGACATGGAGGAGTAGAGTCAATTCAATTTCTCTAAAGTTCATGGAAGATTTCATGACTGTTTTAGCCGTTTGCGTGGAATGCCAAACTGTGGACACTGTGCAGATGCTAGTGCGCGAAAGGCCTCTGCTACTAAGTGAGGGTGGGAGTGGATCATGGACTTCCAGCCTGCTGTTTCCATTATGTCTGTTGCTTGGCTGAAAACAGAAGTATTAAGAATAGTCACACAATTTTACAAACCAAATGCACAAATGCACAGTGGAGAAGAGCAGGCAAGGCAGAACTACTGCAGAAGAGCAGTTGAGAATTAGGCGACAACAGACGTTATGAACGCCAGTAAGGATGCCATTGGAAAGTAGCAGCAAATGGCAATTTGGGTATATTAGTATCATCACATGTAGGACATAGGGTACTTATTCTGCTCTACTCAGTACCAGCAAGAGCTCAGCTAGAGAACTGTGTCCAATACTGGGCACCGTATTAAGATAACTGCCTTGAAATTGCTCAGGAAAAACAATAAAAATAAGAGGAAGTCTAGAAGAAAATGAGATGAAAAGCAAGGGAAGACATGGTAATCTCATTACAGAGAAGGGCATGCTCAGTTTGGGGAAGGAGAAGGATGAAAAGATGAATCAGCTGAAACTGCAGCAAAAATTATGTAGTTCATATACTAGAAAGCCATGAAGACAGATTCTGGCTGACTACAGAACCCTTCACTGGGAGCTTGCAGTTTCAGTACCAGTGGAGCATACTTGAGAATATTCACTCTTTCTTCAGTACAAGATCATGGACTACATTCAGAATGGCTTTCAATTGCCACTGTTTTTTAACTAATACAGAAGCAACAACAGATTTCAGCAAGTGTCACGCTGACATCCAGGAGATTTAAAACAATGTATGTATTTACTTTTTTGTGAAATAAAAGTGTAAAATTCACTCTGCACAGGAAGAATGTGATGCATTCCACATTGGGATGCATGCCACATTGACACAGGACAAATTTGTAATTTGGAACCAACAGTTTATGCATCAATCCCAAGTTTCCATTGCCCTGCACTTTCAAAAGCCTCTCATGAGCACCCTCATACTGTCTCAGGAACACTGTCAAGCATAAAGTTAGGAGCTGAGCTCTACACTATACGATCTCTAAAAAAAAAAAAAAAAAAAAAAAAAACCACAAAAAACCACCACAACCTTTTGCATATTTCTAATGCAAGCCTTTAATCTTCTGCTGCAATTCAGCAAAGTTAAGTGCCTTGAGAAACAATACCGAAGTTCAGACTTCCTGGTGCCCAGAGTCAGTAAATTAAGCCAGGCCCTCTGATGTTATTTCCCCTGATTTACTGTAGATGCTTTAGCTGAAGCAAAGATGACCAGCATCTTTACTAGCAATTAGCCAAGCCAGAAGTCAGCTCAGTAAATTCCAAACCACTGGAGAAGGAACACATTAACTAGTTTACATTGTTATGTATTCTGACTTATCATTATTAGTTGTTCTACTGTTTTTTTAGTACTTACTTTCTGCCACTCCCTTCCTTTTCCACATCATGCTCAACCATTAGGCCTGTGAAGACTTTTTTTTTTTTTAGAGGAGAAACACTAATTTTAAAGTAACTGGTACAACACATCTTTTAACTTCTCTGGAGGTTCTGATGATAAGAAATAAGTGCTCTGCTGTCCTTTTACTGCTTGAGCCTACCACTGGCTATTGTGAAGCTAGCTTCTTCTATTCCATAATTCACTTGAGCTGTTCTAAATAAATGCTGCAATCAGTCCTACAGCCTGAGCCACATATTCTCAACCTATTTCCAGTGTAGGCATGAGCACTTACAGAGTCAGCCAGATCAGAGGGACCTGACTGACTAGTTGTGTGGCCTCAAGAGTACTAGTGCTGGCATGCGGGAAGGTGCACAAACATGTCGCCAAAGGCAAAAAGAGCAACTACCCTCCTTTCTTTGGAAATACTGCAGGCTCAGATTGACCTAAGCAAGTCTTGAAACCACACTGGGGTTATCACTCCTCCAGGCATAAACCTGGTTAGTCAAGATAATGGTTTCCTTTGTAAAGGTTGCTGCCACCATCTCACAGTACTGATATGTCCATAGGAGAGGAATGAAAACCAGCTATTGTTACCATCTCACACTGGAGGGCAGTTAACTCTCCCTATCATTTAAAGGGGAAAGTCACAATCATAACTGGGGTAGCATCTGCTGAATCCTACTTTACTTACAGTCAGTGACTGGCCTCAGTAGTGTGGAAATGAAGCAACAGTTCTTAAGATCTGCAGTCTATTTAGCAGTGTTTGTACAGAACATCGCGAGGCAGGGAAACTTACTTGCTATTCCAGTTTTTCCCATCTTTACACCCAAGTTGTCTAAGAACACTGCACCTATAAGAGAGAACTGTGCTAATATTGAAAAGGTACACAAAGCATAAATACAAATACATTTAGAGTCTCATAAATATTACTTGCCTGTTAATAAAGTCTATTGCTTGTGCTTTTAACTGTTCAGCGCTGTGCAAATCTGCGAGGATAAGAATGTCAGCAACATTTTCTACCGAGAGGTTACTACAGAGTGCTTCCTCACACATGACCTTCAGCCGTTCCAGTGCATACTGATAAAAGAAAAAACTACACTAATCATTCTTCAAACTCATTCTTTCTACCATTATCTCTACAGTTTTTAAGACAGTTCCAGTCATGAAAATGCTTGGTGCCTCCCAAGCTTAACATCAAACTGCTTCCAAACAGGTAATTCAAAATTCAATATGCTGCATTGAAGAGCCCTCAAATGGTAAGACATGCATTAGGTTTGACACAAAACGATCAAATGCTTTACCAGGAGAACTTTTATTAAAACAACAAAAATAACTCATTCAGAAGTTTTTGTTTTTCTTCAGTTTGGTTACGGAGGAAGAGCAAGGAACAGACACAGGCTCTTTATCAAAGTCATCATTAGACAGGTTCACATCTCAAAGTGCGGGGCAAAAAATTATACAATGGAAAGTTTCATGAAACTGTCCAAGGGAAAATACATTAGCCTGTTTGAAACTAGCTTGTTCCAAGTTTGGCCCCATCTCTGTCTCTGAATTTCCCAATTTCTTCCATACCTTTGACACAGCCTACCGGAAAATTGATGTAAAATAATTACATTCCCATATTATATTTTGCATGAATAAACTGTGCTTCTTTTTTGAAGGATCTCATAGTCTGAACAGGTTTCATTCAGCTGTATACATTTCTATGGAAATCTCACCCATCCCATTTAGTTTAGCACCCTTCAGATACAGTTTAAGTCTGAAAAGAATTTTAGACATGCAAGTGACATATATTCAAGTTGCCACTAATACATTTGTATTGGCAACTGTTCTATGTAACAAAGAAATGCTACTTAAGAAAAGTCAAATTATCAGGTTAACTTCTATGTTTCTAGACCTATGCATTTTTACTTCCATTTTATTACTACAGTACTGCTCACGATACCTTTATTTAGAGTAAATAAATATCAATTGTAGCAAATCTGTACCTACCAGGTAATACAGCAGTGTAATGGCTTTGGTAATATGCAGAACACTCATTTTTAGATTATTATTTCACATTCAGAAGGAATAGCAGAAAGCTTCTAGCAGTTTTTAACTGTTACGAAAAGCTGTAGGGACCTCCTAGCTCACCATTTTTATTTCCTGGTATTGCAGGCAATCATACAACTGTACCATGTGAAGTTCTCTACTTTTATTAATTATGCCCTAAATAAAGGCCAGCATTCACAAAATAACACCATTTCACCTTCCTGCTTGGGTGTACTGAAACTTGACAAAACGCCATCAGTTTTAGAAGATGAGATGCTGGCAATGAGAGGTGAAAAGAATAAGAGAGTGGTTAAGTCACCAAAGCCAGGGTAGTGCCAGGTCAAGAAGATCTTGAAAAAATAGAAGACATTAAGCTGCCAGAAAGAAATTTATAATTGTTTCTTGAAATTAACTACTGGGATGTCTTATATTATCTTAGAATGACTTATATTAGGATTGATTATGAAAACCAGCAGCTGTCACCACTAATGTTTTATGGATATGATTGCACAACCAATTCAGAAATTGCAAAGGTAGTTTAAGAAATTGCCACACACACTGAAGTGAATATTTTCTGGATTCTAAACTACTCATGCCTCCTCAGGGAAAGACAACTGTGTGTCCTCTGAGACTAGCTAACTAAAATTTCAACTCAAGCTGTAAAGCACTGAAGAAAAAAAACAAGGTATTGAGTAAAGTTTTTAAAAAGTTAGAAAACTGTAAATTGTGATATGAAAGGGAATAATCTCACCTTATTTGCTGTGCTGCTATAAGTCCCCTCACCTCAAAAATCATAGTAGAAAAAGTATTTCAGAAAGTGACTATTTAAAGAGTAGACAAGATCCCAATACAGAGGAGATGAAAGATTAGAACTATTACGTTTGTAGGGAAGACAAAAAGGTGAAAGTTCTGAAGTAGCAGTACTTTAGGGAGCACAGTTAACTCAAACACTTGTATAAATCCTCTCAAGAATACAAAGATCTAGGATAAGTTTTATTTAAGAACGATTTTCCAAATCACATTAATAGCCCCCAATTTCTAAAAGAAATTGGATAGTAAATATAATTAATATCTGAAACACTCCTGGTCAAGAAAGATTTATCAGCCTTTTACTGCTAAAAATAAAGTCTATTCTTTCCCATCTTTCTCCATTTCTGATGAGATCTGTTTCTCATATTTTAACAAAAATCAAAATATAAATCAATCTGAAAAAAAGGTTTTGGGTTGGGTTTTTTTTTTGTTAGAAGAACATTCCACAAGCAAACATCAGGTTTGAGAAATTAGGAGTCAATCACTTACTTTGTCTGCAGCTGCCAACAAATTGTCAGCCATTTTTTCAAGGTTTGGTGCTTTTCCTGTGTAAATGAATCTCATCATTTCTTTAAAAACTTCAGGGTCTACATCATTTATTTCTACACGATTCTAGGAAAGAAGAAGAATCAATAAAAGCCTCTGGAATTTAGCTACAACTTTGAAGTGAACATATCAAATATCTTCTTCATGCACACTACAAGTTTTCATTTGCCATCCATCATACAAAATCCTTACAAATTTAAGTTAACATTCAGCAATATTAAGCAGAAGGTAATCAAAATCAGTAGCTCTTAAAGTCAGGTAGAAATCAGTTGGAAAAGCTTCGGCAATAAAAAGTAATTGGAACTTTTTTTCTAGAAATGTCTAACTCTGGACTCTATCGCACAGGCTGTACATAAAAAAAAAAATCAAGGCACAGTTTCAGGAATATTTAAAAGTGCTTCTGAGCTTCCAACCCAACAATGATGTGCTTTGAATATCAGAAGTTAGAGCAGCAGACAGAACAAAGTGAGCCATTTTTGGCTTGACTTAAATTGAGTCAACACAACTTACATTTCGTTCTCAGTATCCAAGAAGCAAACAAAGAAGCACATCTAACTGACATCATGTAGCTCAACACTAACAAAACCATGGTATTACATGCTTGACCCCATCCTCTAATAGTATTCCCTGTAAGCAACTAACAAAGTAGGAAATTATGTCAAAGATGTGGAAGGAAGCACCAGACTTTTGAATGGAGTACAAAAATCACAGGCTATAAGCACACAAGATGTACATGTTCTGGTCTCCTGTCCACTGAACCACATACAGTATTTTGGAGTAGAGCTGCACTGGAGATTTACTGCTAACATGAAGGCGAAGGTGCCCGGCATGGCACGTTACTGGAGCTGGGACATGTCTGGGTTTCTTTCAGTCCAGAAATGCCAACAAAATGCTTCCAATATTCCAATTCTACCTGTGAAAGTTTCCAGATTGGAGAAGTGCCAGGAAGAAAAATGCCATGTTTGTGAAACTCAGTTGTACTACAGCACCATATTCATCTGATGTATTTGTTCACAGAAGTGGCATTCTTGCAGCCTCCAAGACTAAGTGATGATCATCTATTACAATCCTTTAGAGTGAGCTGATCAGTTCCGTGCCTTTTCATGGATTCTGCCTATAACCAACCCATTTTAGATATTCTTCTTCACGAAAGACAAACGCCTCCTCGCTGTGGGAGATACCAAGTGCATAAAAGCAGAAGCAGCTCTCTGTGCTGATTAACTATCCATCCAAAACACTTATACAGGTCAAGTGCCTGCAGAAACTGTGAATGAAAAGGAGTGCTTCACTGCCTCAGGGCTTAATTTGAGTCATAATTCACCTGTTGTTTCTTTGTGTCCTAGCTACCATACAGTATAGCAAAACCTTAGTCAAGCCAATCAGCTTATGTGAAGGTATAAACTAAAGCAAACAGGGGCAGAGATTACCAGGTTAATTACATCAGTAGCCAATGTTTAAAAAAAAAAAAAAAAAAAAAGATCTAGGGCAGATACAAGTACTTGAAAGAACAAATCCTCCAGAACCTCTCCACAGTCAGCCCTATCTGTTCTTTCTACTCAAAGAAACTCCCACAGAACTCACCAGGAGAGCATTCAGGAGTAGCACCTCCTCCACTCATGCACCATCACTCAGTACTTATCTTCCTTAATTTACAATACTTAAAGTTTTCTGCAACTTTTCCCTTTTTCACAACATACAAATATTTACATGTAAAGTTTTCAGTAAGGCTTACCTTCTTGCTTTCCTCCATTTCATGTTCAAACATTGCATTAAAAACTGGAGATCGTGCTGTGGCAAGAAAAGTAAATGTTAAATGTAATCAAATTTTAAACTTTTAGCAATTTTATTTACAAAATAATAGCAATACAAAAGTAGAAAGTACCTGCAAGGACAGATTTATGAGCTTTGAATTCTTGTCCTCCTACATAAAAACTGCAATCTGTAAATCTTGTTGTTTCCCAGAGATTCCCTAAATCTTCTGCTAGTCGACATTCAGGTACCTTCAAAGTGTTTGTATTAGACTGTCCTGATATATTTACTGAGTCTTGGACCACGCTTACCTAACAGAAAATCACAGCAAGACAACTCCTTCATAACTGAATGCCAATAATTAAAGTACAGTACCTATTGCTAGAAGTTCAGCAATTGCAAAGCAAAAACAGTGGTGTTTCTGGCATTAGGCCAGAACCATAAACTAATGGTTTACAGTTTACTTTTAAGTAACATAAAACAAATAGGGCTTTACTTAGAGACTCTAACATTGTGTATTTATCCAATCAAAACAAAAAGAAAGAGCACAATACCACATGCCACCTGATAGAAATGCCAAAGTAAATAAGTCAAGGACAGATATGGTTCTTGGGATACCAGTGGGATCAAAAAATAAAAGTTAACGCTGTTTCAGAGATAAATTAACAGTTCAATACTCTTCACACATTTAAGTAAAATATATACAATATAAAGTTTGAAACAGATCATCGGGATCACAAGGTGACAGAAAAGTTTCGTAAGAATGATCCATAGAAGTTTTGATTAGTATGATATTCCTAATTTTAATTACAGTGAGTTCATACTTAACCTGCAATGTGATAATGCAAACTAAGTGCAAGTAACATAGCTGCTTCATTATTTCATTTTACCATGTTCAGCTGAGGCAGGAATCACAAGTGATTGTCTTCCAAACAAGATTAAAAGTCATTATTTCAGAAATAAGTCAATGAAATATACGATGTAGTGGGTAAGTAACTTCAATAATGAAATGCACGCTCACAGGATATAATTTTTGTACAGAACTAGTAAAGAAAGCTGTGAAATATGTGCATCTGATATGAATATATTGCTATTATTCCCCATGTTTAAGTCTTTCACATACGTAGTAAACAGGACAGCAGCATTCTTACTTGCTTTTTTCAGATATCTTTACATATTAAGTCCTTTTAATCAGTATGTTGGGAAAACAGAAGAGCTGTGCAGATTTTACTTCTGTTGTCCAAGAGCACACACCTGAGAATAAAACCTTCATAATGAAGAAGAGAGCCATACTACAAGATCTTGATCACTGGATCTCCCAAATACAGAAAATAAGGATTATATATTAAGAGAAAATGCTGATACTGTTAAGATCAGTGCTTTGATTTCCAGAAGCACAGCATCTGGAATAAATCTGGCATAAAGCAAAAATAGCACAGCTTAGCTTCACAGAAAGTCAGAGCACTGCAAACCAAACTCCAGATCAGAAGAGGAGGATGATCCAATTAAAACAGCAGCTTGGGGATTTGAATCATTGCCTAATTCCCTGTTTCATCCCATACCGCCTTGTGATTATAAGAAATTCCTTTATATTCTTCCACCTTTTAAAGGAAAAAAAAAAATACCCCAAAGCACTGCAAAATTTCATTTTCAAAATAAGACTATACATTCATAAGATTGAAAAATCTATAGAGCTATTGTGTACTCTATTTCACAGTTTTCATACACACAGAGTGATTTCAGGAGATATACATACACACAAACGGAGTTACAGCTTAGCAAAGCTAGTCTTCTGTTTGCAAAGGAGAGTTCTGCTTCTCCAGAGACTTGACTCAGTTCACGATCCGAGTTGTCCGCACAGCATCCTCATTAGCTATAGACAGTGCCTAGGAAGGTCACCTACGCCATTCTTTACGTGTACATAAACTGATCTCTGATGTTCCAAGCTTCTATTTTAGAATGGTTTCTAATATATATTGATAGTCGTGCAACACAATTTGCTATAAGCCATCCTTTTAAGATATAATCTAAGCCAAATTTTAATTCAAGTCTCCTACAACTGAGTGGCCTGGCATGTATTGTCTATAGATAGTAACAACTTTTAAAGATTCTAAATACAAACACTTAGAGGGGTCTGGTATTTCATATCTCACTTGTCCAGATGGTATGCTTAAAAATCAAGTGCATTCTCTTTTTTTAATGTATTTAAATCAAGCTGAAATCCAATCAAGTTAATTCCACATAACTGTTGAAAACTCATCTTAGGCTAAAAGTGAGTGTTTTATGATTGTCTCAACACCTGATACAAATCCTTACTTCAGGCACCTTAGAGTTGTGATTATAAAAATCACTCGCAAGAGTGAAGGTATTTCTTCACTAAACCGCAGGATGATGAGAAGATGCTAGAACTAACAGCAAACAACCTATCTTAAAGAGTAGTAGCAATCTAGCCAGGATTTCCAGGTACTCCACAAGGTCTGATTTACTTTACTTCTTAGGAAGCTATCAAACATGCAGCTATTGCACGGCATACATACTTTAGGGGCACAGGCCCCGTTTGCATTGCATACCTTCCTGTGTAAGGGTATATAAAAATATATAAACTAGGACTTGAACAAGTTCTGCATGTGATGACAGTTAACATGGATAATGTGTATAATTTTCTTGGGTCTGAGTCTGTGGAGGTCTAACAGTAAAGATGATGTAAGTGATACTCTAGACTATTCTCCCAACCTAAACTAGGTAAGAGATCTGTAGGAAAAACATCCCTGCAGAGAATCTACTATTCTATTAGCAAATTAAAATACTTCAAGGCTTCAGTAATTTCAGATTATATGGAAAGCAAGAACTGAAACAGACCACTTTGCCTAAAAAAAATAAAATTATGATGTCGTATTGAATCAATAGGTCACTTGCCAGTGGCAACACTAGACTTTGCGAAGTGTTTAACCTAACAACCCTTCAGTTTCCAATCCAAGGACATATCCAACTGACCTTAAGAACATCTGGCAACATAAAAAGAATACCTTTGCTGCTATGGAAGACCAAATAATCCTTCTGCAACCCAACAGGGAGAAAAGACAACCCAACCAGCACAGTTGGTACTCAGTGACCTTTACTAAATACCAGCTGTATCCATTAAGCTTCATCAAGCCAAGTGCAATACAGTTTTAAGAAGTGGTCAGTCTTCCAACTAGGATAACAAGTAGGAAGGCAAACACAGAAATTAGAACTTACAGTTAAGTTTTAAAAGGACAAAAACTTCAGACTTGTCTATAGAAACAGGTCCTTCTAACAACACCTGTTACTTCTAATGACAGCTGAAGAGCTAGAAGAACACATCAGAACAAACAAATTTTAAGATTATCTGGATTTCCAATTTTTTTTGCTTTAGCCTGGAACAAGCCAGAATTTATTTTAACATTCTCACTGTGCATAACTAAATGTTGTACTTCCTTCAGCATTTATAATCAGGGTAGGTCAAACACTTCACAAAAGCCACTCAGATTAAAATATCGAGAAGTTTTGTAGGGAAACAGTTGTATTTAAAGATTAGCATCAAAATTTAAATAACAATATTTCTCTCTGGTAAATTCAGTATTAGTTGTTTTTTTTTTTTAACCAAACTTTATACATAAAAATTAGAGAGTGACCTATTTGAAAATAGTATTTATTTTTGGAAGAGCTGTTCATTTACATCAAAGTATTCATTACGAGGAAAACTTAAAATGACGAAATACTCAAAAGTATCTTTACAGAACCATAAAAAACTTGTTACATCTGCTTTTATCACCCAAATAGTTGTATTCATAACAAATTTATCATGCAGCTAATTTAACTTGTTTAAGTGAAAATAAGATGCACTATATTTGCAATATCTAGTCTCAGGGGCCACATTTCAATTATTCTTCCTACACAGCATAATGACATATAATTAAATTGTAATCTTGCCAAGACAATTTTACACATTTCCTGTAAATACACAGATCAAAGCAAAGTTATTAGCAGTTAGAGCATCTATCATCCTCCTAAGTCACTAATCACTTTATGGCAGCAAAGATAACCAGCCAATGTATATTTAACATACACTGTACTTACACTGCAACTTTCTCTAGTTTCCATTTTTAACATTGCGTAAGCGTTCTACTGAATTTTAATATGACAATTTAGGTTACCAACATAACTGATATTATAAAAGTGACCCATAATACACCATAACATTAAATTTACACCACAGCTCTCGATATTAATTCTCAGTATTAGGCAGTGCTTCTACAGGATACTTGCATTTGTTCAGAAAACAAAATGTAACAATTAATTATAAAAATAAAGTGTTTCATTTACTGGAAAGACCTGTTCATTGGTTAAAGCCATCGATTATAATATTACAGGAATATAGATTCTGACAATTAGGTTTTTTTAAATAAAGTGAACCAGCATGTAGACATTTCCTTTTGCTTATCCAGTGAAAAACAATGCTATAATTCCAAATACAACTTCTTTAAATAAAAGTGACCTCAGTAAAACAGTACTTCTACAGACAGCACGTACCAGCCACCTTTTGCATAAATAATTCTACAGTCGATTCTAATGTAATCCTGGCAGATTAATGGAAAAGCCCAACAGTTTACAAGTGATCAATTCAGACTCATTCTACACTTCAGTATAAGCGTATCAAAAAAGAAAACAAAATACAATGCAGACAAAGTAAATGTGTATTTTACCATTTTTATAGCTAACAGAAGACAACTTTTATAGCATATTACTGTTTAAATCAACATAAACATCTATTCATTAGAGTAGAAAACATTTTATTTTAAAAGTTTACCACTTAAAAACTTATACCCACCTCACAAAATAACGTAAGCTTGTCATCTGGTAGAAGACCATTAGCTTCATCCAGTAAAAAATCTCTTCGGATGAATTTCTTAAAACCCCAGTCCTTGCCTTGCACAAATCGATATGCTCTTTGGCTTTCTGATAAAAAACAGTTATGTACAAATAAGCAAGTTAAATAAAAATATTAACAAATAACAACACCTAAATTCTATACTAAGGCTAAGTGTTAATCAAAAATGAATCAATTTAACACATTTGGATCTTGTGTCATTTTAAAAAAAGTTTTAATCAGTTGTGGGTTTCCTAAATGTTATAATAGTGTTATTTTATAAAACACTCGATAGAACTTAGTAGAGCACAATTTGCAATTCAAACTATATAATCTCCTTAGATGTTATCTTAGGCACCATCCAGCAAGAGAGGAGTTTTTCAGTTAACGTTTAACAATGCCAATGTGTCAAAACAGAAATTGTTCACAGGGAAGTACCATTACAATGAATTTGTCATCACAAATGCATTCTGACAACACTTCTGCGGTTGTCATAACAATCTGTTTTGACTTCTTCCTGAAATGGAAAATCTTGTTTCACAGGTTGAAATTATTTTGAAATACAGCAAAAGCATTAAAAAAGCAAAACAGAAATAAAAGCTTTCAGTAACAAACTATTTTTTTGGTCATAAAAAGATATTGTTTATATTTACATTTTTAGCCATAGTTATGAGAATTATTTTTTTTAATCCATCAGATTTGCTGTGACCACACAACCCTTTTTTTCCAGTTCGAATGGTCACAGCCCAGCAAAAGGGTTCCCAAGGTCATATTAGTGCAAATACATGTAATTCAGTAAGATTAGCTATTTTACATCGCAGGTTCACTGTAAGGTGGCCACTTGTTCCACAAACTGGACCACAGGAAAGAGCACCATATACTTTTACATGGAACTAAAACACGGGAAAGAGGTTATTCGGGAATGGCTTTGAGAATATATGTAGAATAAACCATATTCTGAATATTTAGAAAGATCGTTCAAAATAAAGAGAGCAAGAATACTTCTGAAATAAGACTGGGAGGGGAGGAATCTCAAGAATAGTTCTCTAAGATAGAGCTTTCATTTCAAAAAAGCTGGGCAAGAAACATGTCACCACTTCATATGCTGTATGGACAAATACTAGCCTTCTGAATTCAACTTCTAAATTGCTCTCCAGAAGTTTGTTATAAAAGCAAAGTATTTTTCATGATAGAATCTGTTAAAATACCATTTCTTCTACAATGTCCAAAATAAAGACATCAGGAAAGTGAGACTTCCCTACACTGGTTAACTTAGTAGCATCACTGAAACAGACTTGACCACATAACACACTGTGTATGTTCGAAAACATACATGTATATTTTGTCCTCACTGCCAATAGCTGGAAAAAAGATATTCATAACAGCTTTTCACCAGAATCAGATCAAGCAAAATATTTTGTACAGGTTTTGATTGTATTTTTTTAATACAATGAAGAACAACCCAGGAACTGACAATGCAGGAGGTGTGTCTATCCCTTTCACCTTATCACACTAACATAATTCAAACAAAAATCCCTTTACCCACGCAGAGCTGTGCTGGTTTTGGCTAAAGTAGAGTTAATTTTCCTCATAGCAGGTAGCATGGGGCTGTGTTTTGGATGTGTGCTGGAAACAGCATTGATAACACAGGGATGTTTTCGCTGAGCAGTGCTTACCCAGAGCCAAGGGCTTTTCTGCTTCTCACCCCACCCCACCAGCAAGGAGCCGGGGGGGGGGGGGGGGGGGGGGGGGGGGCACAAGGAGTTGGGAGGGGACACAGCCAGGACAGCTGACCCCAACTGACCCAAGAGATATCCCAGACCATAGGACGTCATGCTCAGCACATAAAGCTGGGGGAAGGAGGAGGAAGGGGGGACGTTTGGAGCGATGGCGTTTCCCAAGTAACCATTTAATGTGATAGAGCCCTGCTCTCCTGGAGATGGCTGAACACCTGCCTGCCCATGGGAAGCGCTGAATTAATTCCTTGCATTGCTTTGCTCACATGCACGGCTTTTACTTTACCTATTAAACTGTGTTCATCTGAACCCACAAGTTTTCTCGCTTTTACCCTTCCAATACTCTCCCCCATCCCACTGCGATGGAGGCGAGTGAGCGGCTGGGTGGTGCTTGGTTGCCAGCTGGGGTTAAACCACGACAAGCACAGAAGCAGAGGGAAATGCACTTACTGAAGTGCAGTGTGGGCTTTGAGGACAACAGAACAAACACAGAACACTGTTCACGTTTTTAAATCTGTATGCCAAGGAAGACAAACTGCCATTTTAAAAAAATATTGTTTGGCGTCTGGACTAGTGTTTTCACATTTTTACCAACTTGCCAAAAACTCACAACAAACCTCGTGAAATTGAATGAAAAAATCAAATCAGAAAATGGCATTTTAAGAAATGGGTAAAAAATTTCTTCTGTAGATTCAGCCCAATTCTTTATTCTGGAGACTTAGATTTTACTACTATCAGCAACCAGTGTTAACCTGCTGAAATTAAGTGATCAGTAGTAATTTAAGTACACAAAACCACAAAAAGAAAGCAGCAAAAAAGTGTAAATGTATTTTTCTTCTAATAAAGTTACAAATGTTAGTTCATTACCTATTTTATACACAGCTTCATCACTTGAAACAGCAGTCTATGCATGAATTACCAATTTACAAAGGACATCTGAAGTGATGCATCATTATACTGTATAAATAAAAACACAGCATCTCCAGAAGCAGATGGTAAATGGCTAGAAAGTCCAAGAAATAAGATTTCTGTTGGCAATTTCCCAAAATGAAAAGATGTTTATAATTCCTGTAGTGCCAAATACAGGACAACTACTATTGCAGAAACTGAAGACACATCTACTCATAGGATTTGGGGGTTTTAGCACCTTGTGATTTTTAGCATTTAAAGCAACGCTTAACAAATAATCTTCAGGACCGGCTCTCTGAAGCGCCTGTAAACTCATGTACATAGCATGCGGAAGAAACAGGAGGAATTCAAGTTCTGTGTGCAGTTGCAGGGGTAAAATCTCCCTTGGCCTCACAAGACATGGTGGGATATGTGACTGGAGTGCTGTCATGGACAGGTACAGGCTCTTTCG
Source organism: Aquila chrysaetos chrysaetos (assembly GCF_900496995.4). Lineage (NCBI taxonomy): Eukaryota > Metazoa > Chordata > Aves > Accipitriformes > Accipitridae > Aquila > Aquila chrysaetos. The sequence continues at coordinate 47,402,211 of NC_044009.1, read as the reverse complement.
GGAAGCCAGGCCAGGAAGGTGAGGCGAGGGAGCTGCCCTTTACGCGAGAACAGCAGGAATGTGCAGAGCTCTGCCTTGAAACGGACAATGAGCCAGCTGAGGATTTATGGGTCCGGATTAGAGGGCAGGCCAACAGGAGCAATGTTGTGCTTAGTGTCTGCTACAAACCTACTGATCAGGAAGAAAATAGATGACTGATGATTGGGATCCTGGTGGACAACAAATGAACAAGAGCCAGCAATGAACCTTTAAGGCAAAAGAGGACCAGCAGCATCTAGTTAAGCACTAGAATGCATTGCCCAGGTAAGCTGTGGAGTCTCCATCCTTGGAGATATTCAAAGCACAAGGTCCCAAGCAAACTGCTCTAGTTGACCTGGCTTTCAGCAGGGGGTTTGGACTAGACAGCCTCCAGAAGTCCCTTGCAACCTCAACAGTTCTGTGATTCTATGATTATCAAAAGATTTTTTAATGCACACACTGCAGTTCCATTTAATTGCATATACCATTCCACTACTGGACTGGAAGGCTGTCTCAAGCCAAAAGCCATGATCCACCAAATGTATAAAAGTGAAGCTTTGTTCATATAAGCTCCAGAACCAGGAGTCTTGCAGGGATTGAAGCAACCAACTCCATCGGTGGAAGAGGACAAAGTGAAATAGATGCATTTACTTTCCTTCCAAAAAGTCCAACCATTTAATTTTTAGATTTGAACTCGGTTTTGTGGATTTACTTCAAAGATTACAAGTAGGCCTAGATACATAAGGAGAAAGTAGCATGAACTTTGGGTACGAGTACTGGAGAACTATAGATTCTTCCAAGAATTTCAGAACTTGCAACAGAACAGACCCTGCAAGATCTCTTAAGTCCTAGAGTAGGAGGAGGGAAGAAAAGTAGACAGATTCTTCATATACGGGACTAGCAACAGCACAAACTCAGTGCAGACCAGTATTAAATTACACATTTTCATGAGAATTACAGCTTTCGCAAGAAGTGTTTCCAATGAAGGCTGTGCTTTAAAGTTTGAAACTAAGAGCCCATACAGTTTTCATATCAAGAAGGCAATTAAATCAAATCACCAATTATTTCAAAGTCTTCCAATTCCTGGGGTACATGGCTCATGTTTTTAAACTGATTACAATGTAAATCAGATGAAATAGACCAAAACATTGTAAAGGAGTGTCTAAAAACACAACCATGCATGTTTATCCTAATTAACTATGGAAATCAAACACTTACTTCCACTGTAGCTAGAAACAAGCAAGTACGCCCCTACTAACAGGAAGCAAGAATAATCTGCTAGAAAAGCTAAGTGACAAGAATCTGGAGTGACAACAGTTAGTAATACGCTGTAATTTATACTGCTCGGGATAGAATTAACATAACTCAGTGATCAGAAATGTGTGAAACATGAACAAGATTTTTAATTATGTTTCTAAAAGGATATTAAAAAGAGATATTTTAAGGTTTATCTCAATATTAAATTCTGTTTTCAACTGAAAAAAATTACAACACTGATTTTTTGGGGGATGTTCTTGCAAATCCACACGCAATACATTAAGATTCCCTTACCCATTGCTTTTGTTTCTTCTCTTTTAGCATTCAGCAGGGAAAATTTGAATTTTGCTCTGACTTCACTTTTTGGACAACTGACTAAAAGCAAATATAATGACAGGTAGTCTTTGCTTTCATCATCTAATCCCTTTGGATTCACTCTCAGGCACCTGAAAGAAATGCAGAAATTGTACATTTTAAACCATACCCAGAATAAATTCAGAAATATTTTTATAAGATACAACGATACCGAAACAAATGTTTCCCTTATGACTGTTGAAACTTTGAAATTAGAACCAATCCGTACCTATAGTAAAACTTCAAAAAAGTCCGAATTTTAACATTTATTTGCAATTTAGCTTTGTAACTTTTGCAATTGGAAAAAAACAATACAGAGTTGCTAGAATAAAGACCTTACCACTTCATTTTATCATTTGGCCCTGATGAAAAGGTAGAACTCTTTAAAACTTCACCCATTTCTTCTCGGCAAAAACTGAAGTTATTAATGGTCCACATGTAGGAAAATTTTACTACTTTAACCTGAACAAAAGATGTAGAAAATGTCAATAAAATTTAACTTAAATATCAAGCATTAACTATGAGCACTAGTTAAACTGTCAGCACAACTCAATAAACTTAGGTATTTTTTTTTAAATTATAATTATGACTAGAAAATAAAGCCATTGGAATTTATGTAGATTACCTGTGTGTAACACCAGCTTTCAGCCACAGGTCCACTGGACATCTCCCCAGGAGGAGGTGGGGTGGGAACCCTTGACATTGCCACTTATTGCAGGTTTACAGTATCAAGATAGCAATCCAAACTTCAGTAATTCTCCTAAAAAAAGTAATTCATAAATTTTGTTCACCCTTTTTAAGTGTGAAAAAAATCCATGTTTTGATATCCATATTACTGTGTTTACTAAATGATGTATTTGAAAATTAAACGTGACAAGAGGACAATGGCTTTGCTATTTAGACAAGCTAGGTGTCACACACTAATGACCACTTGCACTCAAAATCTGCAGGACGAACCCTCATGCAATACTTTATAAAAGCAAGCGCCTATGCATCATGCAATACCACTAACGACTTTATTTCAACATCACCTTTGCAATTTACCACCCTGATCACACCAGTCATGTTATAACTTTCTTCATTATCTTCTCCTTTGATTTGGAGAATAACTGGGGCCTTGTGAGTACTCAGTTATTGGTGCCAATGCATTAGTTGTCCACACAGGCATAATTCAGTCTTGAAAGAGCACCTAGCCACCTGGGAGCAGAATAGGTTCAAACAACCCTGTTTGAACAACCAACCAAAACAATTTCTCAAGGAAGGGTAAGAAGTTAAACTTGCATTTAAAAGTAGTATTTTCTTCACACATCTTTCATGGTTGCCTTGTACCTTTAATACCAACAGATTCAACTGAAGAACTATAATCACCACAACCACGCGTTCATTCCCTGTCAAAGGACAAAACTGAAAAACAGTTTAGGTCAACTCACCAACTCTGAAGAACTTTCTAATAGCAAATAAAGCAATTTTGTTATGTATTATCACCTAACAGAGCTCTACAATTTCTCCTGCCTATCAGAAATTGAGTCACATACCCAGATTCATCACATCTAGCTACAGACACGTAATTAGTCAGCCTACTTGCAGTAGCCTTTGTACACAGCTAATGAAAGAAGGCGGGCCTGTCAGAGCGCAGCTCTGGGTTACTGGGCTGACTCTCCTTTAGGTAGGATTTGCTGTCATCTATTAGACAGGTTCCTGCCAGAAGCACAGCTTCTCACTTAAGCAGCTCCATTAAGTTGCTAAAAAGAGGTGAAATGAATCCTGATCAAACCAGATGAAAGTCACAATTGTTTCTGCCACAAAACATTTTCTCTTAGTACAGAAAATTTCTTTAAACATATCCTGCTATCACTAAAACAAGATCAGAAGACTACAATCTTCCTGGAACATTTGAGTGCTGGACCGTATACGTGGTCTTTACTTGTGATAGAAGAGCATTAATTGTCTTACTCAAAAGATGTGATTGCACATCACTAATCATGTTGGAACTCTTCCTTAGGGATGGGTGACACACTTAGAAACAAGGTTTTATGCAAGGTTTTATGTTGGTAAGAAGACACTGCAAGACCACGTGCAATTCAGTCACGATGCAAACAAGTTTATTACTCCTACAGGAAGAAGACGTCTCTGCAAATCACTATGATCCTCAGTGGATGCTTTCCCTCCTGCCTTTCTGGTACTGCTTCTCACTCACTTGCGATATGAATTAGCCCTTCCACATTAAAGCCTGCTGACATGGGAATCACTCTGAATCACGAATGTATAAAACCTTGAAAACAAAACTAATTATCAGATGAGGAAGCAGATGCTATAAAACCAGATCCCTTAACGGAGCTCTAAGAGATCTACTATGACAAGATGAAAAAAAAAAAATAAAAAATCATTGAATATGTCTCTTGCAAGATACAGATCAAGACACTGAAGTGTAATCACAAATACAATTCAGCTGTCTCTCAAAAGTGACTTTTCTTTCCAAATAAAACTTGTATTTATTTATGGCAATCTTCAGTACTTCATTAGTACTTTCCATAAATGAAAACTAGTAACAAACAGCCACCCTAAATTTAAAATAATAGAACTTGTTTGCCCCATATTTTTTTGAAGTAGGAACCACATGTATTGTGGAAGCTGTGTTTACATAGATTTTTGTTTACAGGTTTACAATTTGTTTTGATTCTCTGTACAGAACCATTCAAGAGTAAAATTCCTAGGAAGGGTACATGTGAACATCCTTCTTCCATAAAGCAAGTATTAGTACTTATAGTACCATTATTTCTGGGAGCACACCCTATTCAATAGTAAGAACTGAAGTGTTACCCAAGTACATGATGGATTTTATACAGAACCATATCCTGAAAGTGTTAGAACAGCTTACCTCAGCCTTATTGAACCTGTTTGCTCTTCTTCAACTCTCCAGAGCTAAAACCAAGAAGAAATAGAGCCCATCCCTTATTCTATCTTTTGCGTGAGATGCACAGGACTGTCTCAGCTCTAATTTGTTCCTCAATTATTTCAGTCCATTAGACCAGTCAGCTCCTAGTAACCATGAAGGAACAGCAGATATGAGCCAAGTTTGCTTTGAAGGGATCTCTAAATTGAAAAAGTCTGAATGTAACTGCTGTATAGTATCCTTTTTAGAAAGCGTCCAGTGACCTTATGCCAGCTACCAGTAGTTATCTTGCCCCCTCCTGCCTCACAGCTAAATCAGCTGGATTCACTGAGAATTTAACTCTAAGCAAAGGTGGTTATTTTCAATTATTTTCAGTTGGTCTCCTGCCTTGTCTCTGTACCTGTTCAACCCAGGGCATTTGTACTTCAGAGGCTCCTTCCGCCTCCTGCGTGGCTTTTATTATTTATTTCAGGTTCTGACAGAAGCCATGATTTTACATAAGTACAGTTTTCAGATCCTTCTGAATAGCTTCAGCTTTTTGCGAAGTTTCTCATTACAGCATTAGAACCAGACAACTGATGTCCCCGAGCTCCTGATATGTCTTTGAGGAACAGATTTGTATCTCACTTTTTTGGGGATGGATTTACTAAGCCAATCAAATTTTTAGATTGAGAAAACCAGGAAGAAGCAAGAACTTTGAGCAGCTTGATATCATACTGGGAGCCTGCATAGAGGAGCAGTCTTTTATTTTTCAATATGCCTGGATGCATCATTTTTTAAAAAGAAACAAACCAACAGCAAAAGGAACAATGGAGAATGAATACACAGAGCATCAGATGCTCTGTTAAGACATACCGAAAGACTGCCAGAGAACAGCAGGGAAACAGTTTAGCAGTACTGCTGATCTGCCTGTCACTTCACTTAATCCATTAATCAGGATTTGGGTGGGGACATGGGGATACTTACCAAAACTACAAGGCAGAAGAGAACACAAGCTTCAAAGATGCTATCCTGAAGTGTAGAGGTGTTTGGGGGAAGGAAGGATTTTTTTCAGTCCCCAGGCTGACACCCAGACTGAGTGGGCCACCACACACCTTACCCACTTAGTGCAGCCACCTATGGCTACCAGGGCAAAGTGGACCTATGGGCAGACTGAAGGTGAGAAGATGCACCTACGCACTCTCCCTTTGTTCTACATACTGTACTCTGCTCGGGGAGAAGACCAAATACTACTCTGAAGAAAGCGTTTATGAATCGTTGATTAGCCACTGTCATCAGCTCTGACAAAAAGGTTTTTCAAGTACCAAACCCTCATCACAGCCTATTAGATCAAATGGTTGCAAACAGACCGTGCTTGCAGTTCACAAAACCAGTTGGAGAATGACTGAGTAGAATTAAATCAGTGCAGAGCAGGAAGACAGGCCTGTTATCTGCAGGATGAAACAACTTAAGAGGGCCAGTTTTCATGCTAGAACCTGCATTTATTCCTCTGCAGGCTATCATGAACAAAGCACCAGAGGTGACAGGACATTATCAGGTAATACCTCCCCCAAGTTTTCAGGCAATGCCATGCCTGTCTGGACATGGCTTAACAAACCAGTCGGTGTGGCCGTTTTGCCAGGCAGAACTCTCTGACCATGAGAGAAAACATGGGCTGGGAACAGTAAAACAGGTTTTAATGGATGAGGGCAGAAGTTTCTGGCTTTCAAAATGGAAATCAGAGAAGCATTTTTAAAGTGTCAAGTACCTTTGTTGTTTGGTTGGTTTTTTAAATGGAATGATATGCCCATACTGAATGTGGTGCAGCAGTCAGTGATGATTTCACTCTCAGAGTTTGCTTTCATTGTCTTACTACAAAAGAGGAAAGAAAAACTCAGAGGTATTTTACTTAACCTGTACTCCCAGACCCCAAACATGATAAGCTTATCACTTCTGCATCTCTTAAGGAAGGTATTGTTTCACCTGCTAATCACTGCCAAATAGGCCAGTCTCTGTTAATCAGGATTTTCACAGAGCTGAGTACTACTTGCACAACAGTAGTGGGCAAGTAGGCAGACATAAAAAGGGATTTCTCAAAGCACATTTTATTTAGGAAAGATTGAAGTACTCTCCTAGTCAAAAAAATACTTGTGTTAAACTTCAAGCCCTCTGAACTTGATTATCACCAATTAATTACCTGCACATAGAATGTAAAGTAAGCATGAGCTACCTTCCATAAAACTTATTTACACTAAATTTATCAAAAGCTGTATCAGCTTTCCATTTTCTTAACTTTTAAGAGGGAATCTTAAGATTCAAAGCTACTGCATACATCAATATAACACGAATTTCATCAGACAAATATCTTGTTGACAAATACTCAATTTCTAGGAAGGGAAACATTATTCTAAATAAAGTTACTTTTCAACCTTAGAGCTAGACAAGAACACATTCCCAGTCTCTTACATCTTGTGTTGGAATCATCTCAACTTTTTCACTGAAAAAAATGACTAGCTCATTAAGAAAGTAACACATGCATATAAACACACAAAGCAGAATTTTCTACTCCCCCAATAATAAACCCACGAAACACTTCATAAACCTACGCGAAGAATTGCCCTAAGTGTTAACATGACCTTTTGCCAGCTCTCATGTCTAAGAGTGGAGGCTCAGTGTAAAAACTATATCCTAATAGTTCTTTCAGAGTAATAATAGTGTACCAGGTGCATACAAGCAGGTGTGCATGTTAACCATTGACCATAGCAATGTTTTATCTTTGTTTCAATAAGGTATTACAGTCAACAAACTACTGGCAGGAATGTCTAGATAAACTGCCTTCTGCAGGGTATCCAACACACCCCAAAAGTCAAATCCAGCCTGCCAGAACTTAACCTGCAGATCATTTCACCAAGCAAATCAGTGACCCTGCCCTGCTCCCTCAAGAGCAAGGAGGAAAGCGGGTTGTGAACCAGATGAGCCATTCCTGCTGACCCTCTTCTCTCTGCTATCCCTTCTTTCCTGGGCTTGAGCCTCCAGGATCAAAGTGTTTCCCTCCTGGGCTGGCCGTATTTTGACACATCATAGGAGTTCCAACATCTCATCACAGGGTATAACTGAACACGAGTGAGTTGGGCACAGTGTGAGCTTACATTCAAGTCCTGTCCAAAAACTGAGTAACAAAGCAACTTTTAACAGTAATGTCACGGTGCACTTCTAAACTATGACGGCACAGTCTCTCCACAACGCCCCAGAAAGAGGCTACGGAGCCTCTCCCGACTGAAACATCAAACGTCTCTAACCAACAAACTACTTCAAGCATTTAACAGCTAATGTAAAAGTTAGAGTAACTTACTGTCTAAGAGTGACCAATATTAATAACATTTAGCAGTCTCTAAGGAAAGCCCAAAAAATGACCATGCCAATAAATCCCACGTGCACATACTGCATATTCCATTTGAATGGTGACAGTCTTTTCCTGAACAGGGCTGAACACTTCAAGTAATGCAAAGCTGTTATGAATTAACTTTTTTTTTGTCCCTTTGGAAATATTTACATTTCATCACTGGCTGAAATAAAAGATCACCTTCTGAAGGTTAATTGACAAATAACACCCTGTTCCTCCAACTTTTTTATTCCTAGTAAATACATAATTCAGAAACCAACTATAGTTTGTCTAATTGTACAGCCAAAACTTTGGGTTTTTAAAGAATCTGAAGTGAATAAGCCTTCCATTCAATTAAATCAGTTTCCAAAAAGCCATTCAAAATAAACATGCTCTAGATATAGAGATACTGATTTCACTTCCTCTCACTAAATGATCACCAGTGAATAAAGTACTATACAGTATTATATAAGTAATATATAAGTACTATATATAATATAATACTACCTATCAGTAGTTATTATTCAAGAAATCAGTTTTGCTTTTTAAATTACCGAGGAGGCAAATTCTTGGGAAAAATATTGAATTGCTTTCAGGTTCACTATCTTACCAGTTCTTGGGTAAGAAAGGAGACATATATGAAGCTAAAGGTGGAGGAAACAAACAAACCAGATCAAAATGGTTAAGTCTGAGGTGAAACACATGTTAAGGCCTAAGACTAAGCTACTTTTGCACACCCACATCTGAAGCAATGCTCCAGTTGACTCATGCAGTTCTAGGTAGCATCAACTTACCAAGGCCAAGTTGTTTAAGAGCAAAGAAACCCATGCCCCTTTCTCCTTGGTCACAGAAGGACTTGTGTAACAGCCACCCATCACCCGGGTCATGCTTATCCAGTAGCGTGAAAATCCTGTGGCTGATTAAACTCGCTTGAATGCTGCTCAAATCCACACAGGAGACATTATCTTTCTCACCGAATCTCAGAGACTTAAAAAAATATCCAGTTGAAGAGAGAAATGTACCATTTTTTTCTGTTTAAGAGTTTGTCTTGTAAGCTGATTATGCTTACAAAAATTCATAAGACGCTACTACTAGGAAAAAAATCTGAACTTTGTAAAAGATAGGATCATTTCTTAATTAGCAGGATTTGCATCTCTTCACGATTGATCTTTTTGAAAGAATTGCTGTGTATTTCCTATATAACTAACTATTAAACTAAATTTTCTGCTGGATGATACACAACACAATAACTGACATTTGAAAGGTTTATTAAGCTTAGGCAGTTCTCCAATTTGTTCATTATCATCATTTGCTTCTCTGAAAATAGACTCAAGATATACCTATAAAATTTAAATAGGGTGTTTAATGTTTATTGAATTTAATCCCTATCTATCACTGCAACATTTGAGTGAACAGTATTACTAATACTTCAACAATTGCAGTCATATATATCCACCCTACTAAGTTAGAAAAACTATAGGTTGAGGATATACTACATTTTACATTATTTGTAGTACTTCTAACATACAAAATGTTTCCTTTTCAGGGCAAGCAGAAAGGAATAGCAGTTGGGCTACACACCAGAAAACCCTATGACACTTCGTGAAGAAGTGAGAGGTCTGTAATAGTTACAAGGAAGGAATTTGGTTTTTTTTAGACCATAGTATTAAGAAATGCTTATTTAAGTATATATTTGCTCTGGAAGCACACAATAGCAACCAAGCTTATACAAACCTAAACCAGCTTTGGGGTTTAAATCATAAGCTCTGGCTGCTCCTACATGCTTCAAGCTTAAGATCTCACCCTTGCCATCCACCAGCTCTGCTGGAAACTACCGCCCAGCCAGAATAAACACACAGACTTCAGCACCCACACCACAACCCAGTTCATAACCCTCTCCACAGTTCTCCAGTGAGAAAAAAATACTACTGGGTCATGACAGCTGAGAAACTACGTATACATCCCCTGTCACCCCTGCTCCAGGGACAGTAAACTCCAGCAGAGACAAGGCAGGCAGCCGGGCTCAGACACATCTTAAAATAGCTGCAACTAAGACTCCAGAATTTAAAAGCACATCCTCAAGGTGGTTCCAGCAGAAGAGACTCAGCAAGGCAAAACCCAGCACGTGAAATGCCCAACTTTTCAGAAGGGTGGTGTTGTAGCTATAACTGATAACATGGAAGTCCGCAGCTCAAAATTAGCAAGATTATAGTTTTAGTTGTAAAACCCGTAAAGCTGAGTACATGTAGTTTTCAGGCTTTTTCCTTCCTACCCTAAGCCTTTGAAAAATAAAGTTGAATTTTACCTCAGCTGAGAGAGAACCTAGTGCCCAGTAGAGCTTGAAATGTAACTGTCTAATTTACATCAGCCAAGCTTATTAATAAAAACCCCTCAGCATTAGCCTTGCATTATTGTTCTGTAATATAAGAAACCCATTGCACTCCTTATTAGATAACCCAGACCGTTCCCTACAGAAGTCATCTATGGATTTCCCTAGAGAAGAAACACAAGATTATTTCTTACAGCATATTTCAATTTCATTGCCCAGTCTAGTTTTATAGGACCCAAAAGATGGGTATTTCCACCACAATTCCTCTTAAGAAGCTATTCTATTCAAATAATCTATTGCTGTTGGGTTTTTTTCCTGGTATACAGCCAAAGTGATCTTTTCCCCTCCTTAGTTTCACTCCATTACACTTACTCAAACAAATCATTGGCACGTGAAAGTATATTAAATGAAGACATTTTTTCCCTAAATACTTCAGTTACACACAAACAAGAGTTCACCGAACTGAAAATACTAGTCTTGACTCTCATTTTTGCACGTGGAACAGAAATATCCGTATCAGACAACAAAAAGTTGACTTCAGTTGTAACAAAGAATATCCTTCTCCAGTAGTTTCACAGTTAGTTTGGGGTGTTTTGGTTTAGTTTTCTTTTTAAATTCATAAGACTTGTGAAAAGCACTGGACTATACTCTCTGAAGATAGGTGCTTTCATTTGCTGCAGAGAAGTTGTACAGAGCAAGGCACCATAATGCTCTCCTCATTAACCTCTGCAGATTGTTATGACCTGGAAAGTTCACACTGAAAAGGTACAACTGCTTTCAGCAGCCAAAAGCTCATACTCACAGATGTTACCAGGAGGGGGGTTTGATCATTCATTTGTTGCCTTGTTACCCATCACAGCAAACTAGACACATTTGTGCACACAGCTGCACCTTCATAGAAATTTTGTGAGAGGTACAGCTCATCTCAGGCCTGTTCTATGCCTCATACTGAACCAGTCACAAAGATTATTACACTTTGTGCAAAAAACAACTGATACTTGAAGCTAGGAAATTGAGAAAGACCCCTTCACATTATTTCCAAACCCCAAAACTCAATTCTGCCAGAGGACCAAACTGCATTCGATGCTAGTTCACCCAAATAGTCTTGAAACTGAACTAATTTCAATGGCCTAGGTATTAAATTTCATCCACAACAGCTGATTAGACAACATCCTAGGAAAGACAGGTAGGTCAAGAGGTAGAGCTGCACACTCACTTGCTTTGGCGAATATGAAGTGGGAATCTCTGAAAGCATAGCTCTATGAAGACCTGATGAAAGCCGCCATCAAGGCAAGCAAAACTTGACATCTCACTCTTGGACTGCAGCTAAACAGGTTCACACCCATAGAGGTAAAAAAAAGAGAATCCCAGAAGTTCACAGAATCATAGAATATCTCAAGTTGGAAGGGATCCATAAGATGTCCCAACTTCAGTCCAATAGAGACTGGTTTCTGAAGTTCAAAGACAAGTACACAATTTCTCCTATTCTATTCTTTCAAAAACATCCAGATACTGTTTTTCTTATATTTCTGGATTTAACAACAATTCCAAAATAATCTGCTTAAGATCCCTTTTTCCACAACGAAAGTGATTCAAACCTTTGCAGTTTCCTACAACTCTTCCCACTTACAGCAGTCTTGCTTGCTCAAGACAGAAGAAAATTTACAAAGTATTTCTTAACTCTCTAGACAGAGAAGTTGAGCAAACTCAGCAGCCGTAAGCTTTTAAAATTATGGATTAGAAAGGTAAGTCCCGAGACCAAAAGTAGTATTCACATTTTTTTCTCAAAAGTGTTATTTCTTTAAAATTAGTTTACGCATTAAAAATTTCTATAGCTTTCAGTTTCCAAGGAACCATTTGATGCCTCACAAGAAAAGACTACTCAGCAATAACCACTTCTTGCTTTGCAACAACACCAAGCCCCACCGCTTCTCCAGCAGTTGAGACTGCAGAACTCACTGCTTGATCTGCAACCTGGGACTGCTTACCCAGGGTGAGAGGGAAAGGGAGCAGGGGATGGTGCAGCATACTCCACATTAGGCTCCCCTGCTAGAGGTCTTTCTCCAAAACATTAACATGTCATCTGCTCACTTGACAAAACTTGTGCGAACAATTTGAGGGTTAAATTGAGGCCTAAGACTATATTCAAAACTATAGGAAAAATGCTGTCTTGCCAAAAGCCCTAGTTATCAAGGTGTGAGCGTGTAAAATCTTACCCACACCTTGTTGAACAGGATGTTTGCTCACTTTTTCCCTCCCCCGCTCAGCACAGTCTTCTTATGCCATCAGTTTGATCCTCTACAGGTAGATTGTTTTACTAAAGTTCAAAAACAGCAGCAAGGTAAACACAACGCAAACAGGCTGGCATAGGGCTATTGAGGTGGCCCAGCTAATCCAGGCATGGTTAAGCAGATTTCAGTCTGACAAAAGCAACAGGGTTGATAAAAGGCAGTATGTTCTACCAGACCAAACTCTCTTTTCATAAGCTGCTTCAGCTGCCTTTGAGAGGCTCTTGCTGGCAACATACTCCACAAACCACCACACCATGAACTATTACTGCAACCAGCTGTCCTATTACCAGAAGCCATGCCTCCAGAAAGCCTGCTGCACAGGCTACAGACCGCCCAGGCAATCGCCCACCGACATCTACGCTTAAATAAGCCAAATATCCCTCCTTGCTTTGCTGATGCCCTAGCACAGTTGGGCTTGCAAAATCCTCCACTGGTTATAGCAAGTAAATAGATTTGGTTTCATCCTCAGTGCTGTCAAACAAGGCAGACCCAAAAGCGGACGCAAGTCTGCTGCTTTTTGCCTCCGTCCACATGAGACATAACCCCGCTGTGAATCATCCCGATGAGGCTGCCTAAACGTAGCGCAGTGCAATGCCTGTGGTGCAGCCACAGAAAATTGCTTTCACAAAAAAGAAAAACAAACAGAAGGAAAAAATGCATTTTAATATCAGGAAATCAAAAAGTCAGCTAACACCAAGTGAGGAGCCCGTCTTTACAGGTGACTCTGAAAACTTCTGTGAAGGCTTAGACACTATAATTTATTAGTTACCCATACTAACATTTCATGATGCTACTGCCATTTATTTTTTCCTCTCACCACTCAGTGAGCGGAGTCTCACAACTGTTGGAGGGGATGGCAGATTTCCAAACACAACTGGTATTTAAATTATTAAAAATTATGCTGGCCTGTGAAACAATATTCAAAACTACTGACTACAGAATAAAGGTTGATTTTGCTTGATAATCTTAATAATATAACTAATCATAGCAACTAACTCTGGATAAAAAGTTTACCACGTACAAGTTTTGAGCGGGCTACTGCCTATGTAAGCTTTTCTTCCACTTCTAGTTATGTCATGCTTTCCTCCTCCCCACTGCCCCCAGAAAAACAAAAAAAACCCCAAACAACCATACTTTAGGAGAACATTATTGGTAAGGCATCTTTTGCCAAAAGCAAGACAGGAACTCCCCTAATCAGAAACCTCTCATGGGATGTAATACTATTAATTCAAGTCTTCCATTTACCATACTTTTTTTCTTCCTCAGATCAACCACCTGCCCAGAGTATTTTGCAAAACTTGCAAAAATGTATTTATGCAAACTTCTTCAGTACAAGAAGTTTCAGTTTCTTATAAACTGTATCACCCACTGCAACACAAATATTCTTCTGCTGCCATTTTTAATTTAAAAAGTCTGTTTGCTAGATGCACATAAGTAACGAGCAAAATCTACCTTGACATATTCTGCAGGGAGATCAAAACAACATCAAAACTAGATTTCATACATTCTATTACTCTGAAACCACCATATGCCAAACGCAGCACCAGACCTAAGAGTAAGATCACACCAACTTTGACAGTCAGTACAGCAATGTATTATATTATATAAACCTACAATTACCCAAAGAAGCTAGAGATTTCAGACAATTTGGTTTCCAGTATAACATTTCCAGAACTGAAGTAGTATGACTCAAGTCTTTAAATCAGTTCATACAGACCATAAGCAGAACTTTCTGAATGCATGAAAAAACACCTAAAAATAGGTACAAATCCAGATATATGCAAATAATTGCTGCAATTAACTTCACACACACACACCACAGACACAACATTAGCTGAAATGACTGTATTTTCTCCTCTGTTACAAGAGCAGTTATTCAATTTGATATGTAAACATCAGTGTGACCACTGGTACATATGATGCTCATAAAAAGGAGTTAAAGTTTAATATTTTCATTATATATTGCTCCATCCCAGAACCTGAAGCAAACTATCTTAAGCACTCGTTATCTAAATTCATTACAAAACAGTTCTGATTTTATCTTCAAGAGTTTCGGTTACAAACGAGTGACTCTGAAATTAAACTCAGTTAACAAGGAATCCATCTGTTTTAAAATTTAAGAAAAATTGCCACCAAAGAGTGCTGCTTCATTGCTGAGGTAATGTCTACAGATTAAGTAATTCAGAGCCCTATTGTGTTAAATGCTGCAGACAGTAAACAAGTGCCTCCTCTAAAGAATTTTAAGAGATTATTAGCTAATCTGAATCATTAGATTAATACATTAAGCACTCAAAGCAACAAATTACTTGTATTTAGATTTTATTTCAACTTAAACCAGTGATTTTTTACTTAAACTCCAAATATTGAAAATGGCTGTCCTTCACAGGCTACAGGCCATGCTGATGGAGAAAACAGATCCATCAATTAGAAACTGAATATGAATTAAAAAAGCCAGGAAAATTAAAACTTTTGGGAAAAGTAGTTTTCCAAAGAAAAAGTCAACATGGAACAGAGAACTAGAAAGTATGACACCAGAGGAGAAAGTTATACCAGCTGTTCCTCAGGCCAGAATGAGTTCTGCACCTACACATAATTTCGGTTGTTCAGGAAGCAACAGCTGACGCAACTAACCCCAAACCCTTCTAGAGACACCCAAGTCTAATTAATTTTCCAAACGTTTAATACACAAGAAAACAAGCCATTTGAAAGAAGTCAACTGCAAGTCATCGCTTCCCCCCATTCCCTTCATCTCCATTCATAACTCTACTTATGAATTGATTTTGCAAGTGACTTGACCAACTGGTAAGTGAGCTCTTGGGAGGGGATAAACATTAAAGAAACAACCAGGAAGGAGGCCAAGAGAAAGCCTGGCTCCCGAGTTTCACCCAGTGATCCTCTCCACTGCACAACAGAGGCAGGTACAACAGTAAGAGGTTCCCACCCCATGAACTTTGGAAGTTTCCCAACTACTGGAGACATTTACTCCATGAGCAACAGCACTGCCTACGCCAAGAGCTACTCTGTTGTATTCTCCCTGGCACACAGTTGCTTCTTCTTTCTGTAAAGCAGCCAGTTAAATTACACATCAAATGATAGTTCACCTTTGAACTACTTAAGAAGTCAAGTCACAATGTAGTGCAAAGAGCAAATGTCACACAAATGAAGGTGGATGGAACTGACACAGACTGTTCACTACTCAATTGATAAAGTACCACTAATTAAAGGCTAACCAGCTGTCTATTCTAAAGCAATCCTACAGCAAGAGTACAATCAAACTACAGCTTCAAATAATGCTTATCAGCTAAGTGAGCTGAGATCTGAAGTTTGTTTAATTAAAAAAAATTGTCTCAAAAAACCTTCACGGACACACAAGAAGTAAGTTACCATCTTGCAAGTGCTCACAAAACCCACCAGCTTCATTCCATATATTCAGCAATGAAATCAAGGGAGAGCACACTAGACATTTCTAATGCTTAAAAAAAAAAAAGGTTACAAGTACATAGAGCAGCCTCTTTTATAGAGGTGAGAGCTCAACACAGAAATTCTCCCCATTCACCTAGCATTCAACCTTCTGTGAAGCCCACTTTGAAATCACTTAGTCCATCTTTAATATCTGAAGAAGCAGCATGGAAAAGAAACTAGCTTTCTTCACTAAAGCAACTGTCAAATTCTGGAAATAACAGATTACATTTGGTTTGTCACCTATTTTTGATGACTTCCACAGAAAAAGACAAGTAACTGATGAAAAGTGGCAAATGTAATATTTTCCACAAAAATCAAATGATAAATGGCTTATGGGAGATACAAGGCAGTATCAAGGATAAGTAATCTAATTAAGGGAATTTGTACATATGAGCTCTCTAGATTATTCCATGCCAATGAGTTTCTGAACCAGCTGAAAGAGTATCTCACTTTCCACTACATTTCCTAAATGCTATATGCAAACACTGATCACAACAACATTGACAGATACATGCATGCTTGCAAAGCGATTCCTTGTAAAGAACATAAAAAAAAACCCTTTACAGCTGACAAACAATAATTTTAAACCAGGTTACGAAAAACCACATCGGAAAGCTATTAAACTCAGGTAAAATGGAATCAAAAGAGTTGAGGGTTTTTTCTTTTTAACCTCGCTCCAATACTGAAGTATACTCCTGCCAAAACTCAGCCCCACCACACAAGTTGAATAGCTAAAACATGACCAAAAAAATGAAACATGTACGCAAAACAATACACTCTCTATAACACAGTATACATGCTACTCAAGAAACCCACTGAACTAGGGCAAGCGACCATCTTCTCCCAGCAACAACTACTACAACATTTAAAATTGCCACTGTGAAAATAGCTCCACCCCTCACACAGTCACAACAATTCTCCCCTAAGCACTGAGCACAAACTGAAGGAGAGATTTCCTACTTCCATTTGAAGGGACAACTCCAACAGGAGTGCTTTTGATATGGGTGGTACAAGAAGGAATAGAAGCAAAGCGTCATAAGGACATAAACTGCAAAGTTTCTCAAGAAATCAAAGCAAGGAAGAAGACTCTTGTGAATATGCAAGCATTTTGCAGAGAGAGGAAAGGGAATCAAGAGCCAAGGTATGAAAGCCTCCTGGAGAGCAGCACATCTCTGACATGATGGGGCAGGCATTAGACAACGACTGAGTCAAGGGCCTTCTATTTTAGCCTAAAAACACAGGGTCCAGGACACACATGACAAAACACAGAGCCTGTTTGGCTACCCAACTGCTCTTCCTCCTCAGTCTGATGACCTCTGCAGAGTCAGGAGAGGGCTGCGTGTCCCTCCAATTTCACTATGCTAGCAGACATCTGAAACTATGTAATTCGCACATCGGTACATGGTTTTGCTGCCCTATCATTAGTTGCCTGTGTGGCATATTAGCTGATTTGATGGGGATGGTTAAGGAAGCCCTAACTGTGACTCTTAGAAGGCAAAGTGCTTTAACATTAGTAGTGAAGGAAGACCTAAAAAAAAAAAAAAAAAAAAAAAAAGAAGTGGGAAGGGAACAACACCAACACTTTTCAAAGTCTTCACACTTTGATCCAGGGCACAGTATTTTGAAGATCACAGGATTTTATGATTACAAGTATCAGGTTACTGCTTTTAATGAGTGCAACAATCTCATTTAGACTTCCTTACTCTTAGCCATGTTTTGCCAAATACACAGGAAGCAGAAAGGGCAGCATGTTGTAGAGTGCTTTCTACAAAGAGACAGAAATGCCTATAAGGAGCATATGAGCCTGTCACAAAAACCGTGAGAAAAAAAATACCACAAATGCCCACTTATCAACAGGAAAAAAAAAAAAAACACCACCAAAACAAAACGGGATGAGGTAGTTTTGTAATGCAAGACACACAGAAGCCTACTTCTGAGCATACCCCAGAACCTGGAAACAAATTAACAGGACAAATTTCTAACTACAATCATTCCTGCAAGGGCGTAAGATGTAGAAAGTGAACAGAAAAGGTAGAGATGTGAAGAGACTGTATATGAAAGTGTGGGAAAGCCACAAACGCAGACAGAAAACCAAGGAAGAATGAATAAAAAGAGAAGTCAATGAGATCTACATGCAAGTCTTAACTATACTACCACCTATTACTGTCCTCAGCCGTTTCTTCTCCACTTTAACTTATGCTGTTAATGACAACTGGGTTCATTATCTCTCCTGTATACTTATGTTTAGGTGCTTTCAAAGCCGCAAAAATTAACAGATAAACACAACATATAGGGAAAAAAGGGAGAAAAAAGTAGTTTTATAATATGTGATTTCAACTGAACACCCAAGAACTGCAAGCAGTGTGAGCAGTGACAGTTGAAATCAGTGATTAGGCCAGAAAAAACTTGGTAGCTTTTCAAATTCATTTTATATTTGCCCATAGCATATACAAGTTTTTAATAGCAACAAGTAGCTCACAACGCCTACGCAAGTTCATAATGTAATTCTTTATTTTCTCTGACAGTTTAAAAGCAGACTGCAAAGTACCGAAGTTAAAAGTTTGGCAGAAAGCTGTTTCAAGGCAATATAACACCAAGGATATTTCTGGATATTTGAAATCTCAGGTTTCCAGAAGAGAGTTAAAAGTAGTCTCTGGTGATGTACCAAAGCCTGCCATGTTTGCAGCTTTATATACAAAAGGCATATTGTTTAAAAATTATTTTCCCTTTCCCGAGCAAATATCCACTTACAGAGTGGGAGGAAAATACTAGGCAGTAGACACACACTGGAAGTCCTTCACAAACATTTACGTTTGTCCTAGTCACACATCCCAGGAGGCCCAGATAGAGAAGCTGGGTAATTTACTTTCAGAAGTGACAGTGACTGCTAAGTGTTCCTCTAAAAAGGGATTTTCATTTCCAGAAATAATAAAGTTTTGGGTAAAAACAGAAGAAGGAACCAAACCTTTTTTAACAGTTAAACCAAATGCCTTGGCGGTCATACAAGTGGCTCAGCTTCAGCACTACTGTGGTACAAATTCCTCTAACCATATGGGATATCTATCAAAATAATGCATTCTGCAGAACTGATAAGAAAAAAGAATGACCCAGCTTGACTCTCACAGATTGTTCTTCCTGGCAGGAGGCTATAAACAATCCTTTTTGTTCAAACGCTATTTTTATAACTCTTAACACCATTTCAGAAAACAAGTTAAGAACACCTTCACAAAGAAAAGCCACACTTTAAAATAAGCTCTTGATTTGAGTATACTGCAGTCAAAAAAATATTGTGAACTCATCAAGAGCGCTCACGTTGTTCTCTTTGCTTTGCCTTTTCTTCCGTTCCTTATGCTCTCTCTCAACTACTTCTGCTCTCAAACAGCCTCAACGTGATGCAAATTTCACCGGACTCCAGTGAATTTCAGTAGATGACATCATCAGGTGAAAACCGGCGTTAGTCAACTCGACTTCCTGACCACGTATAAAATGGTGCACGCAGCAGAGATGAATCAAGCGTGAGCTTTTTAAACATTATTCACTTGCTCCTACAGCGTCCCCGAAAGTTTGCCACGGCCCCAAGAAGGGAGACAAACCCCCAGTTATTTTTTTTTTTTTTTTCCCCCTTACGAGACGGGAACTTCCCACAACAAACTGTCACATCGCAGCGGAGGGCAGCGAGAGCGCACGGGGAAAATAAAACGCGAAAGACCGTTCCGCAGGGACGCCTCCCGCAGCCGAAAGCGCTCACGCCAGGGCCTGCAGGAGCCCATTACGAAGCGCGTCCTGCCCGCGGTATGGAGCCCATACGTGGAAACAACAGCCGCCACAAGCCTCCTCGGTGCGGGCCGGGCCGGCACCGGCTCCGAGGGCCGGGAGGCTTCGCTAGAGCAAAGCCGAGGCGCGGAGCGGGCGCGGCACCGGCCCTCCCGCCGCCTCCGCCGGCCTCCCCGGGGAAGGGCCCCGCAGGCCGCTGCCCCGGGCAGGGGGACCCGGGCCCGCCCCGCCGGGCAGCGGAGAGCACAACAAAGGCCTCCCTCCTCCTCCTCCTCCTCCACACACACACCCCCACCCCCCGGCCCCGGGCGGTACGTACCGGAGCGCGGCGCTGGCTGGACGGCGCGGCGGGTCTCATACTGCCGGGGCGGGGAGTGGGGGGGGGGGGGGGGGGGAAGGTGTGACGGTCACCGGTGCCCGGCGGGAGGCGGAAGCGGCAAGGCCGGGCGGTGGCGGAGCCGCATCGCTGCCCGCGCCGAGACCCGCTGCCGCCTCTCTCTCCCCCCCCCCTGCGCTCGGCAACCTCGCGGCTCCCGTACCGCCCCGCTGCCGCCGCCGCCGCTCCTGCCACCGCCGCACTTCCGGGCAGGGAGGGGTCACGCCGCCTCGCGCCGCGCCGCTTCCATCCGGGCCCTCGCGCCAGTGCCCCGCCCCCCCCCCGCAGCGCCCCAGGGGGCGTGGCGCGAGGCTCGGCCGTTGGGCGGCTGAGGGGGTGAGGCGATGGCCGCAGTGGCGGGCTGAGCGCCCGTTCTCTCCCCGCGCCTCCACTGTCTCCTGCCCCTGCGTCGTCTGTGTGGGGACCGGGCGGGGGGGGGGCTAAGAGGCTGCGGGCAGGCGAGTGGTGTCCGGAGGAGGCGGCGGGGAGCCTCTGTGAGGAAGGGGCCAGGCGGTGCCGGGGGGGGGGGGGGGAGCCCCGGGGTTTGTCGTGTGAGCTTTCGGTGGGGACGGGAGCGCTCCCCTGAAGGAAGTGCCCGGTCGTCGCCCCCGCTCACCGACTGGTGCACGCTTGGGGCTTCTGAGGACTCTTTTTTTTTTTTTTTTTTTTTTTTTTTTTTTCCTCTCCAGGTGAAGTTAACCTGAAAATGACACTCGTGAGCTCCATCTGTTACCAGGTATTAGGACCTGACAAAACCCAGCCCTCCGTAACTGCTCCCCCACGTACAGAGCTGATTGCTGGGTTCTCAGCATCTTACCTGACGCACAGACTTGCTCCATGCTCCTCTCTGGCACTGGCGTGGGCTTCGAGTCCTTCACTGAACAGCTCCCTGACTGGGGTGCTTCTGTTCTCTCCCACACATGTTCACCGCCCAACAGTTTTGAGAGTTGTCTGTCAGATCTGTTTCCTTTAGCCCGGGTGAAATGAATTTCTCTAAATCATTGACGTGTCTTCCTAGCTGCTTCTAAAAATAAATGATGTAAATTCCATATACAGTACTGCAAACTTCTTTGTGGAGGGTTGGAAATAGAACTTAAGCAATATGTTTTGTTTTGTTTTTCTAAGGGCCCAGGCTTTAAGGAAAATGTTGTCCATGAAGACAATTATGACTCAGTGACACCTTAATTGCCTCCCTTGAGAATGAGTGCTAAGAATACATACACGCAGCATTGTGCTGCATAAGGATACCCAAGCTAGCTAGGTCTCAAAATCAATACAACTGCGTTAGTGAGGCACAGTGCTCTGGGTAATTCATCCTGCAGAGGAAAACTGCACTGGCAGGGCCATACTGCTTTTGGTATTACTAGTTCACTCAGAACTATTTCAGGAACCTGTCCAACATCACTGCACTGTATTTTCAGATAGCTCAGTGTTTTTTGTTTGTTTGGAGTCTTTTTCATACCAGTCCTTGTAGGAGATAGATAGCTTTACAGCCACAGCCAGGACTTACTCTATTAAGCTGAACAGGATGCTTGGAGGAGGACCAGGCTGTTACCTTTTATATGGCCCATCACTTAGAAGAAAAAGCAGTATACCTTTGTCAGTTGTATGAGACACAAGTAGAAGACAGACTATCAGGATTCTTGGTATTGTGAGCTGAATGGTTCAGTGCTTGGAGACACTTGCAAATGGGAAGTGAAAAATGTCCACTCTTTCACAAGATAGAATTCAGTCTTTGCTACTGGAAATCAGGGGTGCGTTCCTAGTTCTAACTCAAGAGTCTGTAATGGGAATCTTAACAATTTAAATAGAGTAGATTAGCACATAGGAAAAGCAGTGAGCCAAGTGAATCTTCGTATATAGTAACTAACTACCATTTCCCTTAAATCCCTGCTCTAGAGAAAGTCTGCGAAGATGGATCATTAACAGAAGCTGGGAAAAAAACATGCGTATTTGTCAGCAGACAAAAGGTGAGATTACAGCTCATGCATCCCTTGGGCTTCAAAGTTCTTTTGCTCATCCTCAGATATATAATATTCTTGTGTGTGTGGGCAAATGCCACAGAAGGGCATGTAAATTGTTGCCAAGCAAAGCAACTAAGACTTCCCAGATCTGGAGCCTCCAGTTGGTTTTAACAGAAGTTTAATTTCTTTTCCTGTACTTTTCATCTCAGTCCTATTCCCTGCTATTCTCCCTTAGATTCCCATTTTCGTACCCTGAGTTTTTTTCTCCTCTCAGTGCTAAATTATAGTGCACCATATAGTACCA
This sequence comes from Aquila chrysaetos chrysaetos, assembly GCF_900496995.4. Classification (NCBI taxonomy): domain Eukaryota; kingdom Metazoa; phylum Chordata; class Aves; order Accipitriformes; family Accipitridae; genus Aquila; species Aquila chrysaetos. The sequence goes on along the minus strand of NC_044009.1, from coordinate 47,379,828 downwards.
GCCCCTTGTGTCACATTAAGGTGAAATACTGTCATGTCAGGATGGATCAGTATTATTTGCATTACGGCAGCACTTAGTGGGTCAATTGAGATAAGTGGCCCTTTATGCCAGACATTTTACAAAACATATGAGACAAACACAGAGTTTGTAATCTAATTAGACAGGACTGAACATGGTAGAGAAAAACAAGACAGGGTGAAATGATTAAGCACACGTACAGAACAAAGATTCTGGCAGAGACCAGAGGGAGGACCAAACTTTCCTGGGTCCAGAGTGAATGCCCTAAATTATACTTTCTCAAACCAGGCAGGAGGCCCCACAGGGATATGGTCTTACAATATATACTACTTTCTGCCAGAAACCTGGGGATATTTATACTTTTCAAAGCTTTTCAGGGAAACGTGCTATGTTACTTTACTGTCTAAAAGAGATTAAAGCCAAACGAAGAAAAACACAGTTGTAGACGTTCTTTCCTCCCAGCTTCCACTGGGACAGAGCAATGTTTCTGCTGCTCTGTGGTGGTGCCATCCTTCATTGGGAAGTCCTTAGAATAGAATAGAATAGAATAATAGAATAGAATAGAATAGCATAGAATAGAATATTTCAGTTGGAAAGGACCTGCAACAATCATCTAGTCCAACTGATAATATTTCTATACTACAGTCAATCTGGAGCCCTCCTTGAAGGCTGACTTTTTCAAACATGTTACCTAACAATTCTTAGGGGTTTCTGTATAGAATAATTTTACTTAAGAATGCTGTTAGAAAGAATAAGGAAGCATATTAACATATAGTTGTAAAAGGATTACAATTTGGAGATTTTAAGTGCTCTAATCTGGGCAGGCAACACAGTCTTTCCTCTTTCCAAGGTGATCAAGTTTCAGGCTGTTGGGACTTACACCTTAGATGATAAACACTTCAAAATACAAATTCTGTCTGCTGTATATTAAACATGAGATTTCCTGTGCTTCTGTTTGAAAGAGAGAATTTATTCTACGTTATTGACCAGATTTCCTCACCCTTGTTTTGTGATATGAGGTGAACTGTCTGAATTCAGCTGCTATACATGATGGTGTTAACTCTCAGAGCATGTAAAATAGATTGTTTTCAGTATTAGGCATATGAGCAGTGCCACAGATTTAAAGGAAGTAGTTGCATATGTAAACATGCATTTAAATGATTTGCAAGATGAAGTTACAAGTGGAAGTCATTCTGTACCCGATAGGTAGCCACATTTCAATGGTGAAATTATATATCCTTATCTGAATAACAGATGCATTATAAACCTCTTTGAGATCTTTTTGGTGAACGGAAACATTATACACATACATACGCACGTGAGCACATTGCTGCAATATGTTTTCAAGATTCACAACAAGATTATATCACTAAAATAAGCTTTTTGAAAGAAATTCAAGACAAGAATATTAATTTCATCTATTTTTTTTTAAATCAAGTTAATTATTTTTTTAACTTATGCTAGAAAAATCAATGGCAAACAACCCAAGACAGTGTTAGTGTCACATACTTTCTGTTTTCCTTTCCTGTCTGTTCACCAAATGAGAGCGCTTTCTGGAGGAATCATGATAAATCCGTAATATCTTATTTTATTCTACCCTATTTACTTTTCAAAGAGCGAGCAAGCAAACAACATTGCGAATGTACTGACAAGATGTACGGGTGATTTTGCATTAAGTAAATGCAAACCCTGATCTAGCTGATATGAGTCACAAATTTATGGACGGTTTTAAAAATGTATAAAATTTCAGCAGGGAAGTTTTTAGTCTTTTTTTAAAATAGTGGCTTCAGAATTTGAATTCCTTTTTGGAATTTGAAATTCCAGGGTATTAAGGCATTACCAAATTTAGATTGACTTTTCCACCTTAACTTCTTTTTATATTTCCCTTCTAGATTTTCTTCCTGAAAAGGGAAATAATAAAACCTGTTAAGCTGCAACAAACAACTAATTTCTTACAAGTTAGTGATACAGCTCTAAAATTATTCAGTAATGTTTCAACAGAATGGGTCTTCACTTGAAAAGGTCAATGTTTTGAAACCAGCACTCTTCATTGTAAATTATATGCTAGTTTTGGCAGAAAGGTTTTAGCAAAGATGCAATTTCTTCTGAGGGAGGAGGGTGAGATTGTATGAATAAACAATGCTCTGGTGGCTATAGCAAAGAGCCTACCAGTATTGGGTGAGTCAGATTCAAGTCTCTGTTTTTTCTGATTCAATGAGAGTTTTGATCTGCTGTCTTTCACATCACAGATAAAACCTTAACCACCAAACTACTGGCTGATATGCAATTAGAATCTTCCCTGTTTATGCTTTATATAAACAAACATTAATTTTAGTAGAGACTTGAACTTGGGACTTCCAATCTTTGCCTGAGCTCAGCAGCTGTTCTCTGTGAGCTTCCCTTTCTTCTTTCATTAAAAACAAATAAACAAACACTTAAAAGATTTTCATGCAAAATGTGAAACGTGAAAACATTTGAGTTTTCCAACTTTCATAAGATAGACAAATGTTTCCCACACAGTTTTAGTCAGCTTTGCAACACATTTTAGTTCAAGGGAAGCTTGTATGTTAATAGCATTAAAAAAGAATTATTAAATAGAATTTGCTTTGTATTGTCATGTTCCTTTCCCTCAGTTTCTCTTTCTGTGTTTGCTCTATTCACTGTTACATCTTAAAATGTATAGTAAGAACTTCAAAGCAGGTATCATATCTTCCTGTGGATATTTCTTCAATGCATAATGGCAGGATACTCACTGGAGACTTGTTGCAGCACCACATGACAATTTTTCTGCAGAATGGCGGGCTGCAAATTGCTGGCCATCTTTGGTTAGTTCCTTCTCAGTTTTCTCTAACACTTTAGCACCAGTTTCTTGTCCAAAAAATTCCCAGATTCCTTTCAGTCATCCACCCCTACAAATCTTCTACAGTTTTCCTTATTTTTCCTGTGTATGTTGTTGAATTCATTCATATTTGCTACAACTCCACAGCTATGACTCTATAACTGTGTGCTGTGTCCCAGGTTCTTTCTACTTTACTTTCCCTTCACTGCCATTGCAATGTCACTGAGGATCACAAATAAGATGTCAAACTAGTGGTATTATTTGATATGCTCAATAAGACACAATACCTGACAGCTACTACTGCTTCCAAGTTCACGTTCCCTGCTGCAATCATGACACATTTACAGGTCTTTCAAATTAAACAACCCTTTCCCTTCCACGCACATGTGTATAATGAGGGTTTTTTTTATAATGAGAAGTGATAGGCAGTCTAAATAGAGGAATCAGTACTGGTGGCTGTGTATACAATTAAAAACAAGAACTACAACAGCCATTGTGCTTTGTTCAGATTTCTTTAGAAATATAGTTTCCCAGGCTGTAACTTAGAAACTAAATACATTCCTGCATGTGGAAAAATTTTTGTAATAGTCTCTAGTGGAAAAGATGGGGTTTTTGGTGAATTCAATAGATTCTTTTCAGATCTTGCTAAAGGATGAGAAAGCCTCTTTTAAGTTCTTTTCAGATCAGGATTCCTCTCCTTTCCAAAAGAAAAGTAAAATTAAACCCTGTATTTTTAAATGTAATGCCGAATCTTTCCTCTTCTACTCCCTTCTGCTCTCCAAAAAGCAATGAAACACAAAGGGGCGTACCCTTCTACAGACTTTTTGTTTCAGAGAGTGTGGAAACTTCCTTTTATACCAGAAAGCACCAAATAAAGAGCAGACTTTGCTTTGCGGCTTATATTCATAAATTTGATAATGAAGCCAAATGCATAGTCTTTTCCTCACTTCAGTACTAAGTAACTTTTAAAATGCCTTTAAAAGCCACTTTCACAGAGGGAAGAGCAAGCATGAAGTTCTGAATTTTATGTGGGCCCCAAACATCATCGTTTAAAAATTCAGATAAAACCGGCATCTGAACATAATTTAGTTGGCTCAGAGAGAATAAAAATAGATTCACAGAAGAATCAATAGATTCTTCACTGAATGAAGATCAAGTTGCTAAGGCACATTTAGAGGGGAAAAACCACACCTCAATTCAGAATGTAGGAAGACAAGTTGTTTTGAACTTTATTACCCTTTTTGTTTTTGAGATTCTGTGGTGTTACCTCTTGAAATGGCCTCCTGCTTCCTAGCTGATAAACAAAATCCTTAATTATGCTACTCACAAGAGTACTTTTCAACATCAATATTCCCCAAATTCTCTTGAGTTTCATGACAGCACATGGCTCAGCTGTCTCTATGCGTAGTAAAAGCCCAATATTCCTTCTAACTTAGCATTTTATAGGACTGAACTCTTCTGTCATATGTTGCAAACCTAACATTTTTAGCACGGAGCACTAAATATATAACCTTTAATAATGACTAAAATAAACCAGCACTGTCATTTCAGTAAATGCTTATTTTTACACCTGCCAAATATACAGGACAGGTAGCTGGATATTTACTGATTTTTGCACAATTGATATAATTTACCCATGGATTTATGAGGTACACATGCAATTGCCTATTTTGTTCAATTCTGTGTATTTCACCCCCCAAAATCTTGTATTTTTCTTTTTTTTTTTTCTCTCTGTTGTGCAAATTTTTGTAGGAAATAATACATATGGGAAAAATGGATTTGGGGAGAAATATTAAATTGAAAGCTCATGCTTTCATGTTTTATACCTAAGTTGACCTCTATTTATTCAGAATGTCAATTAACCCCTAAACAAAACATGATTTTACTGTGTATCAAACAGCATTTTTGTTTGACCATAAATTACTATTTTTTTCATATTTTTTCTGAGAAATGCAAGCATTCTACTGGCTGGTTTTTTCTAATTTTTCAATTTCACCATCCCACCAAAATCATAATTTACACCACTTTATTCACTACCATTAGCTATAATTGATCTAGTCTTTATAAAGTTTAAGTAGTTAAAATGTAAGGGTGCAGCTATCCTCCAAATAAAGTTAATTTAAAAGTGTGCTGGACCATGTACACTAGATAATAAGCAATACTTACATATATGTGTATATAATAATATATGTCTATAATAGTAGTTAAAGTAATCTGTGCAGTAAGTATGAGTTTCTATTGGAAAATCTTCTAAGCAGAATGGTTCCTGAGTTTTGCTGAAAAGATAGGGGCTCACTGAATTTAATCTCTAAGAAATACTGGAGATTTGTATAATAAGTGATTCACTGTTCATTATGTATAGAGGTAAGGATATATAGCATATCCTGAATACCAGAAAAAAAGAAAAGATTCAAACACCTTTCAGGATTATTGGAAGGATACCAATACAAATGCTAAATACCAAGCTCAGATGAATAATGTAGTATGACTAGAGTGTATCACTCAGTGATGGAGATGTTCTGTCTGTGTAGATAGCTTAAAACTGCTGGTCAGGAAAAGGTAGATTAAGGTAGATAATGGTCTTCTGAGTCAGATTTTCTCTGGCATAAGAGATATATAGTGATAAAACAGTGTTAAAATCATTTTGCAATACTGTAATTGGATGCAAACTTCAACTGAGATTTTAGCTTTCAACTTCTTTACCAAATTTACATAACACAAATGCTAATTAGTGAAGAAAATTATGCAGTAAACTCTCATGCACAGTACACTTAGACAAGGTCAGAATCCCAGTTTTATCAAAAGGTGAAAGTAGCTTCTTTTTTTTAAAACAGTCTATTGACACCATTGATTTGGAAAGATGTGAGATTTTCAGTAATTATACATCATGATACAGCATATTTACATGCAGGTCTCATTCTGTATCTATTCATTAAAAAAGAATTTTCCATAGTTTTCCCGTACATATACTAAAAGCCCAATTTTCTTGCAACTCAAAGTTGAGTTGCTTAATTTCTTTTGACTCTTTCTTGTTTTATACTTTGACTACTTTACATTAAATACTTGAAGTTTAGAATCTGATCTTTTCATGTAGCTTTTTTAATGCCTGAGTATCTCTATTGATTTCAACAGAATTATCCATAGTGGTATAGAAGCCGGTTCAGTAATGGTCATATCCAAAAAGCAGGAATTCACTGTGGAACAATTGCAACATATCGTATTTAAATTCAGAAAACGTAAATAATAGTTCCCTAGTGAGCCCTGGTGATAAAGATCAGGTAGCTACCAGACCGGACAGATATCTTGCACTTCAGTTGTTGCATAATTAAGAACTGGGATTTTCTATATCCTTTGAATTTTAGTATTTCAAGGTGTTTTTACAAGCATATAAGGTAGTTAATTAAAAAGAAAAAAGTTAAATATGTTTCTCCTGGATAAACACCTTGAATTGCCTGTAAGTGCCAACAAAAACTTGAACATGAAGTGTGTTATCTCAAAGTCATTGGCAATCACGGCTGAAACTCTAAAAAATGTCTACTAAGAACACAAAGATCAGATTTGTCATCTAAAACATCTGTTCAGTCCTGCAAGTTTTAAGTTAACAGAAGACAACAGCAGCACCTCCTCAAAATGAAGAGAGTCAAAGGAAGCCATTATCTCATAAACATGGAATAGCTTGAGGCTATCCAAGGTTCTCTGAGTCATATCTGCCTAATGATAATTTTAAGGTCACTGCTGAATACAGTCAGTTTATTTCGAGAGGCAAGAAACAACACCAGGTAAGAAAGAAGCAGAGAGCAATTGGCACTATGCATAACTCCAGTTAATCAAAGTGCCTTTGAAATACTTTTGATTTGTAGCTTTGTTATTCTGGTGTTCTAGAAACCTGTTCTACTTTTTCATCCAGTACTCTATGAAGGAGTCTATGAATTCCATAACGTCTGGATAGAGAACAATTTAGTTTTAATACTTTGATCAGTCTTTGTTGACAAAGTTTCACCAACCATTACTGAGGTTAATTTTTTCTACATACTGTTGTCAGTATGGCTTCTCTGAAACCTCTTTTGAGCACCTGTATGCAAGTGGTTAATTTGCATCAACAGAGGAAAAAAAAGCAAAACAAAAAGTTCAAAACACACTGGAGGAAGACCTCCCATCTACACTTTAGAAGAGAATATGTCTGTCACCTATGCTGAAAACAGTTTATGGTGGCATGATTTGATTAATATAAAGAAACCTATAAAAGTAGATCCTTTCCAAAGTGTTATTTCTGGTCCTGAGAAAAGAACTCATCTATCCAACTTAGGAAAGGAAGAAATAAATAGGATTAACCTGCAGAATGCAGGCTGCAGAATTTCATTAGATAATTCTCATGTCAAGTCTAGTAACACTTCACCAAAATCATGTATTGCTAATAAGTACATGCAAGGAAAAGACCTTTCACAGACCTTGGAGTTACAGGCTAACTCAAAGCCTAGAACAGTGAGGGGGAAATTTTGTGTTGGTATGATATCTTTGTCAGAACAGCTGCATGGAAAGTGAGGGAAAATAAATCTTTGTCTATAGAAATAACTTCCATAGTTGTGTCTGAGAAAGCAGAAAGCCTAAAGAAAACCTAAAGCTAATGACAAGACTTTTTCACTAGTTGTGCTATACGTGTACACATGCGCAGAAAAAGAACGTTTGTAGGCAATGAAGGCAAACCATTGATGTAGAAGGAAGTTCAACGTTGAGAAATTTGAGCTGGTGCCAGAATGAATGCTGTAATGCTTTTTAATATGTTTTAAATAAAGGTTTGCCCACAGTGTTTTAAGAAATGTGTACGTATCCATCTGCAAAAAGCCAGCTCTCTAGGAAGCTGTTCTATTGTAAAGAATCTACTCCTGCCTTTAATGGAAATATATAAGTTCTCACTTTCTTATGTGGAACAGAAGGATCCACACCCTCTGAATACTTCCAACTACTAGTTTTCTAGACGTGGTCCTATCTAAACTCACTGTATGGCATCCCTGGCTTCTACCTGTGTGAGCTCAGAACTGCCTTCCTTCAGCCCAAGGGAGGACTGTTAACACTGAGCCCTGAAGTTAACAGAGAACTAACTGTGCTTTTACTCCATCAGTACTATCTGCTTCAGGTAAATTGATTTTCCAAATGTCTGACATGAAAGCTTATTTTAGGCAAACTTCGAATAATCATCCAAGATATGGTGAAGATAAATAATTTCAAAGACTTGTTTTCATTAGCGAATCCCAGCTATTAATGGCATGATCTCTTTTCCAGTGAAGGGAAAGAATTCCCTTGTACTTGCCAACTGTTTATCTCAGTTAGTATTTATTACCTTTCACTTGCTTCTAGTTCCTTGGCTACTCATGTGAGTAGGCGTGGATAGGTCTTATCCCATAACTGTGTGCACCTTGTCTCAAATGCTTTTACCCAAGCTTGGGTATTTGTCTCTTTTCTACCTAAATAAATGATCACAAGAGGAACTGAAAAAACTACTAGTTCATGAGAGTTCCTCACCAGTAGCAAATATATTTACTTATGAAAAACATGGATGGTGACATTGTGTTTCTGTTGGCTGAATTAAAAAGGTATATCTATCAATATTTTTCTTTGAAATAAATAGAATGGTCAATATTACTTGTTCTTCTCTCTGTGCACTGAATAATAGACTACGGATGTGCAATGGGGCTTTCAGAAAAAATATAGTATATAAAACCCCCACAAGAAGAGTGGAGGTTTGTGCAAACACATTTGTACAGATAAGGGATGCCTCCGTGGACTTCAGAGTATAGAACTGCCAGAATGGTTCCTGTGAGCAGTTAGGGACAATGCTGAAAGAGAAAAATCTGTGCTCCTGATAGTACAACATTTTAGTTCATAGGAAAGTTGCAGTTATATAGTATGGCATGCTGGTTAATACAGCCTTAATTAGTTCTTTTTAGACCCAGGCAACCTTAGAAGTGTAGGGCCTGTATGCTATTGCTGACCATTGTGTCTTACCTGAAAGAAAGCAAATTAAGAATGGTGTTAGTGCTAGCCATGAAGATAAGGCTTAAGCTGAGCTGCAATAATGGCTGAACACCTGCAGCATTTGAAGCTTTTCCAATTCATATGCTATAAGGGGTCTTTCATGCAAATAATAAATTGGATGGCACTTAGATGAGAAGTACAAGTTGCAAGAGAGGAGTGTAGATGAGACAGCACAAATCTATATGCACGACTCACTCAGACATTTGCCACAGTTCTAGGATTTCTGTAAGCAGTAGATAAAGAACAATTTGATTGTAATGCATAAGCTGTTAATATTCAGCACTCCGTAGATGAATTTTGATGTCATTGAGCAGATTCATGACACCCACAACATGGCAGAAAATGCAATTAACAAGACAAAAATGCAACACCTATGGACAGGCCATCTGGTCACCTGGATATCCAGACCAAAAAGAACTTGCATGGTATGAGAAACAAGAATTAAATCTTACCATAAACTGACCTGACCATGAAAACAATGATGAAAAAATGAAGACAAAATTGGGGTTTTCTTTTTTTTTTCTTTCTTTCTTTTTTCTTTTCTTTTTTCCTTTTTTTTCTTTCTGTACTTTCCCATTGGGAAGCAAGGACATAAAATGATTGACACTGTTACTAGGAATAACTCCTGAAATACTGGAATGGGTAATAAGTGTCTGATAAGAACTGTGACCTGAGACAGAATGAGGCTGTAGAGTGAAAAGGATCAAAACATTAATAGCCATTAGTGCAGAACAAATACAAAACTTCAAGGTAAAGGAACTGGGAAGCAGAATAGGCAGACACTATCTGAGAAAGCAGACATTGCGGTTCAATGTAGAGAAAACAGACAAAAGGCAGGAAGCAAAATGCTTAGCCTGAAATACTACTGTGGGCAAAGAAAGTATCCCAGTGTTTGTTCCCTGAAGGAAATGAAAGTTGAAGCGTGTGCAAGCACGTATACAGAATACCAAGAAAGAACACAAGTTGTGTGACAGGATTGTCTCCAAGGTTCTCCATATGCACACTTATTACCCAGAAAAAGCTGACTGCTATTTTTGCCAGTCTGCTGTAAGACCAGTAACAACTTGGGTTCTGGCTGACTGGCAGAGCTCTAATCTCTTTCCAGCAACACTGATAAGCAACTGATATGTGACCATGAGAAGAGAACTTCAGCTTTGCAAGACCAGTGGACTGGCTGTCAAAAAAATTCCTCACAAGATGATATATTGTTGCCTGAATTTTTTAACAACTGGCACAGAAATACCCTACCTTCCAAGAAAAATGCCTCCCAAAACAGCTGAATAAATCTCAGATGAGCCATCAGCTTGACCTGCCATAGGAATGTTTCACTTTTTTCTAAAATTGTTACATGCTTTCATCTTTTTCTTCTATTTTTTCTTTTATTTTAAAATGACTTCTAAAATGTTTCCTAATGAAAAAACAAAACTAAACAATTGTATAACATAGACCAGAATGTTTCTAGTATTCCAAAACTTGTTGAGTTCTCTCGTTACCTGTCATTTTTTTAGACATACCTAGACAAAGTTTGACCTGAAGTCACGGATAACTTCAGTTCTGTTCAGAACCAAGTAAATAAGTATTTGGCCAAGGGAATCAAGGAACATGTGCCACAATAATGAAAAAATGTGCCTTGATAGTGAATAGCGGGCAGAATTCACTGCTCTGGAATAAGGAACTGATTCCACTTTCCACATGAGAGACAGAACAAAGCCTAAGTTTGCAAAGCTGTCTAGGAGAACCAGAGAGTTTGCAAGTCCTCTGTTTTTGAATGTTTATGAAAACAAAGCTCTCTCTGAATTACTGTTACTTTCACACCTCACATTTTTACAAACCCCAGTCTCTCTTCTAACAAAATCTCACAAGTGACACAATTATAAAAGTAGGCTAACAAACACTAAAATTGACAGGATATAAAATGTTCTCAGTTCAGTAGCTTGGATATAAACTAAAAGCTAAGAAGACAGCACATGTTTCTGCACTTGAAAAACTTCCCCCAGAATCTTTTTTCAGGGACAGCTTGAAAAGACAAATTGTACTGGAGTTTTTCAATCTGTCACAGTAGAGGACAGCTTCTGAGCTGTAGAGAGATGCCTTCAAATGAATCAAGTATCATTTTATTTGAGAATTTATAAACCTTTCCAGTTCAGTTGCATTTCTTCTCTCTCCCAATATCAGAAATGCACCATCTAACTCTAATCTAAGTACATACTACCAAAACAACTATATTAATCCAAATCAAGTGTTGGAGTACCTCATCAGTTGAACTTTGTGTATTCTTTCATACTAGTTCTCTCTTCAAAATTAAAATGTCAATGTAGAGCAAAGTGAGGAAGCATCCATGCTTTAATAGGAACTCCAAGCTGAAGATGATAGCCCATACTGTATGAAGCTGAAATCTAGGCTCAGTGGGTCTCATTAGAAGAAAAGTACAGTACAGGTGAAAGGTTATTGTCGCTCTTGTGAGAAGAGAGAATGTGTAGAATACCCTACACAACAGGTTAGTTTTAAGGCTAATGAAAAACTCTACCAACCTCTGACTTAAAATATGTGGATTTAACCTGGGAGTTTTTCCTGTTTATGAGAAATCTGCATCAGTCCACAAGAACTGATAGAATATCATCATGCTCTGGCATGATGTGCATAAAATTGAAAAAGAACACAGTGTTTTCTGATTGAATGATTCAGTATAAATGTAACTTCTTTGGTGGCTGCCTATGCAGTACTCATCTATGATCATCTGTAGGGTTGTCCTTTCATATGAACTCTGTTCTAGCACGCTGTCATGGATGATAGCCTTTACAATTTGGTAAAGTTCTTAAAAATGACTATTTTACAACTCATTTTCTTCTTGTGATTCTATGGAACTATGCTAACTGGAGGTTTTATTTTCTTTTCCTTGAGGAAGATTCATATATATATTATTTTTCAGTTAAGCATTTTGATTAACTGAATCACTGAGACTTTCTGTAAGTAAGTAAAGTAAGTGAATAACGATATTCATATTTTATAAATGGGGTAGCTGAAGAACAGAGAAGGAAAGCTGACTTTCATGGTGAGTGGTATTGTCCGTGGCAAGGCTGGGAATAGAAACCAGAGACCTTTACTGCCAGTTCCACTCTAATCGATGGAGACCACTGTTCCACAGGTGACATCCCCACATCCCCCCACAGAGCTACACAAAAACAACTTCAGCAGAGCAAAATCAAGCATTCACAAGATATGAAATCACAAACCAAGGACACTCATGTAACTTCCAGTTCCAGTCTATAGGCGCCTGTTCTAGTCTATATTTTTCCTACCACCCTATATTTCCCCCTGCTCCGGTCAATGTTGAGCATCATCTTTTTCCACAGATACTGAGTACTATATCATTGCCTGATTCCAATTCAGCTGCATGAGCCTGTCCTATCCCAGAGCACTACAGCCCATTCAGACTAGCTGTAATATGAAAGTCTAAGTAGATTTTTTAAAAGCACTGGCTGATGCGGGATCCCATCATAACCCTTCCCTACTATTCCTTATTTTTCAGTAACTTACTTTTATTTTTAAAGTCACTATCCTTGTGGGTTTGTACAGATAGTATGATAAGCGATGCATTAAGTCACCTTCAGGAGTTTCATGCAATTTTATTGCAAAATAGTGGAAGGTGATACTTTGGCAGTCTTTTGGAGAAAATAAAAAAAATGCAGATCTTAATTCTGTTTCTTTTGAATTTTCAAAAATTAGAAGAGAGTTCAAGAAATGGACACATATAGAATTCAGCAAATTATAAAAAATATTCAAAGAAATTGTTATTAAAGTGAGAGAGTAGAAAGCCTGTAATGCCTTAAGGGAAAATAAATGTGTAGTGGAGTTGTTGTGATGGTATGTAACACAACACCTTTCCTTTGGGATGATGATTTGATGGTGTAGTAAATTAGGATTGTGAACTCCTAATGCCAGATCAGAAAAAAATCTTGTGTTCCAACTGCAAACCACCATCTTGCGTAAACTGCATTTGTTAGTTAAGATGCTGTCTGTCTTCACGACGAATAAACATTATCATTGGTCTGGATAATTCAACAGAAGTACAGTTTGCATCCATGGCTGATGTGGATCAGATTTATATGGCAAAGTGATTTGATACTGTACAGATCTTGTGTTAGTGTTTGTGGAGTCACAGCTTGAGTCAGAACGAACAGTAATGACCAATCTGGAAAGAATCCCAATGTCATCATTTCTACCATGGTAAAAGTCTCATCCAGACATAGTGTTTCTTCCATTCCCTTTCTGGCTCATTTCTTTGACCTGTCCATCAACAGTTTTTTGGATATGGCCCTTGGTTATCTCTTAGGCCTTCTAGGTGCCTGTCTGTTCCCAGTTGTTGGTCTGTTCTTGCTCCTCTGTTTTCAGTCTCATTCTCAATGGATGTGTTATGCTTGTTTGTTCTGCCTCCAGTATAAGACCTTCCTTCTCAAGAACCCGTATACCAGCAGGATCCTTATTCACGTTGATAGGAAGATTCAAGTTCCCTATATTGGTGACAAGCAAATAAGTCAGTAAATTGCTAGGGACGTTCTCTGATTGTGTTTAAAGTTTTAGTTAGAAGAGCTACTTCCCGAGCTCTTACCCCATCTGCTCTTGGACAGACCTAGGTGTTTCTTTTAAAAATACACTCTTGCAAACTTTACACCAGACGGAAAGCAGAGCTTGCTGACCCCTTACCAGCATGTTAGGTTGAGGAACCCCACATAGCAGCTTCTGTTACTGTTTGGGGGTGGGAGGTGAGCTGGGTTGTGCAGAAAAGCTGCATGAAATGAGCTAAGACATTAAATAACAAGTTTCAGCCCAGAGTAAGATTTTTATGCCTGAATTATAAACCTCCTGTAATAGAAACTGTAAGGGAGATTCAAACAGGCTATTAATTGTAGCAGTGCCAATATGTTAAGATTAATAAGATTTTCTAAAGGTATATACTAAGCAATTTCAGTTCCTTTTACTTGCTTCATTAGAACTGAATTCTTCATAGATGCATTTTCAATAAACGTGTGTGCTGATTTAAGAGCTCCTGTATTGGAGTCAGTCACCTCTGCCAAGGCTCAGAAAGCACTACGTTCCTAATGCCGCCAGGGTTATACTGCTGTTACATGCTCCACTATGCCTTCGGCTTTCTATAATCTTCATCTGACCTGTGGTAAATCCATGCTGACTGTTCTCACCCTCAAGGAAATGAAGTGAGATTAAGGCTTCTAAGGGTATAAAGTTTTGAAAATTAATCTCATAGTCCTGAAGCCTCTTGGCTGTTTTAGAAAATGGTACAAGTCTGCTGGTCATGATATTTTGTTCAGTTGACAAAACTGTTTTGAGGAACTGCTGAAACTTCTCCTTTGAGAAGGGCAGTTTCAGTTGTTCTTGGTCAACGAAGGTTTCCCTGAAATCCTGCCTGAAATTTCAAACAGAGAGAGAGAATCAATTCAGTATTATCCATGGCATGGTGGCTCTGTCACACAGCAAGAGAAGAAAGCTGGCTTAAGACTCTTCTCTGCCTGGTTCAGATCAAGGATTTGAGTCTCAGCTGAGACTCTTTCGTCATAGCACTCACTTCACTTGGTCCAATTTTTTTTAATATTTACGTGAACTAGAACAGTTCTTAGGAAAGACACTGAAAAAAGGAAATGAGGATTGACTTTTTGTTTTAAAAAATTCTTTGAGTGGGAAATCTTTTACCCAGATCTCATGCTGTAGGAGTAGATGGAGTGAAGTTCACAACACGCATAAATATGTGAGTCAGAAATCAAGGCAAAAACCAGAGAAGGCTTAACCTAAAGTGATAGTCCTAAACACATTTACAAAGGACACACAGCAGAATTCTAGACTGAATAAAGAACTGTGTCTATGAAAGCGATTCTGGTCATTGGAAGAAGAGAACGATTTTGTTTCCATGAAGAATCAGCCACATTGGGTTCTTTCTAGTTGTGCATGAGGTAATAAGGTTGTTTTATTCCATTACTGGTTCTCCTGTGTTCTTACTATGCCAAGCCTCTGCGTATGCTACTGTAAGCAGAAATTTTTGTTACACCACCGTAGAAGTGCTTGCCATTGTATATCTGGCTGCTTAGGTATATTTGGGGAATAGGCACCTCTGCCAGAAACAACTGAGTAAAAAAATATGTATCAGCATAAATGGTTCCCTATTTTTCCTGAATATTCATATTCTCGTGGGAAGTATTTTCACAGTCTTCCTTTAAAGGAATGAAGTGCTTGGAAAGCCTAGAGGGACAAAAAACATTTCCTCTGACTAAGCATCCCTAAATCATTAAACATCATTTTCAGAATACACAAAAACATCAGCTACTTCATTTGACTTGTTCCATAAAGTATTCTTTTTCTGCCAACCTGTTCTTTCCTTAGCTTCTCTGAAAAAGGTATTTCCATTCTGAAGTCAGTTGCAGAAAAATTAAAGAATCCCATCAATCAAATAAAAAGAAATATCAACTTTATAACAGATGAAGTTAGACTATCACAAAAGAAAGAATAAAATTTCATCAGTGTTTCGTTGTATATTGTTATGAATCCAGAACATTGCTTATTTCTGACTGTCCAGGAGCATATGCAAGACAGTAACTTCTCACTATTTCCAGCTGCTAGGTACCTACCACACCGTATTTGGCACTTTGAATTCCAGGAGGTTTTTCTCAAGAGATCCAAAGACCAAAAATAAAACCTGTGCTTTATAGCTGCCAGGCTACTAGAATCAGTGAAGCTATTCCAATATACACAAGCTGAGGATCTGGCCTGTAAGAGGCAGTGGTGTCCATCAGTACAAGAGCACTGTTAGGAAGCATTTATACTGGCACCAGATATGCTCCCTCTTTGTTTCTTGCTCATTTTCTCTGCACTGAAATTATGGAGCTTTTTTCTTAACTGCTATTCATTACAGTTCTCTCCTGGAAAAATACCAGTAATTTAAAGGTTAATAGAATGCTGATGTCACTGTAATTAGAGCAGAGGAAAAACATTTCTGTAATTACTGTTAATGCCTTCTTGCTGTTCAACCAATAAGATATGGCCCCCAGTCTGAGATGGAAGGTGGGTGTAGAGATCTATGTGAGCGAGAACTTGTGACAGGGTGATCAGACTAGTGCAGAAATGATGCCTGAGTCATTTTGGAGCATGTTGGAAATTGGTCGTTAAGCAACCCACCTGGGAAAAATAGAAGCCAAAATGTCAAGGATGAGCACATCATAAAAATGTAGTTTATGGAACTGGCTAGCCTGAAAAAATTCAAGACATACAGTTAATCAAAATTCATTTTTTGATTTTCACTACACTGCATTACAAATAAACCCATTACTTTAGGAGGTGTACATTTTAAAAAATACATAGTGATACTGCAGAGCTGTCCATGCAAAGGACCCTGTGATAATGACTCCCAGGACGGGGCTGGAAGTTGGTTGCACCCGGATCATTATTCCTAAAGTGGTCGGTTGGTGCTGTGCCTGGTCACATGCACCAGCAGCTTCCCATGGAGTGAGTTAGTGCCTTGAAGTGCACAATGAGGTCTCCGTTCTGCCTCACTAGGTGGGAAGTGGCATTTCAGAGCTCACTGGATTAGCTGTGAGCAAATGGAGTAGCTGAGCTTGGGAGGTTTTCTGTTCTGCCGATAGGAGACCTCTGCCTGAATGGCTGGAAAAGACCCCCTGCTGCACTACTCTGGGGTACCCCAGGGTGGAAATAGAAATCTCTCCCACTGATTATTATTACATCCAGATAATGGGTCCAGCTATCTTTATGTGACCTGGCCAACAGCAGTTTATCAATAAGAATGATCCTTACTGCCTCGCAGGGTGCCCGTATTGAATGAAGGGACATAAGGCCATATCCTGGCTGCCCTGTGCTCTGCAAGTCGTTAGCCTCCCTGGCAGTGCTGAGGGAACGCAGCCTGTGTCAGACCGACCTCCGTTGCCTTGCTTTCAGTGCCTAGATTCACTCTTGGTTTAAACTAAGGTATCAGGCTATGTGTGAAGTCAGAGGTTTTGCTGTAAGAGGGAGAGTGCGGTTGTGTGATAAAGTGTCCCAACCACACTCATCAACACATGAACACATCTCAAATGAACACATCTCAAATCCCTTATTACCCGTAATGACTATATATTTCTCAGCTGCGCTGTTATTTCAGCATGTTTTCATTTCTTTCTTTGAAAGAAGGAAAGATTTGCTTTCAAAATCTATTAAATTATAAATCTTGCCATTGTGACTTCAGATTCTTAGATTTCTGAGCTCCCACTTTACGTTTCACTATCTGTAGTTTGTCCTGTGCGGCTGACTTGATCATGATGGAGATTTCTGTATTTTGAAGAACTCATATTTTTGGATAACTTTTTATGCGGATCTTACTGATCAGTCATACTGTTTTATTCTAGTCCACTTGTTTCCTTTCTGGATTATAGGTCCTTCTAGTTTGTTAATTATAGTATGCTTAAGCAGTCTCTAAGCTGGGCCTAAACACTTTAATTCACCTACTTTTGCCTTTTGGAAACTTTTAATGGCTGCCTTCATCTTGTAAGTTTATTTCTTCTATTTTGCTAGTTTCTAACATGGCTTTTTTGAGCATCATCATCTTAATTATAGACTGTGGTCAGCAAGAATTACTGGCTGAGGCCTGTGCTCCTTGAACAGGTTCCTCGGCTCTGTCTGTTATATTTGTACAAAGCCATAATGTGGACTTCCATTATTAGTGTTTAGCAAAATTTTCACAGGGCAGTATAATCTTGCAATGTATAGAAATACTTTTTTGCTAATTTTTTAATGTAGATGGAAATTAAATTTATAGTTATTCAAATTTCTGTAATGTTGAAAGAGCATAAAAAGAGAATAATTTCTGCATTGTAGAAGCTGTTCCAAGAAATGTCAAGAAATTCCTTTACATATCTTCCAAATGGCTGGTTTATATGCACACACCTGAAGTCACTCACTTCTGGGTGATCGATCCCCTTGATTTCCTTCAGCTTTGAATATATTTTTTCTTCACACACAAACAAACCAATTTTTTTTATATAAGTATGTGTATACGTATTTAATGTGCAGAAGTTCAAAATTGGTGGTTTTTTGCTAGAAAAAGCGTTTGTTTGCACACACGTAAGACCGTAAGAAAAAACCTATCTACAAATAAGTCGTCATATGAGTTTTGCTAACTTTAATGGAGTTGCATTTGCACAATTACAATGAAATTCTACCTCCGACGGATCCAGAAATCATCAGGCTACCACTGAGCAAGCTGGTGCAGTGATAGGGCAGAGTGCAGCATTGTGAAGACATACTAACTTCCTTCTTTAAAGCAATGTAACACTGCTAGCATGGCACTGTGCTTAGGCTAATTAGCTCTGTCCCGCAGAGCTGGCTCATTCAGTAGTAGCTCAGGTATCTCTGTGTCCTGTAGTATTGTACAGTGCAGACGTGCCCTAAGAAACTAATCAATGATGAGTAGAAAAGAATAATAAATTTTGCTATTGCTATTTTTACTATCAAATATTTCCCAGACTCCCTTTGGTAGACCCATTATTAGTCACCTCATAGCTTGCATGTGTCACAGTAGATGTGGATTTTTAAAAAAGAGTTTGCAAAAAAATAGCTATATGTTTCAGTTCAGGGCTGGCATCCCCTGGAGGAGCTTGGAATGAGAGAAGCAGCAAGTGCAGGTGAAGGTCAGAAACACCGGAGAGAAGTTGGATGATGTGATAATAGACAGGAGCAGATAACAGTAAAAGTTTCATTGCAAAGGGAACAAGCATGCTAGATTAGGAGGAAGATAAATAGGCCTTTGAAACTTCAAATCTTCTCCTTTCCAATTTAACATATGAAAGTGAATTATATCTGAATGCTTATGGGGATCTAAAACTGAAAAATAGCCAAGGTTCTTTTCTGACTTTTTTTCAGTGTTCCAGTAGCTCAGTTTTCACTTTGAAACACAAGTGGCAAGGAAAATTCTCATAATGTGATCTGTACATTTTAGAAAGGCATGTCCTCCAGAGATGATTATTACAACAGCAAGTATTCCTTTCTTGTATCATCACTGCAGTGATCAGGACTCTTGTACCGACTCAGAATGTTGTACCAAACTGCTCCTAAGTGATTTCAATTATTTGGAATTGCAAATAAGTTATAGTTTAGCTGTACTAAGTCAAATGTAACACTGAAACTGCATCCTTGAGTATATATTTCTGTACTACTTCTAAGTAGACTAAACTATTTGATTTTTACCTGGCGGTGTGTCTGTAGTCTGCATTAAATTGTGGTCATGGTTAAAAATCTGAGAGACCTGAGATCTTCATGGTGTCAGGCTTAGTACAGGCCTTTTTCATACAGGCCAGACTGATGAAGAGTTGTAACATCTGAAGACTTAGTGTAAGTTTATTATAATGTTATTATAGTGTAATTATTTTTAATCTGTTTTGACTGAGCATGATATGGAGTATGGTCCAAATAGGTTAGACATTTCAAACAAAAACAGAAATTGGAGGCATTGTACCTCTTTTATAGATCCAAGAGTTCTTGGCAATTCAGGTAATAAATGCATGGGAGAATGAAGGATATCCTTTTTATCTGAACAAAACTTGTACCTTTAGAAACTAAGAATTCTGCTTCAGTTATCTGTAATTGCTGTATTTCAATGCAAATATTAAATGAATCACTTTAGTACAGTGGGAAGATCACTGTTCAAAAGGTGGTACATCCCCTCACTTTTAGGTTCAGTTTTCGGCTCCAGCTTTTTCTAGCTCTCACTTCTGTTTAGACTACATCAGGCTAAATTGAAACTAATCGTAGGCATGCAATGTGGCAAATTTGCTTGACCAGAAATTACTCTTCTCTCCCTCTTCTCATAGGACTAGGTCCTAACACTGTGCTCATTCAGCCAGACTTTTCCACTGGCCAACAACGTGACTAATAGTCCTGACCTCAGTGTTTTTCTCTGTCTCAAGGGCAAAGCATAACATGGCAGCCATGTGAATCAAATATGGCTATACCAGAAACTTGAACTGTCATGTTAGACAATCAGCAGTGTTTGCATTGCTATAAAACTTAAGGAAGCTGTGGCCATGCAGAGATCCTCCTGGTGGGGAGCATTCTCAGAGGACCTGTGGTTTGCTGAGTCATGGAAAGGGGTTGGCTGCTTCAAGCCCTAGGTGAGCAACCCTTGGACGTGGAGAATGCTTATTTAGATTGTGGATGGACCTCCAGAGAAAGGTTATGATCCTTGTGAAGGCCATCTCTCTACAAGTAAGAATGGTAGCAAGCTGCCTGACCAACAGTAGTAATTATCAAGAGAATAAATTCCCTGCCTTCTTCAGGAGGACCCATGCATGCTTCTGAGGGGTAGTTTGCCAGTGAGTTGGAAGCTATGGTATTGGTGTCTAAGAGCTCTTACACCTTGTTGAATCTTTCTTTAACATGCATTTTTCCTCCTCTTCTTATTTCTGTTGTCTTCTGCTTCTTGTTCCCCTTACTCCCTTAACCCCAGATTTGTGAAGACACGGTGGCAATATGCAGCTAATAGTTCTCTGTCGAGTCCTTGAAAACAATGCGTACATATCTTGTTCTCTTTATGAGATGTTTCATTTTAATTTGGTACAGTATGGAAAACAGTGGGTGATGTACAGAACCCATACTGACTGACATAAACTTCTTAAAGGAAAACCTGATATGGATTTAATGCACATGTTGATGGAAAACAGCATTTCATTTTCTCAAAGTCACAGCTAATGGCATGGAACTCCCAAAGACTTTCAAAACAATGAGATAGTTTTGTAAAAGAAATTGCATGAGTTAAATCACCAAATACCTTTAAAACCACTAAGTGTTCATTATTGCTCCTCCTCTGAACATGTGAATAACATTTTTACTTCATTTTTAAACACCCATACTGCAAGATCATTTCAGCAGCTTTACATTCAGTTTTTTATCTAGCAGCAAGGGGGATAATTTGCCCACACAAATTCTGCAGTTTCATGGTGAGTAAGAATAGTAATAAGATAATAGTTTTGCTACTGCAATTAAAGGTGAAAATAGTTTCTTTTAAATTTGCAAATATTTTCAGTAGATACTGGGCATAAACTTACAGACAGCTATATAATCACTTCAAGAATCTACACTAATTTTCAAAGGTCAAAGTACTAGTGTAAAGAAGGAAAATGAGATGTAATGTACTTAGTTTCTGTAATACCTACTTTCATAAGACTGCTATCAACAGCTCTAGTATTGTAATGAGGAGAATTGTCAATAGGCAAAAAGCTCCTGTACCTTTTATTGTAATCTGAAATTTATCTTCATAAATATTTTTACATGCACATTTGTTAAATGCAATAGTCACTCCAGCTGAAATGATTTTCTCCTTTACCTTTTCCATATGTCTAAGCACCTAAGGAAAAATGTGTTTTCATTTGTTTCCGTCTTAGCACAATAGTTACACAATATTTTTCATGCCAGAAACTCACAAAGCTCTTAGTAATTTATTAGAAAAAGCCACAAAACCAAACCAGGAACACAGTACAAAGGAGAGGAAAATTTAGCAAAAAACATGGGATAAAAACCTGTTAATAATGTTTCTGCTATGAAGTGATGCTTTCTGTGCCTTTAGACTCACACTATTTCCCTTGCTAAATGTCTGCTCTGTTTGGACGTGCTGGCTTTTGCCTCTTTAGATAGAAAATACTGCTGTGGTAGTATTAATAGTGCAGCCAAATAGTTTAATCGCAGGAAGGGACAAGAAGTTTTCTTGTAATTGGATAACAGTATCTTCCCCTGGCTGAAAGTTTAGCTTGTGTCCATTTATAATGTTTCTATTTGCAGCTGAAACCTGAATCCTTGTTCTTTTCATGGAGAATGATGCTTTCTGTTAATATGCCCCTATAATTGAGAGGAGGGGTTGATTGTTGACTGTGTAATTATGGATCAAAATTAGGCCTTTAAATTTCTCAGGGATACATTTACTTCTATCAAATTCTTTACCAAAAATTCAGAGTATGTTCAGTAGCTCTGTAGAACGCCTGATAAGACTTAGCTGACTAACAGTGATCCATAGACCACACTTTGCGGACTACTACCCAAAACCATAAAACTATAAGAAATGCAATCATCAGTAGGAATTTCTATTACAGCTGTATTACATTGTTGAGTACTGTAGTATCATGCTGTTTCTTGATCCCAGTTTAAGAGAATTTTCTTATCTATAAAATAGTAGTAGAAATGGTAAGTACAACCACTGTACTCGGAATAAGTATTTTGCTCCACAGCATGACTGTTACACTGAGAAAAAAAGTAAAGAGCTCTTTCATATTTTTATGGGCACCAGTAGATGTTTGTTTCCACACTTTTCGCTGCAGGGAAATGTTTTTTTCCTACTATATATAAGCTTGTATCTGATTATAACAAAATATTTTTGAATTTATATTCCTAGTGTGCTTAATTATTATATAACCAAGGTTCAGTGTATGTCATGAAATCGCAGCCCTTCTCACTTTAGTGCGGCTAAGAAGGGGCAATTAAGCTAAGAAAATAACTGTGTATTTCACAAGAAACTGCAGCAGCCTGCAATGCCCTCTGTTCACAATCTCATAGCTGAAATATGTTTTTATTCAGTGAGGTTGTAGTAGGTGCACAGCACGAGTCTATATCATACTGAAGACTCCTTGTTGTTAGAGATAGCTGTTGAGTAAATATTCTTCAGTTTTAAGACAGGGAGAAAAGTATATACTCAGGATCAAATCCTATTAAATGGCTTCATTTTGTTATTTAAGCCATGAGGACTCTAGCTAGTTGCAGATTTTGATGGATGCTGTGCATAATTTGTATTTTGCCTACGGCACAGCATGAAATAAGAGAGCTTATTGCAGGACCTAAGTATTATACACAAGAAACTGGCTGGTCTTTTATTTTAGTAGCAATTCTGTCATTACTTTTCCTATGCAAAATTGTACACTTTCCCCCAAATGAGTTTTAGCTTGAATTGAAACAGCTTCTCAGGTACAGATTTGCTTCATCCATCAATTTCATTCTCTTCTTGTGTATGTGGTGGGCTGTATTTTTTTTCAATGATACTTGGCTACCTCTGTCACTAGACATTTAACCTTTTTTTCAAAATAGATGTGTGAGAAGGCCTTTCGTGAGCTAGCAGAGCTTGCTTTCAAAACTCAGTGAGTTCCCAGTCATACAAGCCCTCTGCAAGATTAATTCAAGTCAATAGGGGATTTAAAAGTGAAAGGGGAGAAAAATCAGGTCAGCAAAAAATATGAATAGAATGATTAAATCAGAGGGAAATGCTGTGGTAAAAGACAGAAGATTCCAATTCCAGTTATTATAGATTGGGAGGCTGAGATGCTTAATAGCAAGGAGGGAGAGTATTGCTTGAGAGTTGGATTGAATTGGCAGAGTACATCCAATCAGTCTCCTTCTAACAGAATGGTTGAATATGTAATATAATGTGATAAAACTGTTTGGTCTCTCCGCTTTTTAATAGGACTACTGTGAACGTAGTTCCAGAGGAAAAGATCATTTGTGTTTCCTCTCACCAAAGGGATGAAGTAGCTAAGCATGTATTTGATGCTGTGTGTTTTTGTGGTTTCTGTTTTAAAATAATGCTGACAAAATTTGGGTGGACCTAGTTCATTATGTGCTATTCAGGAAGGTCAAGATTAAATCCTGATGCGATGGTCAGTGCCAGAGTCCATATCACCAGTTATACATTGGTATCAATATCTTCCAGATGGTGGTTTACTGTCTTCTAAGTCCTAAATTTTACAATAGTGAAAACATTCCCAGCTGCACTGAAAATGGAGACAGACAGGAAGGAGTGCGATTTAAGTATTCTAGGAAGAGTTAAATTTGGAATGAAAATCCTAGCTTCTCTTAAAACCTATTTGTAGACCAGTATCCAGTCTTGCTAAAGTATGATGTTATGTGGGTTTTGGATCATGTGAGGTAGATGTTCCCTGGGGTTTTGTCATCTCCACATGAGATAAATATTCTAGGCCTCTGATTGACTTGTTCCAGACATGCACAAAATTACAAACACAATGGAACCCCAAACTTCATTGGGGAATCTGGTCACTACTTCAATATAAATATTCAACAGTAGGAGATGAGACAGACTTTCTCACTATGGCATTATATATGCGCCCAGCATGATGGCATTTTAATTCTGTTCTTAGATGGTACAGTACTGTCACCCCAGAAAAACTAGAGATTAAAAAGTCTATGCCAGCGTGTACATTCCCCATGCTACATGGAGGAAAAGCTATCTGAAGTAACTGACGGCACAGAAGCAATAGAAAATGCCTGGATTAAAGTTTGATGACAAAGGTATGCATACCCTTAAGATCTGACTTGTATCACTGTCACCTGACACTTCAGAGTGCTGTTCAGCAGAGTGCGAATCGATGATATGCTGTTTACTCCTCCTCATGCTAACTGCCTGTGTGGGCATGATTTGTGTGTATATATGTAAGTGGACTCAGCTATCATCACTGCATGGGGAGTGAGTGTAGAGCAGCCAGAGATCCAGAAATTTGTAGTCCAGCTTAATGTATGCTAACTTCCTTATGTAGAGAGACCCTACCCTAACCAAATTAAAGCCACTATAATTTTAAGTGTCCATGGAAAGGTTTCATGCAATTAAATAACCTGGAATAAAACATGTTAACTTTCCCATTTGTCCCTCTGTAGGTGAGCCCTAAGTATCATTACCATTTTTTCTAACAGCCTTTACAAATCCTTCATGAGTCCAGTTTCCTGATGTCAGAACAGGACTGGGATCTGCAACCCACATCAAAGTTAACTTGTGGCATTTTGCTTTGCTTTGCTTTTCATAGTTATGGATGCTAAGCTTTGATAATGTGCTTAGCGCTGTAAGAGGCAGTAAAAATGACACTTCCTGGCCCAAGGAGTGTGCAATGTAACAATAGACAGACAGTGCAAACTGTGCTGGGAGACCTGGGGAAGGTACTTCTTAGAGAAATGTTTCTTCTTTTAAATAATGGTTGGGTACCTGACAACATTTACATTAACATTGGTTAGTATTCATGGCTTCGAGAAAGATGACAGTTTAGGGAAGGGATTTGGCTTCTGCAGATTTTATTCTACCACATGCAGAGGGATCAGATCACTCGGCCATTGATGCTATAGGCATATAGGTTCCTTCCTTACTGGTTTTTTTTCATGTGGTATTTGAGCTTGCTTGTTGATCTGTGCTCCTTACATTTTGCACACTAACAGGCTACTCAGAAATGCAGACGAGTTTACGTCCTGCCAAATGTGTAATTAGTGCAGTACTCTAGGCACTTCATTGCATACTGAGGAAGTTTCGCTGGCCTTAAGTTGATGTCAGATATTGCTGTACCAAAAAATCATCTCCAAGAAAATAAGCTTCTTTAGTCAATGGTTTTCAGTAAGTCCTTCAAAGTAGAATTGATATATTTGGGCTCTTACTTCCTCTTTCTTAGTTATGTGGATACATGTAGGATTAAAACTTCTTTCTCTATTAGTGATCTTCTCTCCTCTAGTTAAATAAGTATCTTTATTTTTTGAAGGGACAATTCTATTAGTAGCAAAAGATGTCTGAAGTCAAAAGTGAAAAACTTTCAAGTACAGTAACAGTGCAAATTGATAAGCTGTTTTGAGTCTGATTTTGGGACAGAATATACATGAGGAAATAATTTGTCATGAGCTTAACTTTTATTTGGAATAGATTTAAGAGCATGGTATCTCAAATCTGGCTTATGCAGTAAAAGTGACAAAAATTGACACAAGGCCCAAGTGAAGTCAATGAAATTCCCACATTAGGAACTGGAATAGGCCTAAAGAGAAAACAAGAGGATCCTTGGGGTGAAGTTGATGATTATGACTTGCTTCCCTTTGCTCTAATTCTTTTGCCCTGTTTGAGCTTTTCTTTCAGGTACAGATTCTGTGCTTGCCTGTATTTTAGCCTTGATTCTAGAAGCAGCTGAAAGCTCATTGTTTCCCATTGCATACATGTGAGAAATCAGTTCTCACATGCAGTAACTGGTTTTTTATTTTGATTACTCTAAAGAAAATGGATCTCCCATTTAGAGTAGTGATGCAGTCTTTTACTAAACCTGATGGGACACATCCAGTCCAGGCTCTAACAAAGGAATGTATTGTTGTTTAAGTGGCAAATTAGTAGATCTATAGCTTTACTCAGATGGCAGCAATTACTGTAGTCATCATTTGTCATAATTAGTTTGAGAATATTAACTATCAATTTCTCCTCAGTCTATTTACTCTGAAATAGGCATTAACCACAGATAATGACCAATTTCTCATGGACTGGTTTGTATTACCATTCTTTCCTATGTTACTGCCATCACCTTAGGCCTCACCTGCACTGGGTGGCTTCAACCGGTAACACTCCCACTCTTTTGCAAGAGCTTCTGTAACTCATCTGCTCTGGGTTCAGAGAGTCCTCACAGAGACTGGTTTTACCTGCAGATGTTATGCAGTGTTGTAAATGAGTGTTTTGTCTCCTCTACAATGTTTGAGTGGGAGTTCCTTTACAGTGCACTGTGGGATGTCTCTCTGGGATTGTGAAATCCTTAGCATCCATTCAGTTGGTCCTCTGCACCCCATCAAACTTTGTTTCACAAACTTGGCATTTGTTTTAAACTTGTTTATCAGCTTCTCTTTAAAAGAAGAAAGTGATGCCTGTACAGTTACCTTTTTTCCTAGTACTCCAAACTACCCTGTCTTGAGATTTCTGACTTGTTTTTCAGCAGAAATGGCAATTCCTGGTAGGCTATGTTTCTAGCTACTTAGCTCTAGAAGCAGACAAATGAATTTAATTAAAGATGAGTGTGTTCTGACCACGTGACATGCAGGCTTTGCCCAGCACCACTGGCAGCACACGTTGCCACAGCTCTGCACCTGCCTGGTCTGAAACAGGGCAGACTGCAGGTCAGAGCACCCTTTTTGACCAGATCATGGCTCCAATGACAACAAGTCTCAGCTTGATGAGTTTCATCTCAGTGTGCCTGTGAGCATCTCAGCAGAGGTTTGCAGGCTTTGACTTGTCAATTGCTAAAGCTATCCCTTCATTGTCAGGCAGCACAGACTACACAGCAGATCTGAGCTGGCTGCGTTTGTTCCATGGGTTGCACACTGCTGTACACGTTTGAGCCAGACATCAGCAGCCCATTCTCATGAGTGGGTGGCAAAGCTTTGTCAACAGAGGCCAAAGAGAAAATACTAATATAATGTGGGAAGAGAGCTGGTGGCTCAGCTGTACTAAAATGAGTCACCAATTCAAGTTCAGTCCTTCATTTTCGAGCTGGCAGGGGCTATGAGTGCTGATAAGGCTGGTGCAAACGTGCCTCATTTCAGTGTATCTCAGCTGCTGTCCATTGTGAGGTACATCCAACTTCCCATGACTGGACTGATGATTCAGTATGAGAGTTTTGTGGGTTATGATGAAAGGGGAAGTCCAAGGCTGTGAGAAAAAGAGGAGGAATCTTCATTTTTGGAGAGGGGCAGGGAGGACAGATTTTGAGATGTGGTAATAGAAAATAGAAGGAAAAAACATACTTCGCTGTGGCAAAATGTTGCTCTTCACTGCTCTTCATTTGTGAGCTTTCATTTGAGAAGAAACTTTGAGATGGGATTTGCAAAGGGGCTTACATATGGATTGTGTTTTTACAAAATATATGCTGTTGTTGACAGGCTTTTTATTTCATCTGATAAAATGAAGCAAATTTCAGGCTGTAATAAGCCAAATCCAGCATAAGAACAGGTCACTGCAGCTGCTAAAACTTGGCCATGTATATCCACAGAGTCAAGAGCTGGTGTTTTAAAAAATGCATATTATGTGGTTTTCTTATATCTTGAAAATTGACAGGATAATAAAGATATCAAGCATTTTTCTAAAGTAATTGTTAAAGATTAAATCTCACAGTGGCAGTCAGGGATTCCATACTTAGCTAGAGGAACATATATGTCTTTCTGTATTGACTCTTTAAAGTGCCTTTTTACAGTTTGACAATGGTTTTGGGATACTGGGTAGTGGGGTTTACACTTCAGCCCTCATGGTCACACCAAAGCAGAAACCGGCAGGAGGTTAGAGAGCTTACAGTGTTGCAAGTGCAGGCAGATAGCATACAGCTGAGAGTTGTTTCTTGCAGTGAGTATTTTATTTTCCTTAACTCAGAGATCATAAAATGGCATAGCAGATAAAACGTTTGATGTGTATAAGTGATTAAGTTAGAGGCTGCGGTGTGGGTCAGTCTGAAACATATGTACATAAAAGGCATGGTTGGTGGTAGCAGTAATCAGTTTTTCCTCTGATTCTGGTGATCCTTACAAGGTTGCCTGGACATTTGTGGGAGAGAAAAGAGCTCTGTTGATGTGGAACTGCTAGAAGTGTGTCTCAGAGCTTTCCAGATCACCTAGAGCTCTTGTTGCTAATGGGTTTTTATCATCAGCTCTCTCTTGTCTTTGATTTCCATCCTCTGCTTGTCCCTGCCAAAAACATGAACCTCACAATCTCAGTTTGCTTGCAAAGCTACTAAGGTTTTACTTGTTACTCCACCACAGAATGGTTGCAGTGAAGCAAAGTCGTCAGTGCAAGTTGTTAGCTGGGTGTGCCTTGTTTTAACCTGTTGACGTTAGAGAGTATTCAAATAATCCAGTAAAGCTTCCAGCAGACCACCACTTAGAGTTTAAGAAATCACATTTAAATGATTCATAAGCTTATGCCATGTTGTATTGTTTTCATCAACAAGTAGGTAGAACCGTTAGCATGGCTGCATATTCTATTGGGCAGCTGGTCTCTGAAAGTTTTGGAGTCTGACTGTGCAGATGGACCCAGAGAAGATGGAACAGCTTCTGTGCCCAGAGGAGCAGCCAAACTTTTGATGTCCGAAACCTCTCCGTCCCCACCATTAAATGTCTATAGTTGTTTCCAGAATCCCAAATTGAACACTCAGACTCTCTGCTGCGTAACTGCCTCCATTGAAAATCCAGTTGATGCTGCAAAGTGTGTGTGCATGTGCATGTACATGTGCACTTGTGCTATGCACCTGAAAGACACATATCTGTAAGAGAGAGAGTTACAAGATTTGCCTTTTTAAAAGCAGTTGCCATTATCAGGAGAAATGAAGGGTGCTGATTTTACAGTATTAAGCTATCCTGCTGTATGGAGGGAAAGAAACATCCATGAATCTGTGAAAAGCTGGAAAGTTTACAAAGGAATGATCCCACAGCTTCTAGCAACAGCAGCTGTGCTGTGACATACAGACTGATGTACCAGTTGTCTGATCAATAGGTTTTACTTCTAGGACTATTATTTCTTGGCAGCCAACCTAATGTAATTACGTATGTTTTCCTGCAACAAGCAAGCACTTTATGTGGTTGAGGAAACAGCTGCAGTACACTGAAGAGCTCATTTGCATAAATATGAAAGTATAGTCACAGAATTACAAAACTACATGTTGTGTAGGGTTACATGTTAATGGCAAGGATTATAAATACCTAGAGGAATTATAAATTCCTATAATGCCCTTTTATTTAAAATGAATTAATATTTAGCCATTTTGAACATTGAAAGACAGTTTATCATCTGACTATTTAAAAGTGTGACTGTTTAGTCTAAAAATAACTTTGAATATGACTGAACTGGAGATCTTTGCATCTTTCCTTATTTTCTATTTAGAGCCACTCTTCAGAGCTGGAGAGGCATGGGAAAACCTCCAGAAAGGATTGTCAAACCAGATAAAATTTGCCTCATTTCTTTCAAACTAGGGTCCTTGTTTTTAAATTCATAGATAAGTTTCTGAAGCAACCTACTAATGTATAAACTGCATAACACAGAAACTAAATCCCAGGTTGCAAGTAATCTTCAGGCTGTTAATACATGACCAGGGATATTTACTGAGTAATTATCTGAACTGCTTCCAGAAAAGACCTAGTGACAGCACAAGTGTTTGTGCAGATGTGTGTGAAAACAGATTTGGTGGAGCAAAACTTAAAACGTTTGTTTCAGTCCCTCATCTGCTTCCCTGTGTGGCCATACAAGTGCTTGTGCCATACAAGAGAGATGGTAATGCAAGGCTAAAAACATGGAGGATATGGAGACAGCATCAGCCTATACTGCCCTAAATTATATGTGGAATTACAGCATCACACTGGGATGGTTAAGTTCCTGCCCTGTGCAGGAGCAGCTTGGCAGGGACACCTCATGAAGAGGTTGCAGCTTAGGTGATCTTTAGCCCAATGTTTTAAGAGAAACTTGGCACCAATTCTGGGTTACTGTTAAGACAAGGAGGCTGTAAACTGCACACACATCTGCACTTGGGACAAAAACCTTTCAGAACAGAGCACTGTAGGCTGCTGGGGCCAACAATCATAAGATCAGCCCTCTCTGCTTATGCATCCAGAGCCCTGTGTGTTCACAGTCCAGTCACCACAGTACAATGCTGACATAGTGAAATGGGTCCAACTGAAGCTTTTGGTGCTGTCCCCATAGAAATGTGTTGGTTTGATTTCTTGTGTGGTTTTATGCCGATTTGATTGATGTTGCTGGTTTCAGCTGACAGATTCAGTTGTGCAATTTGTTCAGCTCTTCATGAAGTAAGAACAGAAGAATGCTCCAAGTGTCATGACAGCATGACGTGATGAACTCTAATTCATCTACTCATGATATTTCAAAATATGTTGCCACATTTTCCTCCAGTTGTTCATTCTGCCCATCTGTGGGATGCTACATTTCTTGCCGGCAGCAGAAAAATCGGCCTCAGTGCCCAGGGGGTGATGGGTTTTTTTCTGAGTTGGTTTTTGCTGACAGTTTTAACTTGTATCTAGACTTGGCACTGAAGCAGCTCAGGAGCATGAGCATGATCTGTTGAATGATACTGCAGTTCTGAGAGCTTGCTGATCAAAAATAGGAAGCCCTACTTCTGCCCTTGCCTCTTGGTTTCATCCTTTTCCTTCCACCAGCCTTTGGGAACAGATCTAACATTAACCAGAAAGAAAATTACCAGTGTTTTTGCCAAAGCAGCATGGGTTCAGTGGCTGGAGAGCACAGTGAGAAGCAAAGGAAGAAGGAGGAAGCAGGAGAGTACCAGCCCTCCTGTGAGTGAGTTGTCAAACTCGACTATTGAGGTTACTGATTCTGCAACATGACCCCACTGTTACCTCCAGCAAGAAGATGGTAACCCAAATCTGGAGGGAGGAGTTGCCTAAAGCTCTCAGAGCCATCTTCAGCTTTTCTGACAGCAGATTATTGTAGCTATTGAATAATTCGTTTGCATTGCCACTTTGGGCCTTGATGAGAGAAACTCTTACCAGTCAGCTAATACATTCTTGTTACCTTGGGAAGAAGGCATTGGACTTCACAGGAGCACACACTCTGTTTTGGGCAGGGCAAAATGGATCACAGGAATTCTACTTCTGCAGGAAGAAAACAGTAGCGAGAAAATGGCATGCTTTGGGGCTGAGGCTGTTAGTCTGTGTTTCCACACTAGCTAGCACACTGGATGTGTGTCTGAGGTTGCTGTTGTGGTCAAGAGCTTGCAGACACAGATGAGTTCTGCGGGCCATCTGAAGTGCTGGGATGCAAGCTGCTTTGATTTGGAAGGTGTCTAGATATGTTAGGGTGGATGTGGAAGACCTTGAGAAAACTGAGTCTAACTTTGTGTGGCAGCCTGTGAAATGGCTGATGAGCCCATTCCATGCGGTGTGTTTGAGAAACTTGGCAGTAATCTCCATAAAGTGTTATACATAGTCACCATAAAAGGCAACGTGAAAATATGGTGATGAGACCCAACTGAAAGGAGAGACTGGAAGGAGCTCAGGTCATACTTCATATGAGCTGCCAACTGCCCTGAAAGGGCAGGGTACATGAGTATAGGTTTGGTGGTAGAGCACTAGTATAATGAAAGCTCCCACTTTCTGTTTCAGAACAGCTGAAGAGAGTCTTCTGGCTTTGTGTCTGAACCTGAACAAATGATAGTGATAGGCTGACAAAAAAATGAATAATTTCTTGGGTCAGTTTGTTTGTTTCCATTTGAAAATTTTCAAGTTGACAATTGTAAGTGTTTGATGACACAACCTGCTTTTCTTATGAGACTGCAAATATAAAGGGATTACAATTGTGCTTAATCCCACTGAAGTAAATGAGTTTTTAATACTGAGATTTAATGAGAGTAGAGTCAGTCTTCTAGAGAAGTTCAAAGAGACTAAAATACTAGCAGTGGTGGAAAAGATAGTTGGATGAGGCCAATCTTTCTGCTGAGGGAGAATGTGAGAGGCTGAACAGTGTAAGAAGTGCTGGTAGGAAGATGTCATCAGGGCAATAAAGAAAATACTTGAATACAACACTTATGGACCATGAATCTTGAGCAGTGAAGGTTTTTCTCAGTCATGCTAATTTTTCCAAGTTTAGATTGGAAATTAGAATTAGAGATGAGTCGTGTAGTTATCAAAGTCTTGCATTTATTAGCAAAATGATTTATTTGTGTTTTAAAAGCCTTTTAAACATATGCTTAGGGAAAATGTTTTCTTTGGAGGCAAAACTGGCTTAGGACATTCATAGAATGCCTGTCCTGTCTAATTTCCTTCTCTGAGCACAGGAACTGCATGGTTGCAACACTGGAACAAAAGGTGTCAGAATGCATGGGCTGGGGGGGGATAAACTGGCTTTGCTACTAAGAAAGGGTAAGGGTACAGGTCCACATCAGCTTAAGTTCATCGGTTCTGGGGCGTGCCCTCCCACCCATATATTTCTTACCTCTTTCTTTGTGCCAGCAAGTGATGCATAGGAAGCTGATTAATCTAAAACTTCCTGTGGCAAAAAAAAAAAAAAAAAAAAAAAAAGAGCTTAAAGTTTGATGGAGATGCTCCTTTACTAACATGCAAGTATGTGATGAGCAAACTTGTTTTCTTGAAACACTGGTGATACCTCTGAAACTGCAGTCTGGTGAGACAATCAATGGAGCTTCTGACTATTTCCTTGGATCCAAACTGACTCTTTCTCATCATGTAAATTACTGATGCGGTGTGAACTTGCTCTGCTGGTACAAATTTCTTAAAGAAAATATTGACCAGTCAGCTCTCCACCGGCAGGCTTTGGGCTCGATCAGATGTCACCTCTCTTTTCCCACACTACATGATGCTGGTCCAAAAGCTTAAAACTTACAAACCCTGTCATGTATCAGTTTGGCAGATGTAGACCCATGTGCCAGCATGCGATCCAGGGCAGACTTGTCCTGGTGGTAATGAGGGAGGGCACGGAGCTGGTGCCAGTTTTTCCTGGAAGAAAGGTGGGAACTGCTGTTCGCATGGCAGGAAGCCTCTTCCTCTGCTTGCTGTGTCTGCAGAGAGTCCTGGTGCAGATGCAGCACAGTCCGGCAGCTCCCCTGGCCCTGCCTGCACAGGCACTGCTGCTTGCTTTGCACAGGGGCTTTTCCTGGCAGGCTGCAAGTGCCAGGGGCCTGGCTCGGCTGTAGGCCTGTGCAAATGCAGCATGAGGCCATGGCTAGATGATCACTGCAAAAACAGATATTGCAATCGAGGCTTACAAACTCCCTGTTTTAAAAGTGCTGTCTGCATGGCTCAAACTGATTAAAGATGCCTGCTCTCAACTTACCTGTATTCACACTGCTCACAGTGCCATGTTGGGGAGGGGAGAGTGTGTTGGAGGGTTTATATTTGTGTCTTTAACATTGGCAGGAAGCATGTACAAAGTGTCCTGATCCTTATATGCTTGCCTTGATGCTTAGGTGCCTTCAGGACTTGATATAATTTCAGAGTGAAAAGCTTTCCTTGAACTTTGCTGTTTTCTTGGATGTTGGACTGGGAGGAGTGCTTCTGTGAATGACCTGCTTGCATCTCTCAGTGTGATTTTCAGGTTTGAGAAGGGTTAGTGCATAAGGAAAATTCTTGGTTTAGAATGGCAAGTTACTGGGATGAGTTGGAAACCTGCAGAAGGGTCCAGGTTTGGTTTGGGGCTGAACCAGATAGATTGGAACCAGTAGATATTTATAATAAGCTAAAAGGAGATACCAATAAAAAGATGTGGAATTAAAGAAAAGAGAACAAGTGGTAAATATGAGAAATGTGAGTTGAAATTGTATGTATGGAAGGTATGTGAAATAGTGTTACTTAACATAATGCCAATAAGTTAGTGTAGACAAATCAAATGTACATATAATGAGGAAAGATGAGTGAAATAGTAGCAATTCTCTTGTTGCTCAAAAAGGGGAGAAAAATCTGTATATGTATTCAAAGAGCATTAATCTATTGAATATGCCTCCTGGGTACTCTTACAGCTCTTACAAGCTGCAGAAAAGTGTATCTGGCTTCAGAAGAGGATGCTTGTGCTTTTCAGATGATCTTGCTGAGACGAATAAACAAATAGGGCCGGGAGTATGGAAATGATAGGTTGGTAGGGTCTTTTTGGAATTTAAACAAGTGTATTACTCAGTATGGAAGGATTGTCTGAGAATTGATGGAACCCTGCGGACTTACTATAAAGATTGGATGGTGAAAGAATGATAACGTATGTGAGAACTGAAGCTGAGAAGGCATGCCAGTTAAAAGTGAGCTGGAAATGCAACAGGATTGTGTCTTATTCTCCAAGTTGTTTGAAATTCTTAGGCATAAGCTTCTTAACGCTTGCTGGAAGAAGACATGCTAAAGATTACCAGCCTGAAGGTATTAGGGTATGCAAGGCATTAGGAATGGTAATTACCATGACCTCATACATAAATAATCATTTAATAACACAGCTGATTTCTGGAGCCTTAACAGTGTGCTCTCAGTGTAGAAAATACAAGAAGAAAATGTCTTGAAGCAGGAAGTACCTTCAGTCTAAGAACCTATAAAGGAAGGAAGCTCTTAAAAACAAAAAAGCAAACGTTATCATGTTCCATAAAAAGGTGGTGAAGTTGAGCAAGAAATGCTGAATAAGAACCTGTATGCAGGTTTTCAGGTTTTGCCAATGTGAAGTGCTAATTGTAAGCTCCTAAACAGAGCAGGCCAGGGTTTTGATGATACTGGAAAATATCAGCTCCCACTGGATCAGAACATTTTTGGTACCTTTTCAGGTCAGGTGATTTCTAATTAGGCTCCTAAATATGAACATAAAATGCTAATTTTAGACATATTTTTGTTTAAAAATTGGGACTTTATCCATACAATTACTTAAAATGTCTGTTTTGTTATCTTGTTTATTATTCTGTTGTCTGAAATCTCATCAATTTTTTGGTTAGCATCAATTCTGGCAGTGTTTCCAAAGCCAAATATAAACTGCACATCTCTGTGGTGTAAGATGTGTAATAACTGGTAATTCACTGTGCAGTTTGGCAATAATTATTCATAGCTTTAGCATTTGCAACTTGATAGTCTATTTTAACAATATTGTTAAAAATGTTCTCAAATAAACAATTCTGTAACTAAGCAATCATAATGAATTTACATCATGTATGATAAGTACATTTAATTTTTAATTTAAATGTAACTCCAGTTGGGGTACCTCTGAAATCATTAATGGAAAGACAATGAAGAGTCATGAATGCTATTAATTATGAGTAGGAGACTATTTTTAGTCTGTTCCCCACTATCATAGAAGACTTGCACTTAAAAAAAACCTGTTTTCAAGAATGGGTGCTAGATCCTTGGTGCAGATTTCTACAGGCAGAGATATTTTTAAAGGGGCAGTGCATATCCAGTTAAGATAAGAATTTAATGGAAAGCTTTAACACTTGATTAAAATATGTAATTTTGATTTTTAATTTATAAATTTTCTCAATTACATAGGATGCAGTTGACGAAAGTTAAACAATGGAGTATTGAGTAGAACAGAAGTTTACATGCCTGCACTAAAATTTTTCATCTTTTCTCACCCAACATTTAAGACAGGTCTTTTCTGAGGGCAGTACTAAGCTAGAAATGCATTATCCAAAGGTGTGGGTTTGTTTTTGTGGAGAGTTGCTTTTGTTTTTTAAACAAAAGACAAGGTATGCATAAACACATTCTCACAGTACCCTGTGAAGAGTTGCAAGTGAATAAATTAAGATAGTTAGGTATAGAATTATGTAATTTGGGCCAAATCTAGTAACAATAATTTCAGAATTTGTTTCCATAACCTTTTGCTGTCTTTTGACTCTTACTTGTCACTGAGAGACCGCCAGGAAAGTTGGTGACTATTCTGTTCAATCAATTTTGTTTCAGAGCTCAAACCATTAATGTCTGCTTAATATTGTACATTAACTCCCCTCAGTTTCCTTGCAGGATAGTAAGCTTTTCGAAGAGCTTACATCGTGCTACTGTTTTATAGGAGCCTTTTTTTTTTCTGAGGACACTATTTTATATGTTGAAATGTAACTTCTTTACAGTTTCCATTGTTCACTGAATTTTCCAATTAGTGTCCACATCAGCTGAAGCCTGTGAGAATTCTCTGTGAATTACAATGTCATGTTGAACTGCAGCTGTTATGAAGGTACTGTGTCAGAAGATACAAAGCACTTTTCCCAAGTATACATCTGCAGTTGCATTTATTTTAAAACTTGAAATAAAACTTGAAATTGAGGTTTTCTTAGAGCTTTTTTCTAATCTGTGTTTTTCAATCTCCTCTCTTTTTATTTGAGGATCAATAATATATATTGTGCCCAGAAGGTACATTTGTTTGTGTTACAGGACATCTCATGAGCCATCATTTCCAAGCTGCTGGACTGCAAGCCAAGCTGAGTAGATTCTCTAGTTTTCCTTTTAAATGTCACTGACTTCATTTCAGTTTTTTTTTTTTTATCTAGTATCTTGACAAATAGCTTTCTCTTTGTAAGTGTCTCTTCATTCATTTAATGTTTCAGTATAACATAATTTTCCATGTAACAATCGAAGGGCTATACTCCTCTCACTCCTTCTAGATGGAGAACTCCTGTAATATGATTTGGGGTATTAGAACGTAGGCTGTTGAAATAAATGACTGAAGGGGCTGGATGACTTTGCATGTTATCAGTGGCTTATGAGTGACTCCAAAAATAATTACATCTGATCGTTGCTTCAACTCCCATTGGCTTGATGGACACTGGGTCAGAGTCTGCATAAAGGAGCAGGATGAAGTCTCTGCACTCCTTCAAGACAGCAGGACCACCATTGTAATCGTCCAGAGAAAGTGGGCAGTTGGATAGTCCTCATAGTCCTCAGTACCCAAGTGACAGCTGGAAGACCTTGAGCTGAGGAAGACAGCTTTGATTGCATGTGAGCCTTCCACTCCAGGATAACTGACGCACCTAAAAGGAGGACAGAGGGGTCCCTAAAAGGACAGCAGTACGTTTCTGTTATTTCTGCAGTCCAGTTTAGATGAGTCATGCCAAATATAGTTCCCAAAGCAGATACTGCGTTCAGATGTCTCACCTTTCTCTTCAGATGCATATCATGGTCGTGCAAGTGGTCTTTGTCCTCTATGGTCTTCTGAGGTTGAAGTGTCCATTTGATTTCCAGAGGCTGTTCCTCTGGGCTGGACATGACATTTGTGAACCCATTAGCTTATTCTACCCTGATTCAGGGATTGTATCCTTCTTTTCATCCCATTACGTTCATAGTTACACTGAAATCTTCATCCTGTTCTTCACTGGGGCAGCAATAGATCAGAGGCAACCTACAAGTAGCAGATAGCAGCAGAGGGAGTTCCAGCTCCCTTTAGAAAAGCACAGAAGGGCCTCCTCCTTCTTCTTCAATAGTGCTTCACCTACACTGGGTGTCAGACACAATACAAGAACTCTTTAAATGTTGTTTGAGGATGGTTACTACTAAATCAGTCACTGCTGTCATTTAATCAGTCTCTAAAGTCATGAATGAGACTACTGATGTCAATAATAGATCATTCATTCACTTCAGAACTACTCAATCAGTTTTGTTGGTATTTAGCTTGCAGAGGTGAAAAAGCTAAATCAGTCTTCAAATACATAACTACAGAGTGTTAACTGGGATTCTAACTAGGATCCTTTGTTTTATTTTGTATTAGTAATTGATTACAGGGAAAAATTAATAGCATTCTTGACTCCAATCCAAATTCTTCTCAGAGTTGGCCATATGATTTGACATAGCAGGGAGAGGAAGGGAAGAGGGGTAAGTGATAAAGGTGGGAAACTCCAACAGCTTATCTGCTTCTGCCAGGTTTCTGTTCTTTCAGATCCATTTTAGAAGGTCCTGTCCCCTGCTGTTTGCATGAGCCTGTGCTAACTATGGAGGGCAGAAACCTTCAACAGTGGGTGAATTGGGAATGAAAGGCTGTGGCAGTGAGAAGTTCTTGCAATATTACTATAAAACTAAACTGATTTTTGTACTGAAAATAGTAAAAGATTCAATACACTAACCATGACTTTTATCCTTTCCACCCTGGATAATGGATCCTTTTTGAGAAATAACTTAACCTTGAATCCTGCTTAATTTAAACTGTGAGCTGTATTAAACCTTTCTAAAATACCACTCAAGACAGCTGGATTTTGTTGGGGTGTGGGGGAAGAGTTTCCTAATCTGAAGACATGGTCTTAGTACAAACTGCTGTTTTAGTGAAGTGAGTGGAGCTGAATAGATCCCACTTTAAAGCCAAGTCTAGTTATCAATTTCCTGTCGACTACTTCCTTAGCCTAAGAGTACTCTTGTATTCTCTCCTTCCACCCTGAAATCATAATAACAGTTTGACACCTGGTATAGAACTCAGTTGTTAATTACCAGAGGCTGGAAAACCACTTCTCTTTATAAACAGAGTCTCTCCTGAAATAGTTGATATACTCTTTTTCCTCTAGCATCTGAACTTGAACGTGTAGGGTATTCAATGACAGCAGACTTTGACTGTGGAGTTCACTACGGTGTTTGATTCAGTCAGGTCTTGGCTATAGTGTAAACAAAGCTTAATCTTTAATTTTTAAATTGAGTTTGTGTTTAAAAGGCTGAAAACCACAATAAAACTATTGCATTCAGGCTTCTCCAGTAATGTGCTTTCTAATACCTAAACATTGTATTTGCTATATTTATAATATTTATCTATTTCAGAACTTGAAAGCCCAAATAGTTCTATTCCTTGTAAGTTCAGAAATTATTTGAGATACTGTAGTGGCATTTGGCCTTTTTCTTAGCTTTAAATAACAGCAATTGATGAGAAACCATCAAAAATCAGAAGATCAAAAGTATTTTTGTCACTGATCAGCAACATTTCAATTTAAGGTGATGTTTGTGGCTTATAATGTACCTCCACTATGACTTGTGATTGATGGAGGCTGTTTTAATAGAAATAAGAAGAGAAACTAAGAGATATGGTAATTTTACCCAGTGATATTTTTTAAAGAATATTTTGAAAAAGATATTGAAGCAAACAGGATTAACTCTGTGCTCAGATAAGTTCTGTGGAAATGAAGTTAAACTACTTTAGAATATTTAGCATCTAAAAGAATTTTTAGTCTTGTAGCAATGTTAAAAATACAGCCAGTTTCATGTTTCTGTCTGGCAAGTTTTTGACCTCAGTGTTTTAATCATATGCAAAAACTTTCCTGTATCCTTGCATCTGAAACAGTTTTCTTTTAAACTTGTGTTGCAGTGTAACAACCCAAGAGTATGTGAGGAGGGAGGAAGGTAAGCAAGAAATTTGTTTCATGGAATAGTCATAGAATAACCTGAATAATTAGCTAGATAGAAAATTTACTATTGATTTGAGCAGGTCTGGCTTTGGACATACGTAAAGTAGACAGCTGCCTGGGGCAGAAAATCACAGCTTTAAGCTGGGGAAATGGATTTTGCTGTAGGCCTGACTTGGATTGGCTCAACAGTGGTAGAAGGATAGGTCCTGTGGGCACACTCCTCCCTGCTAGCTCCGGATACAAAAAATGAATGACCTTTTTGGTCCCAAATTCAGGCAGTCCATGTGCTACTATGACTAAGATCTGCATCCCTCTGCAGTAGTCTCCTCTCCTGGAGGGAGGCTGGGGAAGGAAAAAGCCCTGGAGCAGGAATATTCACTTATTTGCTTCTGCTCTTCTAAGAATCCCAGAGAAAAAAGTGCTTCACAAAGACTGGCTTGTTGATTGATTTTGAACCTACCCACAGCACACTGACTTAGAGAAGTTACAAACTGGAAAACAACCTTTTTCCAAAACAAACTGCATATGATACCTCTAGTCTTTTCTCTCTCTTTTCATAGTCAGATCATGAGTTCTAGAAAGGACCTGAAATAAATGCCCATTCTTTACAATTGTTCAGTCTTAAGGAAACCCTTCCTTGATACTATACAGACAACTTACCAAAGATAAGTAACATAAGATTTGAGAATACAAAAATCTTGGTATCTATGAGTGAGAAGCCTATCTGCAATGATTTAGGATAAGGATTTTAAGCCTGGATCTCTTTTGTTGTAGAACTCAGTTTTTATAGCTAAGCTTGCACAGAGAACTTGTTCCAATAGATCATTCTCTCTGTTAATGTCTCTAGTCTTGTTCTGTTGTACAAGTCTTTGCAATTCAAAATTGCTTTTTTTTTTTTTTTTTTTTTTTTTTGTAGGTGAGGAATGAAATAAGCTCACATCAAAGCTGTTCTTTCATCTGTCTATTTTGACTCTCAAAGATGAGTCAGAGGACACCGACACATATACTTAAATCAGATCCACTGTTGTGAATGCATTTGGACCATCCATTAGAGATAAAGACTCCATAAAGGAGGCTGACAAACTAGCCAGGCATCTGATTAGGCACAGAATAATTTCAATAGCTAATCAAACGAATGAATCCTTACTTGATTACATTTCAGTTTTGTATCAGCTAATCACGAAACCAGAAAATACACTAATGGATGCTGGTTTCTTATAGCACCTGTTCACAGGTACAATTGCTGTAATTTGGAAAGAAGAAAGGAGGGGGCAGCACTAATTTCCTAATCAAGAGCTGAGACAAGTAGCAAGCTCTAATATTCTTAATCAATAGGTCGTTTTTCTCTAGAAGAAAACGAACGTTTCCAGGACTTGGAGATAAGTCAGCAGTGGGATGCTGAGATCACTTCCCCCACATCTCACAGCACACGTTTTTTTACACATATATGTTGTTCCTCAGGAAACCTTCTGTATCACATGGTGAAAAGAGACCTTCTTGGGACATTCTTAAGAAAAGGAGACAACATGACCTTTCTCCCACCCCTCAGGTCTCTTTCTGTATTCACTGCTCAGCAGATATTAGCAGGGACAAGAAATGTCCCTGCAGAAAAACAGAAAAAGTTTGTAGTGTGCATGCTTGCACACGTCCACGTTCTTTTGGTCTCCTCTTGTCTCAGGAGCTTTGGTCTCAGTTATAAGGATCACACGATATCATATGGGGGAGATAATTCTGAATGCTCTTCTCCAAGGTCTCTGACTTAAGACATAATAAAAATCCTTACGAACCACTGCAGTGCTTGGAGGAAATCCCGTTGTGCTATATGATAGTATGGAAGGCAGCAGTCCCTGCCCCAGAGAGCCTACTGTGTAAAACTGTACGTTTTCTTTTCATATAAGAAGGTAACAAAGGGGAAATACTGGAGGAAGAAAGGGAGATGAAGAACATTGGGTTCTGCTTTTAATATAGCCTAGAACTGACAGTTCTTTGTTGTATGGAGATAGGAATTTTGGTACTAAGTTATGAACAAGATCTGACATCTACTTTCACAATGAATCCCACAAAGCAAAACAATTCTTGAAGTTTTAATCTGCTACGCTGTCTTTGGTAAAGTATCTAAGGAGAAACAGGCAAATAAAAGCTGGGCCATGATTCCTGAAAAATAGATCCTACCCTTACAGGAAGCTAGCCTTCTGCTGCTGTATACCCTCACAATTTCACTGGTGTCAGGAGAGGTACACTGGGTTTGGGCTAGCATGCATTAGGCTGAAACTATTGCCAACGGAGCACAGTACTTACAGGAATGGCTTTAAAACATCTGCCCATCAATACTGTCCAGTTCTTTGAAGAACTCTTTGTTTAGTGCTGCTTACCTACAGAGTAAGTATCTCTGGAGCCTAAGTAGAGAAAATAGAGAGACCAAGGGAAGCTGGATTAGCAGTATTAAGCCACAGTCAATCTACTGCATGCATTTTAATAGCTTTTGCAAAAGTGGAGCACTAGATTCTCTGCTGTGTAAATCAGTATAGATCCATTGAAATTGCCAGAACAGTGCTGATTTATACAGGTCGAGGACTGTCCCCAAGACTTCCAGCAACAGCTGTTTTAAATGGTTGGGTTTGATCCGTCTTTTGAAATCCTAAGCCACCAGATAGATTGCATTTAAATTATCAGTGCTGATCAATATATGAGATATATCATAAATCTTTCCTATACACCACTCAGCTGAATTTCCCTTATTGACTTAAAATACATTCATCCTGAACCTTCTTTAACTTTTCATACAAGCTCCTAAGTTGTAGGAAGATAAAATCTTTGGAAAGGCAAACATAGATAAACACTTCATTAAAAAGGTATGGTGTTACATTGTGTCATTTCATTGCTCATATAAAATCTGTGTCTAAAAATAATTAAAAAAACCCCAAACCAAAACAAAAATGCACCATCTGAAGTGCCTAAAGTTATTTGAGGGTAAAAACTGAGTTGCTGGGATCATATCTGGTGTTGTGTTTAGGATTTTTTCCTACATCTGGGCTTAAAAGAAGGGAAGGAAGGGCCTATTCTGCAGAGAACTGAACACTTTTTCAGATGTGCTAAGTAAACATCTGACCCCTTTCAGAGGCATTAAAGATTTCCTGGTACCTCAAAGCAGATGCTTGGTGTTTCTCAGGATCTCTACATTGTACGAGCAGAACGATAGTTGTGTTCACCTTCATAAGCAGTTTTTTTATTTGTGACATGAGTTAGAAGTTTAGAAAACATGGTAGAATTTTACTATAAAAACAGTAATGATGTTCTGGAGGAATTTCAGAGGCCTAGGAAGGAAAGTATTTCTTCCTATGCTATCATAACTCATAATCTTCCCTTCATATTCCTGGCCTACTTATACCTTTCCTGTGGTCTCTTGCCTGTTTTCTTGGCTGTGTACCTCTGGGCACTGTCTTCTCTGCTGTGCAGATCCCTGCTTCTCACAGTCATGCATCATGAACGCCATACTTCTTCACTGCTCTTCTCCTGTCCTTTTATCTCTGGATGTCTCTTGTTGTGATGCTCTGACCACTGTGCTAGCACTAATCATTTGATTTCTTCCAGAACTCTCTCATTCTTCATCATATACTAGGCATGTTTTCCCAGGTGTGGTTTTTGAGGTCATTGCTGTCACTCTGTTTCAATTCATATCCTCCATTTCTTTCATGAAGAACTGAAGAAACAATTTCTAAGCTTGCTTTCCTTAGAGATTCTTGAAAAAGCAGAGGAAGGAAAGGAGTAAGGCAACTGATAAATATTGGTTGACTTTGTTTACCTTCTCTCCCCTTCATCTTCTTGCACATTAACAGAGAAACAGGAAGCAACAGGAAGGGAATGATTGCTAGTAAAAGATTCAAAAGGATATGATGTCCATGAGCACTCTCAGTTGCATACTTGCTCCATGCAGAGAAAATAGTCCACTGGCATGCTGACTGAATAGTTTGTTTTACACAGTACCAGCAAATGGCAGTCATGGACCAGAACCCTCTGGGCTAGCTGCTCTGTTAACAAAAGAACAAAAGAATTATAAGACGGTCACCACTACCAGAGCTTACACCCAAGGTGTAAGACAGGAGACAACAGATGGAGATGGACAGA
Organism: Aquila chrysaetos chrysaetos; assembly: GCF_900496995.4. Classification (NCBI taxonomy): domain Eukaryota; kingdom Metazoa; phylum Chordata; class Aves; order Accipitriformes; family Accipitridae; genus Aquila; species Aquila chrysaetos. Next base: position 47,336,199 of record NC_044009.1, on the reverse strand, counting down.
TGGTGAAGTGCAAAGAAACTACTAAACAGTTGATAAGCATGAAGGCAAACAGTATCAGCATACCAGCTGCCTAACATTTGTCCATTAGAGATGTCAAGCCAAGGAATGGTACAAGAATGGTTTTGAAGGATAATGGGATAGCTCTGTGGATGGTTGAAGAAAAACTATTCCAAGTGGGGATGGCAGCAGGGAATATTTTATCTGGAAACCCTGCTAACAGAGAGTGGAGGCAGAAGTTGTCACTTCCAGTGAAAGGTAGGCTGTGAAGGGCATGAAAATTAGAACAAGTAACTTGCATTTAATGTGACCAAGAAGTAGGACCTGTGAAGGGGTGAAAAAGAAAGGGGTAGCAGGGTCAAAGCAAGAAGCATGAAGACATTGTGTAGATACAAATGAGGTAGGACTTACATTTGCAAAACCAAAAAAAAATTTGAAATAATAGCTGAAAGCTGTAAATCTGCATGATTTTTGGCATGTTATTAGAAAGAAAAGGCAGTTTCACAGTTCTTGTATAGAAAGAATCAACAAGGCTTTAACACAACTTAGGCTTCCTTTTTCAATGTTTGAGTGACAGGCAAAAAACCTCACAACGGTCAAGAAAAGGAGTAGCAGGGTCAAATCTATTGGAGTAAGGAGGCTAACAGCAACATTTTAGTCATCCTTATTGTAACGTAATAGCTAAACATTTGTAAGTAGATGTCAAGGAGAGAGGCCAAGATACTGCTATGAGCTGGTAGAGACAAGTACAAACTGGAGAGATGGGTATCTGTGCTATGTGGATGGCAGTCCATATAAAGAGATCATTTGAATTTTGCTCAAAGATGTAATTACCCAGAGAGAAGGAAAAAAGGGATCAAGGCGGGCTGTTAGGGAAACGCTTTGAAGAATCTGGAGTCCCAAGAAGGACCTGTTAAAGGACAAACTGAGTGAACAGAAAGCAGTGATGGACGTTGGTGGAGGGCAAGATTTCATGAAATGTGGTAACTTACATTGTAGTTGGCTAAGAAGTCAGGGAACTCCCTTGATGGTTAAATGACTCCATTGGGAGAACTCGGCCTTACAAAGATGATGTGGGTTGTTTTTTGTTGTTTTTTTTAATTCTCCATGGTATTTTTCTTTTTTTATGAGAGACTGCATAGTGGTTAGTCCATTTAACTGCACCTGCTCACCCTTCTCAGAGGTGTTTTGAGAGTGGAATAAATTAAGGATTTAAACACAGGTGACAGCAGCATTGCTTGGAATGAGCAGAAATGTAATATTTATAACACAAGCATATTGGCCTTTGGGTGGATAAGTGGTTCATAAAATTCAGTGCAGCATAATGTGAAGTAATGTAGCCAATTACTAAAAGAATAAGCATGAAGATTGCAGTCTAAATAGGAACACAACATGGAATTCATATTAAGAAAAGAACCTAGAAGGGGCTGCAGATAGTAAACCATTAGCACTATTTCCTGATAACAATAACAAAAATGAAAAAGAGCAAACAAGTTTCTGAAATATAGCTCTGGCAGTGTGGTGTATAAAGCTGCAGAAATTATTCTGCCATGCTACTAGTCTCATTAGAAAACAGTGCTCAGTTTTAGCCACTTCATTACAGGAAGACATTGAAAAGGTGCGGCAGGGGGCAATCCAAGATGATTTAGTAACCAAGACATCATTTATGAAGAAAGTTTGAACATATTTCTCCTCTGTAGCTAAGGAAAGGGAGATTAAAGGAGGATTCTTAGTCAAGTATGCAAGATCCTGAACAAATGGGAATGGGTATATGCTAAAATACAGTTGTTATGGTCATACACAAATTTAAAACAAGAGATCTTGGATTAATGTTAGTTAAGAAAATACAAGCAGATTTTCAAACAGGAGAAGACAGAGCTTTATGCAAATGATGGAAATGGAAATAACTTTATATCAGCTCACCTGAGAAATATTTGAGGAACTGACTATAACTGTGTAGAAGGGATTATTAAAATTCTTCACCTTGCTTTTTAAAGGAATAAATCATGAACCAAGTATTAGTTCTTAAATTTGCTACACACTGATGAAGAAACCCCCATACAATAGGCAGATACAAACAGATCTCTGACAGCTGAGCACTTAAGACTGCAATTTCCTGGAGGCAGAGTTTTGCTCTCAGCCACCTAGAAAAAAAGTTGGCCTGTCTCTCAAAGGAGATAATAATATATAAAATCTACAACAAAATATCAGGTTCTAAATTCATTACAGCTATAAGTGTTCCCAGTATAAGCACCTGGATTTCCTTATATGGATTGCTCTTTTAAAAATAAATCAGGTTGGAGCTTTTCTTTTGAGATCTAATAGGGAAAATTGTCCAGAATACAGAACCTGAAGACCAGAATAAATTTAAATATACATGGCACTTCTGATCATCTAGATGTCATTTCTTCAGTTTAGTCCCTCAGAAAATACTGCACTGGTAAGCTTGTACAAATATGTTCAGCTGACTAGAGGTATTAGATTTTGTTTGTTCCCAGACCTGCACTTTGCTCAGATTACTTTATCTGTTGATTTACAGTGAGCCTGAGCATCCTCCCACAACAAAAAGGTGAGGGAGTCTTTATGCGTCGACACCTTTTCCATAGAGAAGAATGATGCAGCTCCATCCATACCACTGCTCTACCTCTGCCCCTGGTCCAGCTCCGAGCTTTTTTTCTAATTAAATTAATTTGGTGGTGGACAGAGGAAGGTGGTCTGAAAAGGTATAGGAGAGTAGTAGAGGTAGTGATGTGTACCACCTCAGAGTTTCTGATAGTACATACCAGACTTCATTCCTTCAGCAAATGGGATGGTTGGCTCTCTTTCCTTCTGGCCAAAGGTACTGCTAGATAAATACAGCAACATGACAGTGACATACAGATCCTACCATGAGTGATGACAGAAAAGCCAGTAGCATGAATAAATTTTAGAAGAAATGGTAGAATAACGTTTTGAGTAAAATGAATATTTTTTAAAGGACAGGTTTTGGCAGAAGAACATTGAGATATTCTAGATCTTAATTTAATGAGCTGGTATCAAAGGTCTATGCACTGATGGTTTGCATCCATTAAAGTAAATTTAAGGTGGATGTAAGAAAATCAGAATTATTACTCTGGAGTGAATTCATGTGAGAGGACCCCACACTAATTCTGTTAACTCTTGCTGATGTGATATATCCCATTCACTTGAATGGGACAGATAAGCCTCATGAATAAAGGTCTGCAGGAATTATCCCAACAGACTTCCTTAAATGCTTTCAAGCTTTTCCTCTCAAGTTGGTGAAAGTTTTGTTTGAATTACTGATTGCATTATTTAACCTGTGGGTTTAGATGCAGCTAAAGAAACAGATTTTAGCACCTGTATTAGAATTATGGTGAAATGTGCAGTTACTATTCAGCCCCTGGACATTAAAGCATTGGATCGTGCTGTATGCACTCAGCATTTTGCACAGGTAGTTGTGGTGACAATGAATTTGCATGGGAATGCTTGGAATGCTTGCATATAAGTCTCACAACGGTCTCATAGACTTGGAACCTGTTACCATTTATTTTATTGGTAATGGGGCAGACGATTTTTTCTGACAACAGGGGTGGGTTGTTAAAGATTAAAAGTGATATTAAGATGCCCTATTAAAAAAAGCAAAGTGCTAATCTCTATTTATGGAAGAAAAATGTTGGGTAGGTGTTTGCAGCTTTATGTCTATTTTTTTGTCTGGTTGTCTGGGTTTGGACAGACCAACTGGAACAGATCGACTACTAGGAGGGAATTCTCCAATCACATCCACAAAAGTGTGACTTTAAATGAAACTACAGGTGTCTAAATATTTTTGTTGCATATACTCTAGTGCATAGAAACAGCACCATAAATATTTAATTTTTTAAAAACCATAAGCCCCCTTTACTACTGTTGGTATCTGTGGAGACTAAAGTCTTTTACAGATGCCTACTTGCAAGTGAAATACAGTATTTCAGCATTTGGCTTCCACTCAGTCCTGAAGGGCTGCCTTACTGTCTTCTCTTCTTTGTTGACGCTGCCAAGAATTGGAACATTTACGCTGATGCTTTTGTTTACTTGAAGTGGTTGTATTTCCCAGCCAAGTGCTGTCAACAAGCAGACAAGTTAGGCTCCTGCTATTTAGTGAAGCTCCCTTACCTCCGTGGCAGGCATTTTGTCTGGAGCTAGCTCCAAAGAGCAAGTCACACATCCTCTCTGTGTGTGATCCCTAAGATCTACCAGTGAATCAGGTGCTGCCTGTTGCGCCTGAGGCTTACGCGGACTAGGCTACTGCAGTTTGCTTTCCCCTTGGGATTGGGATCTTGACATCGACTTTGAGTTCTCAGTGCTGATACAAAGTCTTTGTGACACTGGGCAAGTTGAGTGAGCTTTTCAATGTGACTATCAATCAAATGCATTTAATGGCAACTACTTACATCACATGCTTTTTCTTAAGTACGTTTTTTGTTCACAGATTTATAAAAAAAAATCTTTGAAGTTTTGGGGGAGTTTGTTACAAAATAACTGTGATATGCTGTGTACTCTTAACATTATGGTATTTTTATATTCTCCATGTCCTTTAGCAGTTTTATGCAGGATATGGGCTGCTTAACAAAATGTGAAATATACACTAAACCTATTTTTTCCAGTGCAGTAAGATAATAAGATATTACATTACTCACAGGTCCAATTTTAAATTTAAATATAACTTCATTTAATTTTACTTTGCAATCAGGTAAATTAATGAGAGAGAAGCAAAACAATATGCCATAATTACATTTGGAAATTATTCCTTCTGTCCTTCAAGAGTGTTCTTTCTGTTTAAGATATTGAAATTTGGTGTCTAAATATAAAATGCAGTAACATCTGGTACTAATTGCTGGTTTAAATAATATAGACAAATCTTCAGGCATTTCATGCTTTTGAAAGGAGGCTTTTAGTAGGATGTTCTCAGTCAAAGGTTATAAAAAATTTCATGCCTCTAAAAATAGCTAATATTCCACTTGCGTTCTAGATCTAAATGATCTTTTACATAAAAGATTTTGCTTACCAAAGTATAGTTGTTTTAACTTACTTTATTTGGAAAGAAGAACCTGTTTGTATGCCTTTTACATCTGCTGTTTATTGGTACACATGAATACAGTGCAGGAGAATGTTAGAACAGTTTATTTCTAGACTCAAAAGTTGTTACTTCATCCTCAAGATCTCTGATTTTCACCACAGACCCTTGTGGTTCCAAAATTATGTAACTGAAGTCGTCTATTTGCTTGCACTTTGTCAATTATTTTCCCAACAAAAGAAGTCAGGTAGACAAATAGATCAACACCAATGCTAAAGTGACTTTGGTGACTAGCAAATGAGCCATGGTCCAAGAATTATTCCTGCAAACTCTTTGATGTGTTCATAAAAACAACAGATATATTTGAAGAAAATAATCAGTGGTCCCATTGCTTCTCAGTTGTGTGCATTTTCTTGCTGAAATGCCTTCATACGTTTTGGAATAAACTGTGTAAAAAGGACTGAGTGAAAGTGCTTAACCCCTTCTGTGGATGGTTGCCTATGTGGAAAGCACATGTGAAGTGTTACTGGGTCACAACAGAGTTATCCGTCTAGGGCAGCGACTTGTGCAGTCTTGCCATTCTCAGTTGGCCAGGACCCCTCAAACATCATAGGCATCATAAGCTGAAAGAAAACTTCGACTGACACCCATTTTGTGTGGATGCTTGTCAGGGCCCTGAGGGCACTCATAGGCCTTAATGGCCTGTCTCTCCTGGCAGCTCACCCCTGGCCCAGGCCCTGCCCCTGGACCCAGAGGCTCCATTTAAGCTCAGTCCTTGCCTGAGCTATGATTCAAGTGTGTCTGTTTCCAGTCCTGCCTTCTGGGTGACTTTGGACCCACACTGTAGGCAGCTTGTCTCATGGATGGATGCCTCCGATGTATATTATAGCTTGCCTCCAGCCTTGTCTTTGGCCCTTTGGACTCTGAAATCATGTTGTGGCCTTGTCTCCAGCCCTGTCTCTGGCCCTGTCTCCTTTCGTCGCTGACTGGGCTCCCTGGATGGACCCTGGGCCTGGTTTATCTCTTGCCTTGTCTGGGGTTATTGATGGACACTGTTACCAGCTCCTGGCTCCAACACCGTGGCTGGACCCTGTGTCCTTGTAGAACAGTTGTAGCAGAAGTTGTGTCACTGATAACGGAACCACTTAAGACTATGAGAACAGCAATCTTCAGCAGCAGGAAGGGTTCACCCAGCTCTGTCTTGTTAACTATCAGTGATAGCTGATGCTAATGAAAGAATGTAGCAACTAGGTGACAGTAAGGTGACACTACATTCTGCAGGTTTGTGATCAGTGATAACTTCCTCTGTCAGCCGACACTAATTTTGTCCATCTATCCTCTCCCACTCTGGGAATCTATCTAACCAATTTTTTAATATGGAGGTCCACAGCTTTATTTAATTGTGGGAGGTAGCATCTTTGGTTGTCTCAGTCTGACACCTCCTGCTTTCATCTGATGTTCCCTAGATCTTACACTGGAGGACACATGCAACAACCATTCCCTTCTCAGCTCAAACTGCTCCATTTGTTTCCTCACTCTTCTAGAGCGAACCTAGTGGGTCTGACTCTTTTCTTTCATGCTGGATTTGTGCTACCTAACCATACTGACTGCAAAGGAGCTTAAAATTTGGGGTTTAATCCAGAAAAGAATTTAAGCATATGCAAAACTCTAAAAATGTTAGGAACTCTCCCAAATTTGAGAATTCTCAAAATTGAATTAGTTCCATTTATATACCTACTTTCCCTTTTTTTAGTATGGGAAGGCTTGGCTGAAAAAGTGGGTTTATGTTTTGCTGTGAAGGGATTGAGTTTTGTGATCATTCTGACCTTTCCAAAGCATGAGTTAGCTTGCTTCTAATCTGTTCAGCCACCTGTATAAAAGAGCTACGAATTCAACCTCACAGAGCCCACACGACCTACAAATGATTCATTGTCCCAGTCAGTAACGTTTATTAGTATTCTTGAAAGAATCTCCTCCCTCCCCATCCCACTGACCCCAGGCCACCTTCATGCAAGCCTGCACTTCATTTGTTGTCAGAAATTCTGAGAAACAAATCTAAGCAAAACAAGTTATGACCTGATCTCTTGCTGGTCTGTTCCATACTTTTCCCACTTAGGCACAGGGAAGAATTTGAAAACTAGAGGGAATTATGAAATGCAGTAGTAGTGCCTCATGCACCAAAAAGTCATAAACTGATAAAAGGCAAAAAATACTTCAGCTGTGGTAAGGAAATAAATGCACTGATCCAGATGCTACATGCACTTTGGCTCATTGGCCTTAGAAACTGTGAGATTTTCCACTCTCTGTTATGGAAAACTCTTCCAAGCCTGTCTGGCAGTAGCTCAGATCAAGTATAATTTTTCTTTTCATAGGCAAAATGTACCATCTGACATCTACACATTGGACATTCAAGAGAGAAGCTTGTACTATCCAGCATGAAAATACTGTCATGAGGTATCAGTTGTGACAAAAAATAATAGCTCAGCATCCCACACAGTGGAGGGGAATACCTTCAGCTTTCCAACAGCAAATCGCTCTCTTAGAAACTAGCCAACCATCACTAATTAGTTCCTGTGCTGTACTGATAGCTACATGATCATTCTGAATCATGCAAGAGCAGCAGACATTAAATCATCTATACCTACAGTCAAACATCTGCAGTCAAACAAACTAGGCCTGCTGTCCAACAGCTTTTAGAGAAGCCTTGCACTGGTAAGGAACAGTCAGATAAATTACAGTGGACCCTCTTTCGTGCTTTCTCTTTTAGTTTAGAAGTAGAGACAAGTCTTAGCTACTTATGGGATCTTTTTCTGTGTTTTACCACAGTTAAGTAGGAGCAGAGTAAGGGAGGATATAAATTTGAGATTAAAACTTCAACTCTGAACTCAGGGGGAGCTTAAGAGATCAAAAGCTTTTTTAGCCCTGGCCTAAGAGAACTGAAACACCAAGGGCACCAACATTTTGGAGGTTGGCATTATTAAAGAGATCTGCGTGTGGCCAATCCATGAAAAATCTGACCAATTTTCCCAAATCTTGGAAGACTGGATCTAAGGCAGGGTTGTCCTTTTGTTTTGTTAGGTCTGATGAAACTTTTCTGAGACAGTCTATCATGAATGAGGCTTGTAGTTTTTAAATGGCACAGCAAGTTTGTTCCCTTACAAAGGCCTAGGCATATGTGACAGTTCTGGTTAGACAACTGCAGGTGTGATGAATTTGAAATATATAAATACATGAATATATAAATATATATAAGTATATAAATAAATCTGTTCTTAAATAAATCCTCTGAGTAGGGTTTGCATAGAATGCCATTCAGGAAACAGCTCATCTTTTCCTATTGAATGGAAGAGGGGCTTGCAGATGGTTATATATTTGTAATTATATCTGCAGATCCACCAGTTGTAGTGGTGTTGGTGCTGATTATTAAGAAATCTGTGTCAGAATCTGTAATTGTGCTGAACTTTAATACAGCAGCAGATAAACTACAGATACACAAGGAAAGAGCTTGTGAGGAATGAGAAGAATTTGCATGTCTTATGTAGCCATTGTTACCACCAGTTGGTTTCTATCAAAAATCTCCAAAGGCTGTTACTCTAACAGGCTAAGCACCTTAGGAGGACTGAATTCTAGTGAGGATCCTTTTCATCTTCAGGCTTCAGAGTAAAACCTGGATCATCAGAGGAGTTAGAAAAAACCCCACCTTCTTTAGCTTCCACTCATCATTTAATAAGACAGTAAAAGGTGTATGATAGTTTTACATATCCCTTTAAAATGTAGAAGAATTCTAGTTAGAAGCAGGACTGAGACATACAAGGATAAATACTCTTGTTCCAGTAGCATGGGCTATTTCTTTTCTGTGGTCATCTAAATTCAGAGAGATGTGATAGCTCCTTTTCAGGAGATATGAAATCGTTATGCTTTCTGCCTTGCCAAATTTCATGGGGAAGCTGATAAATTATATATTTACCTTCTTCTGTTATTTCTAGTCAGATAAAAAATTACTTTGAAAAAAAAGAAGGAAAAAATAAATTACAGGTAGCAATTAATAACTAAAAAAAAAATCACGTCACTTCAGGTTTTAACTGCTCAGCCACCTGTTCCTATGTTCATTTTTAATACATTTTAGTTTGAAATCCCATTGTTTGGACAGTAGTACTGCTGTAATTATTATTAGTTATCTAACAATCATTCACATCCTGTTTTATTTTTAATGCTTGTTGTGTTATGCTCTGCTGATACTATATTGTTTCAATTGTGTTTTTTTCTACTTCTGCACAGGGAATATAGATTATTGTATTGCTTCATTGGAACCTAGAAAGGTCTGTCTTTTATGATTGCTGAAAACCGGTATACAGAGTAGAAAATGGCACTGCATATTTCAAAACAGTAATTTCAGTCACTGAGGCTATGGTAATGAATGTTGGTGGTTTGAATGCTCTGATAAAGATAACATCACTGCTGCAGGATACACAAATCATCAGGTATTCCCATGTAGTGGCAGGAAGTAAGCAGCCACTGTTTTTCTCTTTTTTTTCTTTTTTGTTTGTTTGAGAAAAGTAAGGAGAATCCTGGTCTTAAAGGCCATATTGGTTTAGATCACTAAAACCTAGACAGCAGCAAAATTAAGTGCTTAAACCCCATTAAAGCCACTGGAAGCTAAGCTCATGCATAACTTGAGTGCATAAACGTTTTCTTGGGTTGGTGACTTTGTGAATAAATTTTTTCAGAAGCCAATTGGAGATGCTTAAATTTACACTCAATTGTCCATTTTCTTCTTGCTGCCTTGCGCTTTCTGTGCCGTTATTTTAGTTCTTCGTACGACCCACTCTAATTTTCTTGATATCCCAGCCTCTGTGAAGACCTAGACATCATTCAGGGAGGTATTTCAGCACATTTTTAAGTTCATTTTTTCATCAGTCATTTAAGCCCCAGTGTAATTTTTAGCAAATGCTTCCATCTCATTGAACTCAGTGCAGCTTTAAGCACACAATTAAGTTAAGCAGTATTGGTTAATGTTTTCTTGAGCTGTGGATTTAGGTTGTGGGTACATGTCTTCTGGGAGTAACTTTTGTTGTTTACCATTTCTGGTGCCTGGTGGCACACCACTTCCTCTGCTCTATTTACTACCATCCATCAGGCAAGTGTTTGTGTGCATTTCCTTATGTAGTTTAAGTCCAAGGCACCTGACTTTTTGTTAAGCAGTTTAAATGCTGGCTAATTCACTTGCTTTGATTGAAATGAAGGCAGTAAAGCTTTTTAAAGTGTTTAATTGTACCTATTTGTAATGAGAAATTGGCTTATGTTGCCCAAATTAGAAGCTGATGAGTAGTTTTCTTCCATTTTGTTAAACCATATTTCAACAACAGAAAGAATGCTCGTTGCTTGTACATCTCATGCATGTTCAAGCAAGAAGCTCAGAAGGTGATTACCTCGGACAGGGAGGTGATGGTGAGCGATGTTGGTGCAGGCTGGGATCAGTACAGCCTGCACAGCTGCATATGGAAGGCAATGTAAGATCATTACTTCAGAGTGTTCTGCCTTGCAAAGAGTAATAAAATACTTTAATCTTGACTGATCAAGACAGTTGGTGGTTTTGGAACTGAAAGTGGATCTGTATTTTGTATTTCCAAGAGACTGAGGGATTGCCAGATTTCTGTCTGGTTGATTTCTGGAAGGCTGTGGCCTTTGCAAGCTTCCCTACAAACTGAAGACATGTTTGGATCTAAGGATTTCAATATAATTAAGATTTGAGCACCATCTGAGTTTTTTGCTGTGAGGAAGTTTATTCAGCTCCTTTAATTAGGTTAAGATTTAAATACTGCTTTTCATGTTACTTCATATATTTGACCTTCCACAACTTGTGTTCCAAAGAAATGTCTTTCAAAATACATCTTTCAAGTGCAGTAATGTTTGTATCAAATTCATCTGAAGCTTCTGTTGCCCTGGAGGCTGACTGAAATGTGGGTCAAGTCTGACATCAAGTGGTCAGATGCACTCCATTCCCAATGGGACTATTAACATAGTGCTGCTCCTGGTGTCTTATAAGAAGGACCTCCCCCTCCACTTTTTCTCTCCATGTTTTTTCTTCTGTTAACATGATTTCTCGGTGCTCTTCCTACTTCGGTTTCCACCAAGGTCATGGAATATCATTGCTGACAGATACAAGAAGAATTATATTAGTCTTGCATTAGATATTGCAGCTGCTGAACCTGTCAGCAGAATGATGGGATTGTGTAAATAAAGTCTTCTTGACGTGGCAGTGCACATAAGACCTTTACTCACTCTGCTTTGTTTCCCCAATACATTCTAACAAGATCTATGTCTTTTTAAAAACACTCCTAGCTCTTGAGACACCAAGTCCTCCATCTGTGCAGATTTTGAAGCTTATCAATAGCTATAAGAGCACTTAGCACTCACATATTGCTTCCTGTTGTTAAACACATTGCAAACACTAATTCCATTCTCATCGTTCCACTCTGAAGAAACTTAAAATTATTCATTCCATGATCTAGGAGAGGAAGTCGGGAGAGAGGCCAGAGAGAATTTAAATCTTTGACCTGAGACCTTAAGTTTTCTTAGGTGCCTGTCTCAGGTTCAGTCCTCTGGCATACTGAGATGCTACCTTCATGTTTTAATGGTATTTGTACCCATATTGACTCAGGAGCAGCTCAGGAATACAAGGTTCATGTTCAGTTCCTAGCGCTCCCTTCCTCCAGGCTGAGGAGTTATCCTTCAGCGGCCACAGGGACATTTTTCATCTCTCTTCTCAGTGATCAGCAGACTTAGATTGGCCTGCTCAAACAACAACAAATGACAGGTCATAAGTTGTACAATATAAACTTTTTAACTGCACAATTGAATCATTTTTCACTGGAACATTAGTGTGTTTCTATACACTCTGCATAAAACAAACAGTACAAAGATCAGCATTTCTGCATACCTTATAACTGAGTCAGCAGTGCAAATACGAACTTTCAATTTCTCTCATAAATGCCACAGCTTGATAAGATAAGCCATTGTGTTTGTGCTTCTTGGCCTCTCAACTACCTGTTCGAAGGTGGCCACCATTCTTTAAATTCATGTCGGAGGTGAAGTCGCTCACTTCAGTATCTTTCCTCTGGTGCAAATTTGGCTTTTTAGTCTGGAGCAGTAGTTTCACAGGACCTTAAGCTGGCATAAACCAGTACTGCTGCCAAAAAATACAGCCCCTTCCCCTGGTTCAGCATGGCTATTATTGCAGCTCGACAGTGAACTGGATTGCGGAAAAACAACTCAAAAAACAACTCAAAACACACAAACGAAAAAAACCCACCAAGATTTCTGGACATCTAATTCAGAGATCCATTGTAATTTAATTCAGTGCTTCATGGTGGTTTTATCCTCTGTGAGCAGAGCTCTCTGCTTGAACTGTGTTTCTTATGATAAAAAATAGTTTTTGTGTGAGGTAAATGATCACTGTTCATGTTCCCAGTATGTTATCTGTCTGGGCAGCCCAGAGCACTGAGGAGAATGGGTATGTGGCATCTTTGGTTTAAAAGTCTTATAGCCTGCTTACCTGGGAATTGTTCAGAAAGTGAGCTACATGACTGAGCTCTGTGTTTAAAAAAGAGTGCTGTAACTTTTTTTTTTTTTTATATAGGCTCTATTTTAATGTATTTGGATATGTTTCAGTTGCCATCAATCTAATTTTGAGTTCATTATCTTTAGTCCTCTATAATTTCAGTGCCTAGATAAAATTGTGGTGAATCCACTAAATGTTAAATGCGCGCTTGTACATATATTTTCATGAATGGCTCCTACTGAGAACTAATTACTGCAATAATTATTATAATTTAGAATTGTTTCTCTTTACATAGTGTGTGATTTGTACTAAATTGTGCTATCACTGAAGTCCCAAATCACACTATGACTAGTCCCAACACTAGTCTTGGGATCCATACAACGCTAAGAAGATGGCAGCCTTTGCCCCAAGGAGCTGGCATTTTAAAAGAAATGGGAAGGTTACAGGATTCAAGCAAGTGACCACAGAAGACAGACTTCAAAATATCTCTCCAAACATATTTTCAGATCGCTTTCCAAGTTATAAGCCACAGGGGGCATGAAATGTCATAGCTGCAAATTCAGTTCTGGGTAAAAATAAGTTCAGAGTAACCCTCCTTTCTTTTACATGTGTATTATGGCCATCTATTTCTAATAAAATATTTCTACGAAGTCATGCAGTAGGCATTTTAACCAGATACAGAATTTTTCTATTGAATAAAGCTTAACCACTGCAGAAAATGTACTGAATGGTATTGTGGAGCATTTTAAAAGGACATTTTTGCAAGGCACCTATTGATGCTAGACTGATGAGTGCACTGAGGTTCACCATAGAAAATAAACTCAGTTGCCAAATGGCAGAGCTATGGCAAGCTACATCTTACGACTTTTGAAAGGAATTTTGGCCAGAGTTCACAATTGTAGAGTTTATTGCAGCTCATACAAAATGTACAGTAATTTTAGACAAATCTGGGCATTTTTATACTGAACAGACTATTCAGCATAAGTTTGTGCATTTTTAGCAAAACAAATCATTCTCTTGTTTAAAAACAAAAACAAAACACTACATATGTTGCAGAACTATACTTGCCATTCTTTATTTTAAAGTCATACACAAATGGTTTGTTCTGCTCTGATTAGCTTATTAGTTAATGCTGGATCTGAAAGGCAGTTTTGGGGCATTGTCTGTCAACTTAGTGGAAATTAGGACAGTGAGTGCCTTCAATAGTCTTTGTTCATTAAACCATATCTCTGCAGATGTTCAGTGTTTTAATATTTCTTTAGCTGTTCTGAAGCATTCTCATTTTTTCAGCTAATGAGAAATGTGTGACTTTGTATACTGTTCACGGAATTATTTATTAAAGAGGTAAAAGAGGTAGGCTTGTTACTCGAAGACTGACACCTTTCCTCTGAATATATTATACCCATAAGCACTAATACACATTTACAAGACCTGTAAGAGTAAGATGAGTGAGTTTAAACAATCTATAGAAATTTTTGCTCTCAGGAGACCCCTAGGAACATCTTCTTGCAAACCAAGAAATCATTAGTCCCGTGGGGAATTCAGCTGCAGCCAGCTGTGCTTTTTGTGTGAAGAAGGGCTCATACATGGGTTCCCATTGCCAGCTTTTAGCTTAAATTACTATAGGTGGTTACCAAAGTTAGTATACCTTGTATCTGCAGACAACTAATGAAAGGGCAGATCATGTTTCCTGTTTTAAACCTCTGATATCTTTGAGTCAGAACTCCTAACTGAATGGCAAACGAGATGCTGTTGAAAATGCAAAGCTTTCTCTTAGTGATGAAGTCAACAGATAGTTCTGACTGACACTGTACTCTCATCACTAGCAGAAATGCTGTATTTATTTAGAAATTAAAGCAAAGACAGTTGTAGATACTTGAAATGCAGTTTGGAGTAATGGGCCCAGCTGGGGATGACAAATGAAGGCTCTAATTGATTAGCTAGGGAAATGTACTTTATCTGCTTCTCTTTTGTGAGCTTTCTGTTGAATTGATCAACAAGGTGCTAGTGGTAGTCCTTAAGACCAATTTCTTCTTCAAATCATGCACAGCATTAGTCAACAGGATGGATGGAAAGGTGGTGAGGTAGTTGTTTGTGCTTCTAAATAGATATTCATTATGCATGTAACTGTATTCTGTTAGGATTCTTGATCTCCTTCTAACTCTAGTTTGTGTTTTTTACTTTAGCAACTTCCAATTTGGTTAGAAATTTGCATATGCATAAGTACTGCTGTTCTTTCTGGATAATCTAATGTGCAGATGTGTATGAAATTCAGAAGTCCATTTTCATCAGCCTTACCCATTTTGACCCAGTCTTATCTTGAAAGTACAGATAATAACCAACAAGAAAGAGAAAAAAAAATATAATACCTTTGAAATATGTAGAATTAGCTGTTTATAAAAGGAAAGGTCATGTTTTACCTTGCTACATACTGTCATGTATTGTCTGTACTTACACATAACAATGTATTGCAGTGAAAATTAAGATAACACTACAATGTGTAAAAATATTGGTTGGTAGTAATGTCACTGGCTACTTCTACAATATGCTCTTTATGGAAACATAAAATAGACATAGGTTGATAGTACAAAGAAAGGGGCAGTTGCAGTAGTTCAGTATATTAAAAATGATAGCATATCAGATATGGCAATTACACTAGCCATCAATCTTCAATAGTTGGTGAAGAATACCGCTAAAATGCAGTGAAGCTTTATAAGATTTGTGATCACAGAGTGTAAAATATAACAGATGCTACAATATTTAGATGCCTGCTGGCATTTACTTTTACCCTACACAGCTCATTTCAGTTATATGAAAATTTTATGTGCTCTGTAACCTCACTGAAATAGAAACATATTTATAAAGAAACCACAATGGAACAGAGCATTTTCAATATATGCACTACTTGATCTGTTTAATAAGATAAAAAAAGAGAGAAAATGGCCAGTTAGATTAAATTACTATTAGTTTATTGTTAAGTTACTATTAATACAGAAGCTTTGATACATGTGATGCCTTCTAATCTGGACTGTCTGCCAGATATGTATCACTCAGAACTGGCTGGAGAGTCCATGCAGCCATTGTTCAGCGCATGTTGAAGTCTTATGGGGGTGATCACTGAAAGTCAAAACTAATGAAATGAGACAGGAAAAGAAAGTTCTTGTAGTTTGCTATTCTTTTCTTCAGCTGGGAAGCATGACGGACAGCTTTCTTTGTGAAATGTAAATCTTACGTAATAGCTGCCAAAGTTGCTGCAATCTCTTGTGAGTCTGAAGATTACTGAAGGACTGTGAAATCGGGGCCTAGATATACTTACTAATTAATACTGTCTTTTGGAAGAATGCCCAGAAGCACCTCTTGGTATCAAGCTGTGTAAGTCGCCATGCTTCTGCTCTTGTAGATGACTGTGTTTCATTTGATCACATCACTATGTTATTTACCTTTTCCTAGCTTCCCCTGAGGCTACTGTATTACAAACATTCAATAGCTGAGTATGTCTGATGTAATTCTGCTAATCATTGATTTTGTTGTACTAAAAAACAAATGAATTAAGGTCAAAGACATCCTCTCTAACTTGAGAAGTGCTCCCAAGGCTTGACCTTGTAGATGTCCGACACAGTATTTGATCAGGAGGAAGAATTCACTCAACCCAGACTTCCAAAGGGACACCAAGACTTGTAAAAGCATTTGAACTGGCAGTTTGTCCATATGGCATTTGGCTTAGTTCCTTTTCAGTTTTAGGTTTCATGAACTGGTTTCCCATGTGGTAACCTGGCAAGTCTGCAACTGTTGGGCCTGTAGGAAACCAAAAGGCTCTGGCTGTTTTTCAGGGAGGGATTGTAACACAGCCCTGTTCAAAAAGCCACAGTAACTCTTGTATAGCTGTAAGTTACTCCTTTTATCAATAATATTTTGATATTGTCAAGAGGAGTCTGGCTCTTACTGAGGTTAGTGTCCGAAATTTTTTCTTAATCCTAAAATTTGACCTTTCACCAGCACCGCTTACAACATTTAGACCATTTGTATTTTATCTTTTTCAGCAGCTTACTGTTTATGGTTCCTGTTTACGAATCAGGTCCCTTGACACAGGTGGAACAAAAATATTTTTCCTTCCTCTACTAGCCCATAAATTGTAATACAGCAGAAAGCATGTCACTTTGAGTGAGTCACCTGGAAACAAGATATACTTGGGCCTTGGAGGATATTTCTCCTGTGAGCTCGAGTTCCTTGAGCTTTAAAGAACCACATCAGAGACTCTTCCCTCCTGTACAAGTTTAAGGTACTTCACTGCAACTTGACAATACACATGGTATCCATTGCTATTCATCCAAGCCACGTGTTCTGTAAATCAAATCAGTATCTTGAAGTGATGTTGCAGAGGTGGTTAAAAGCAATTTTATGGTCAAACTTACTATCTATCTCACCTGCTGTATACACACAAACAGCACAAGCATTTAGCCACAGCTAAATCTGCTAAATTTAAGGTCTGGCTTTTCTGCTGTGAAGCGAACAGCTGTTTTCTAGCCTCAAAAAACTATGTTAGGAAGTTAACAAGCAGTATAATTCCATTTTGTGCTTCTGCAAAAGCAAACAAATTGTGTCCAGATCAGGGTCATAAGACATATCAATTTCCCTTTGAGATGGCTGAAGTTGGTTCTGTACATGTCAGACAATGTTGGACAGTGTATTCATTATAGTAATTTTGAAATGTAATCTAACTTTATTTGAGAATACAGGTATTTAACAGTTGTTTGTAACTAAAATATATTTTTATCATAGAGTTAGCACTGAAATTGGTGAAGGCTTTGATGTAAGTGAACAAGGAGTGTAGATAAGCAAACCACTTCAAAGAACTTTCATCTGTAGTATTTCTTGTTGAATTAAAAGTACTCTCAAAATGCAGGCAGTTATATGAAATATGTGAAAATGTATTTTTTTTAATAGCCAGAGAATCAAAGTCAATATCTGAACTCGTGCCATCTCACCTGGCATATGAAAAATACAATTATGCAGAGAGATACATGTCAGGGCTGTCAAATGTCACTCACTCATCTCTGGTGACTGCAGTGTGTTTGATGACTGCGGTACACCTGGTCAGAGAGGGAACAGCTCTGCCTGCGGTTTCTAGAGGCCACCGTGGCTTCAGGCTGATGGGATGTCATCTCTGCCCTTCCTGTGGTTGCTGTCCCTGGTGCTCCATCCAAGCGGTGATTTGCCCAGGTGGTACTGGCAGCAGCAGCAGATGGCATGGCAGGTGGTGGTCACAGAAGTTGGAGAAGTATTTTGATATTCTTCCCAGGTGCCCCAGGTCCCTCACCGGAGCCTTGTCCAGTAAGGGTGAAGGAGAGCTTGATCCTTGAACTCCAAACAATCCCAGCTCCAGGGGGATTTTCCCTCCCAGGAAGCAAGTGATGTCCCTATCATCTTGACTTACCTATCTCCTGCCTATGCAAACTACAACCACATGCAACTCACTCAACCCATCACCTTCCTTACTACAACTCACTATGACTAGTTGTATGTACTAGTAGCTACTAGTAGTTGTTGTATGGATAACTGGCTATGACTTATGAGCCTCACTGCTACCTATTTTTAGGATCCCTCAGGTTGATGAGTGAGATATCTGTCTCTCTAGTCCGTGGGCTTCTTCCATTTCCCCAGTCCAGCCCCAGAGCCTCAGGATCTCTCTCAACTCAGCCATTTGCCTAACCTCTGCAAACCTCTTGCTTGGTAGCTGTGCTCCAGGAAAGGTACAGCTGTAGGGGAACTAATGCAGTATGTAGTGCTCTAATTCTGGATCTGCCAGTCTGGTCCCCTGAGCATCTTTCCATTGACTTCAGTGGATTTCATATGAGGCCTTTATTCAGATAATATGCTGGAGTAAATGTGTAACTCAGAGATCACGTCCCAAGAGGCACAGTTTGCCCTGCTTCACATTCCATGACAAATCCGTTCTGAATCCTTTTATTATTAATAATAGACAGCAAATTCTGATCTCAGGGTTCCTGAGGTAGAGTCAGTGATATCTGTGTAATTTAAATCAAACCTGGTCTCACAGGTCTAAGTGAGTTCTAAAGATTTTATCAGTGCAATTTCCCTGTGCAGCTGGGCAAGTTAGCACATAATTAGAGATAAGAGCCAAGAACCTTAGAAGTGCAAGAGGTGTAACTAACCTTTGCTAATGAAGGCTATCATGCAAATAGCATTTGATAGTTGTGTGTATCTGATGCTACAATTGAACAAGGTATAGTTGCTCAGTGCTTAATGATGACTTCTGTGATGGTATAGGCCTTTCTTATTGAAAACGTTATTGTGACAAGTATTGCACAGATTCAAGGGAAAAAAGATTCTGCCTGTTGAATAACAACAAACCTGCCCTCTCTTTAAATTAGCTCAACCTTTTGCACTAAGGAAAGTACTAAAGTGGTAACTACTTCCTCTGCAAACAGAGTAGCAGCGCAGAGATTGTTGCTCTTTGTCTGGTCTGTAAAAGTTTCCTATGAGGGATGCCCCAGAAATGCAAGTCAGTAGAACTAGTCAATGGAAATTAGCAATTGTTTCCTAAAGTCAATTTTAACCCAAAGTCCCTGAGAATCAGTATGACCCCCTGTGTTTGCCATTGCTCAAAAACAGGTCTCTGCTGCTATGATTCCAGTAATTTGAAAGCTTCAAAATCTGCACAGATTTCTTGTAGTTCTTTTTAAAGCTTTTCAAAGAAGGCACAAGGACTAATGCAAGTCTGCCTTAGCAGGTTTTGCTACTAAGAGGCAAGGTAAGATGTCGGTAAGGTTGGGCTGTGTTAGTGCCAAGGATTTTGATAAGATTGTTAATAGCATCCCTGTGAGTCCAAAGGTCTTTGTAAAATCATCATTACACTCATGATACTGTAGATGTGGATGTGATACGCGTGAGTTAATGTGTACTTGAAGGTATAAGATACTCTAAGTATATTGCACATATAGTCAATGTGATGGTTTGGATTATCAGCAGGCTCTGAAGCATTCTCCAAGATAGTATCTTCCAATGTTTATTGGTAGGATGGTATTGAGCTAGGCCAAGGAGACTGTATAAATAGATAACAAGTTGCGAGCCAGATTTTGTTTGTTTCAATGTTTCATAGAAGTAATTCAGAGTAATTCAGATTGGAAGGGGCCTCAGGAGATCTCCAGTCCAAACTCCTGCTCAAAGAGGGATCAGCTCTGGGGTCAGACCAGTCTGCTCAGGGCTTGATCCAACTGTTGAACAAGACCCCCAGGTCCTTTCCTGCAGTGCTGGTCCCCAGCCTGTATTGTTTCTGGGGATTATTTGCATTTGTCTTTGTTGAATTTCATAAGGTTTCTGTTGGCATATTCCTCCAGTTTGTCTTAGTACTGAATGGTGGCTCTGCTGTGTATGCTTTGAATTTTTCTTGTAGTTTTTATAAGCATCTTTTAATATATCTATTTCCTTTTTACTTTGTTGACTAATTCTCCAGATGAAATCAATTCCTTATTGTCAGAATTTTTCTTTTTATCCCATAGCTATTGGTTTCCTTTTAGAGCTTTTTAGAAAGTTAGTGCATGTGAGCTGTAATGCTAGGTTACTGCTAAATACTACCCATGCTTTCCTGCCTTCAGAAGAGAGGAGTTAATTGCAGGAGTAGGGCAGTTGTTTTTTACTCTTATGATTTCCCTCCTGTGATCTAATTAACATTTTGCAAGCTCAGAGCATTTCTTCCCGTTTGTAGTTCGTGCTCATGTAAGCATAAACATCCTGGGAGCAAAATACCTTATTCTTGGACAAGATAATTTTGTGGCCTGCCTATTACAAGAGTAGTTGATTATCTTCTACCTCTGCAACATCTCAGTAGCATTTGAATAAAACAGGAAAGTGCTATTATTTCCATTTTACAGATGGGTAAATGAAAATCATATTCAGGCTTGAGAGATCTGATACCCCCAAACTAATGCCTTAACCACTGGTATATACCCATTCTTACCTCAACCTGTTTGATACTGGAGTAAGTCTGGTACCAACTGTCAGCTGTATGAAGCCTGCTGTAGGGTGGGAGATGCAATCAATTGATTCAGGAGCTACAGCCACTATTTAACAGTGTGCATCAGGAAAATCTGTAGGAACTAAAGTTAGAGTAATGCAGGTATAGCTGCCTCAGTCTCCTCCACAGACCTTTGGAGACCTGGGATTATATACCTAGAGATGAGTCCATAAATTACAAATCTTGAAAAAAAAAAAAAAGGCAAGAGAAAAACCCATTCAGTGAATATAGCATATTTTCTGAACAATGCTAGATTTATTTTCTGCTTAAAATTACTTCCTTCTCCTGAACTATAAACTCTTTCGCAGAACAGCCATCTCTATATTAAAATTTGTTAGACTGTCTAGCACAACGTGTCATAGTCAGTATGGGCTACTCCACTATTAAGAATAAGGCAAGGTAGTATGACTTTAGGACAAGAAAGTGAATAAAGAGACAAGCACTAACTGTAAAGGGTAAATTTCCTTTGGTCTGAAAGATCTGCCAGAGTTGAACAGCTATGGAGGACTGAGAGTAATATGCAAAAGATACTTTTTATATTCATTGGTGAAGGGATGACTATGATACACAGAGAAACACACTCCCCTTGCTGTCAATCACAGCATATCATTGCCTGCTGTCCTGTGCAACTGCGTCAAGTATCGTGATATGCAGCACCAGAATGAGCAGTGAAGGCTGCTTGATATTTTATTAGCTGTCAGTAGGAAATTATTTTGTGCAATCAGAAGATAAAATACATTGAAGACTCTTAAGAAGTACTTGACAGTGATTTAAAACAGAATCCTAAAAAAGGAAGGGTATCAATACTGTATACAACAAACAGAACGAATAAATGTGGGAAATAGATTTATTATCTGCACTTGGCAGCCTCCAAACTGAAGGTTCTTGTTAAAATGCTGAGTCAAAACCTGGAAGCATTATTTCTTTGTCTGAGATGTTTCTATTGTGGCCTGAAATGTGGCCAGCAGCCAGAGCTGGTCTTCAGATGAAGTTCTGGAGAAGTGTTGAGTCTGTATGAGCAGCAGACCCAGGCAGACCCTCAAAACTGACCTTGTGTGGCTGGATAGCTTGGTCTACAAATGTGTTCCTTTCACATTTCTTAGCTTTCCTAACTGCTGTCAAAAAGTAAGCTTCAATTTAGGCCCACCAAAGTAGAGAGAAGTGTATTAATGACAAAGTAGCTAATGAGAAATGCCAGAGTTTCTAATAAATGTTATTCAGAGAGGTTTCGTTTGATTCCTTTTCTGATTTTTATTGGAAAATTTGTATAATTAAAGGAGACTGGTTAAATTCGCTCTGCTTTTTGTGTATCATCAGTGGAATTGTTAATAGAGAACTACCTTGAATCATTAACTGTGTGTGTAGATATATAACCCTCAATCACCCCATACAACTGCCACCACAGCAGTGCTATAGGCAAGGCAGTTTGTCACCAACAAGTGATGAAAAGCCAGAAGATCCCACTCTTTCTGACTTTCTCATCCATGGGTATACATGTAATACCAGAAGGCTGAAGAATCCAATCAGATTTAATTGCTTTGATTGGTGTTATTAACCCTTTCCAGTGGCCCTAAAATGTTTGGCCTTTTTTCCTCACTATTTGAATTGCAAAACATATTTGGTTGAAATTTGAGGATTTTTATGTTCATATTCAGATGGATAAGGACCTAGATATGCCCTCTACATTTAAATCTAAGTCTTGGAAAATAACATTAAAATATTTCTTTTTCGTTTTAGTTTGAAAATCTATGTTCCTTTTCTAGCTATTTTTGAGGAATGTAGTGATGCTGTGTTCACTGAGGTTTTTCATGAAAATAGTACAGTCTAAATGAATCTCAGAGAAAGAAGAAATTGTAAAATTGTTTTAATTGTAAAAATGTAAGTTGGCATCCAGACATTGAGTTGTGTTGTGCAAGGCAGTGCCATTGGTAGGCAGAAGTGTAAGGATTGCTAGGATCTGTGTGCCAGCAGCCATGTTACATACAAACAATGCTACAGCCTCATCATGCCAAGCAGTCCAGCATAACCAGCAGTAAATTATTACATGCAAAGCTCTTCTCAGCCCCTCTTTTGGATTGGGGGTACGTCGGTGCACTATGTCTCCTGGGGTTTTGTGATCAAAAAGCACGATCTAAGAGAAAAAGAGGCCAAGTAAACTATGCATTTGTTATGAATGATTTGATCTTGCTTTATGAATCTTTTGGTTTTTTTCTTAGCTCTAATAGACCTAAGTAGTTCTGGAAGCTGTACTCTCACATGCTACAAAAGTACTATTTCAGTAGCAGACTTGTTTGCTGCTGAGAAAATAGTTGTTAAGAAATCATATAACAACCACTGCTGATCCCTAAAGGGGATTGCTTCTCCCACTAGCTATTATCTAAATTGGATGTTTTCTGGAAAGACGAGCTGAATAAATAAAATAATGCTAGCAAGGCTGGAGTACTAAGGATTCAAAGATTCTAACTCCTCCATTTTAATGTTAGTGTAACTCCACTGAACTCAGTAGAGTTATTCTGGCTTTAAACATAAACCCTGGGGCCCAAAACGCTGTGGGGAAAGAAGCTGTCTGCTCCCATTTGAACAAGGGGAAGGCCACAGCGTGACTTTATTTACATAAACTGTCTACCAGATGGAGAGAAACCCTGGGGAAAGGCAGGCACTCCCTGCCCCCATCCCTCCTGAAATGTAGGACATGGGAGAAGGCTCCATTTGATAAAAGCATCTACCTAATTTCTTCCTGTGGCACCCTAGGAGCCACTATATGCATTTCAGAATTGTTTGCTTAGTGGGAATAAGCTAAGAGGGGAATGACATTTCAGACCAGATGGACTGAATCCCCTTGACATGGATGTTACTCAATGAGTCCATGCACTGCTGGGCCTGTACTGAGGACCCTTTTCATCAGAAGGACTTCTTGGTTGGAAAGAGCAGAAGCAGAGTTAGGTCCTGCCCTTCAGCTACTCCATACATTGAAACCACTTGAGAGCTCAGCTTCATTAGGGCATGGAGTATGAGAGCTGGCCTGGAACAGGAGAGGCTCCCTGGAGGCTCACCAGCCCCTGCACTGGGAGTTAGCAGACCAGGGAGGGAGGAGAAAGGGATGATCACCTATTGGATTGTCAGGTTTAGAGGTTGGTATGGGGTTAACATGCTCCTTTACTGGTTTTTATTCATATAGATGTAGTCTTACTTTATGTGCCAGAGCTGATTATTCCTCATCTTCTAAGTATTATTTCCCCTGTTTCATATAAGGCCTTGGAGTTTGTGTGAGGTTACACTGCCTTTGGAGGACACTAAGGATAGGTAGTCAGTGACACTACTATTTGGAGGGGGTTTGAACCTGTTCCGTTTGTTAGCTTTAAGACCTGATATGTTTGTACTGTCTCTTGTTGCTGTAACAAACCTGTTAAAGAAGTCCTAAAACTATGAAGAAGGTAGAAGGTGAGCGTGCTCTTCTGCCTGGCACAAGGCTGCTGAAAGGGCTCAGTTGCTGCTGCTGAAACCAGGGAGATAGGCTGGGAGGAAAAGACAGAGTTTGCACCAGCAAGTTTAAAAGGCTTTTTGGACTCAAGGCTACAAAGCTATGGAAGCAAAACTGGATGTTGCCTTCTTGAGAATAAGGCCAATGTCATGGCACTGGTTCTTCAGAGTCCTTATTGCCTCCCTAGGACAAAATGATGTGAAGGGCAGGGATTTAATGGGCATGGTTGACAGTTGGACTTGATGACCTTAAAGGTCTTTTCCAACCTAAATGATTCTATGATTCTGTGATTTCCTACCCTCCAGATCATGAGTTCAGCAGGAGCCCTGCTCATTACTGCAGATAACAAGCAGGTGTGGGAAAAGCCATCACTGTCCTCCTGCCTCCAGCTCCCAAGGCAGCAAGTTCAGCCAACTTGCCAGTTGCTTCTCCTCAGAGCAGACAGCAGTTGCCACTGTGTGCCGTTCCGTCAGAGCCAGGGACCAGTCCCTGGGGGGGGTGGCTGGGGGAATGCAGACTGCAGCCTCCAGCCCTGAGCGTAACTAAGACTCGGGGGTCATCCTTCAGGAGAGCTGAGGAGGAGTGAAGGTACTCTGAAGTTTGCAGAGCTACAGTTCTGGTACTTCATCCTCTCAGCTTAAAGCCTCTGAGTTTGGGACTCTGGGTAACACGTGGCTCTTGCAGTTGCCTGACCACATTTTCCTTGCTCTTGCTCCCACAACAGCTTCAGCAGAGGTCAGCAGAGAATTTGATATCTGATACAACTGTGGCTGTTTACCGAATTCTAATTCGAAAGTATTAGGGTTTTTATTTCTATTTGGTTTTCTTTTCATCAACTCATCTGTCTAGGATCTCTGTTTCTGGAAAGAGGCAGAGTGAAGAATTTAGTCTAATACACCATTTAAATTCCATAAACAAGACAGAAATCTAGTAGCAGGCAGAGAATATATATTGCAGCAATAAAACTTCTCTGAAAGAATTGCAGCAGCAGCTAGTGAATGCTAATAAGAGTTTCTTTGCCTGTGAAGTAACATTTACAGGCCTAGGTTGGCTTGATTTTCATTTAATAAAAACACTACATTAATATAATTGTGATTATATTGTGAAGAGGAAACACTTAGAAAACTTTTTGATTCTCTTCATTAATTACTTCTCTCTGTAGCAGTGCAGTACCACTGCAACTGAAGGGATAAAAGGAGGAGAGTGACTGATACTGAGTTTCATTTTTAAAGGACGATGTGCATTTTTAATTGGGTTTAATATATACACGGTCAGGTAAAAGATGGGCTAAAAATATTTCTGAATAGAAAAAATTAATTGCAAACCACTGCCTTCTGATCAGGCCTATCCCAAACCCTACACAGACCACTGACAAGGTGCAGATTAACTGACTTGCTAATTGTACAGGGCAGTCTGAGATGCTGAGAGAAGTGACTTGAGATGGACAGTGCTATCTAGTCTTTGTATCTTGGCCTGGTTTTCAGCTAGCATTCAGTTTTCAGAGCTGGGATCTAAAAATTGCATTCAAGAACAGGATTTTTAATCTCTGTGAGTTCACAATCTATAGGTTTCTTCCGAGCAATGTCAGCTCCTGCCTGGGGCTCCAGAGACTCACAAAGGCTAGGATCTAGGGCCAAACCCACCTGCAAATTTAGGGATAGACAGAATTCTAGTCTCACTTTTCAGCTACACAGTGAATCAAGTCATAGCAAAGATCAAGTAGAAACTGGAGAGCTAGCTCTGAAAGCAAAACACGTAGAAAAAACGAAAGGAAAAAAGAAAGTGCTTCTGTATGTGAGAAATGCTTTTCCTTATACTCTTAGAGCATTTTGTCGCTGAGGAGATGTGGTGTACAGCACAGGAAATCCTCAACGATATAGTTAAGGTGATCAGAATCTAGATGTACAAGATTCACTGACTTGGTTGGTGGACGAGGGCTGTACAGACAGACATATCATTTGCTTTTACCATTTTAAACCACTTCTGGAATTGTCCTATCAGTCTCATGCGACTGCATACTGCAAGTGGAAATTGCAGCCCTGTGTGGGCAAGGAGGGCAAAAGCTGGCCTGGATGCTCTGCTGCTGCCTTACACACCTCCCTGTCTGTAGCAGGCTGCAGCTTCACGTTGGCATGAGTCTAAGCTATGCACTGGATCACAGCAACATCATCTACCTTCAGCCATAGGTATCTACCAGAATTTCTAAGTTGTTGGTGTCTTGAAAACAAGAAAACACAAATAAGTTCCTCAGGAAACAGAACTAAGCATATGTCAGCAATTCACAGTGATAACGTAAAATAACTGAGTGTTGCATTCTAATGCTCCAACCTTATTCAGAAACAGAAGTTATGAAAAAAAAGGTATTAAAAGCATAATTAATATGAGGAACTTAACGTTTACTTGAATTAGAGTGTCTGAGTGTATTGACACTACATGCCTTGCTCCAATTAAAGTCAATAGCAGTAGCCTACCAAAATGATTTGCCTTCTCTTTATTTTATATTTCAAGTTGTTGATGTATATAGTATTAATTGTGGTAAGTAAGTTAGCTAATCCATGTGAAAAGACTGCTTCCCTTTGGTTCCCTATCTGCCTGCCTACTGGCAGTTTCATGCTTAATCTACTGCTTCATTTTTTACCTCTCTCTTGCCAGCAATTATATTTCATTGGTGACTGTTGTAGTATAGAGTTGGAGGTGAGGGCTGCTGCTTTACCTGGGAAGCAATATTTCATACTGTATATCACTTCTCAATGTATAGAATCTGGAAAACTAGTAATTTCTCATTTCATTTCCAGCATAATTTACTATGCTGAAGGAATAGTGCTGTCAGCTTCTGTTGAGAGTGGTATGTGGTATGTTTTGTATCTAAAGGCTTCCCTTGCTTTTGTGTCCTCTCTCAGGTAAGGCAAATACACATTACATTTCCAAAACAACTATGTAGTTCTTGGTCACCTCATTTTATAGCTTTGCCAAAGGAGCAATGACTTACTGTTTTCCAGAAAAAAAATGTAAGCACAGAAGCGACATAACTGGGATCTGTGCAAATCCACAGTTTGTTTTTTTTTTTTTAAGTCACTGAAACATAGCACCTAAAATGAATGTCTGCACAAAATTTTCTCACTTTCTCCCTTTGGCAGCAAACTTAAAACTACTGATTGCCACAGATAATAGTAACTGGTATGATACATGGTGTTGACACCATATAATACATGTCTATGTCAAAGTAAGCTAAAGTGCTGTTGTTCAAGATATGGACTGTGTTAGTAGAAGGCTTCATAGTTGATAGGAAGATCTTTACAATTAAGGAGCAAAACTTACAGTTAAACTTGTGAAATTAGTGGATAAAAAAATTATCCAAGATTGGATCCCAGTTCCAAGATTGCTCTGGGTTTGTTATAACAGCTGATAGATGCAATGATGCTGAAATCTTGCAAAATTACCACTTTCTGACCTGAAGATCGGCTAAACAGAGTCCTTTGTGAATCAGAAGTGACAGTCTGCAAAGATTTTCTAACTAAATAATATATGGAAAAGTGTTTGTATGTACTGTGTTTATGACATATTGATCAGCACTTCTGTTTAGAGACAAGGGATGTCCATTGGCACTAGAAGTCTATTTTATTTAGAACAGGTTTTCATCACCCTTCTCTTCCCCCCTCCAGCAACTGGAACCATACTTGGAAATCTGTAATTGTTTCAGCCTAAGCCAGGTTTTGTGTAATTTTCTAGGCTTAGGACCCTGGTCAAAACCAAGTAAACTGCTGAATTATGTATGTATTTGTGATAACAAGGTATTTACCCACAAGCTCCCTTGCTGCAAACTGAACATCTCAGAATCCAGTCAGCAGTTCGGCAAGGTGTGACGTTATGTGAAGCCTTGTGCACACAATACACGAGGCAGCAGGCGGTGGCTGTTAAACAGTGTTTACATCTTTGAGACCTGATTTAGTAGCTACACTGGCACCCTGCACACTCCTAAAGGGGAAGGTGTCTCTGTTTCTTTGGTAGCTGACATATTTCAGTGTATTTTGTGATATTTTCCGGTCCATGGAAACCCATCCCTTGCTGCAGAATGTGTCCTTATCAGCCTGAGTGATCCAAGCCTCCAGGATTTTGCTCACTGTCCATCCTGTTCAAGGAAGCATTTCAGATAAGAGCAGGACTGAGGCCTGGGAACTTGCCATCACACTCATTTTCCAGGAGAAAATTCACTTGCCATAAAATTAAAACATCCCAGCTGAAGATGTAACAGAGATTGCTCCCAATCCACCCTCCCTGTTGGACTGGCAGCACATGCAGGCTTCCTGGCTTCTTGGCTTCTTTGGAGCCTTTCAGGCAATTTTCTCTTACTGGGGTACTGGGAACTGACCCAGGACTAACATGTTCCCTGACCCTGGAGTATTTTGGGAAGCCTCACATTTCTGGTTCACTGCTGTGGTTTCAGAGAATTTGAAGGCTCTTGAAAACATTTTGAAACACTGAAACAAAGTGAGGTTTTGATGGTTGCAAATTTTAGAATTTTAATTTCTTGTATATTTTTCTTTCCAAATTTATATAGGAAGAAATATTCAACATTTCCATTCTCTAGCTGTCTTTAGTCTCTACCATAATTGTTCCTCTATATGTTTTATGTAGGCAAGATAGCCTTCTATCATTAGACCTTTAACACCTAGAAGCAGTTGCTCAAGCCCAGATAGGAGAAGTTGTACGTAAAAAAAAATATCTGTCTTTCTGCGTCCTGGTGTGCTGGTTTTGACTGGGATAGAGTTAATTTTCTTCATAGTAGCTAGTGTGGGGCTATGTTTTGGATTTGTGCTGGAAACAGTGTTGATAGCACAGGGATGTTTTTGTTACTGCTGAGCAGTGCTTACCCAGAGCCAAGGGTAAGCCAAGGGTAAGCCAAGGTAAGAGCTTCTCACCCCACCCCACCAGCGAGGAGCCGGGGGGGGGCACAAGGAGTTGGGAGGGGACACAGCCGGGACAGCTGACCCCAACTGACCCAAGGGATATCCCAGACCATAGGACATCATTCTCAGCACATAAAGCTGGGGGAAGAAGGAGGAAGGCGGGACATTGGGACCGATGGAGTTTGTCTTCCCAAGTCACCGTCAGGCGTGATGGAGCCCTGCTTTCCTGGAGATGGCTGAACACCTGCCTGCCCATGGGAAGTGCTGAATGAATTCCTCAGTTTGCTTTGCTCGCACGCAAGGCTTTTGTTTTCCCCGTTAAACTGTCTTTATCTCAGCCCACGAGTTTTCTCACTTTTACTTTTCCGATTCTCTCCCCCATCCCACTGTTGGGGGAGTGAGTGAGTGGCTGTGTGCTGCTTAGTTGCCAGCTGAGGTTAAACCGTATACACCATAATTGTTCCTCTATATGTTTTATATAGACCAGATAACTTTCTATCATTAGATCACACCTAGAAGCAGTTGTTCAAGCCCAGATAGTAGAAGTTGTACATATTAAAAAAATCTGTCTTTCTGTGCCCTGGTCACTTCTGAAACAGGACATAGCCAGTCAGTGCATTAAGGCTCCCCAAACTGAGAGAGAGTATCTTAAAAAAATGTGTCTTCAGTTTCACCTTCATCAAACAATTTTTCTCTTAATGCTACCTCTCTCCTGGGTAAGTTATTCTGTGCAGATGAGTATTAACCTAATCTTTAGAATTTTTCATGAAAAGAACAAATTTTTAAAGTCACCTCTTGCTTAGTGATCTCAGTTTTAGCAATACCATGGTTCCCACTACAGAAATTGCCTGATGAACTGTTATTGATTTTATAACATCTGTGGGAGGGTGGCTAATCTTTAGCTACCTGGAAATCACTTGACTTAGTCTCCCAGGACTTTGGTAGCTCTTATGGTCTCCTTTGGTGGTATTTGTGTGCCAGGATGTAGGAGACACCCACTAAGGCATCCTCATAGCCTTGTATTATCCTTTTTGCAGTGAGAGTGAGCCATGTATCTGTGTGGAGGAAGATGCATGGTGCCTCTCACTCCTCTTCCTCATGCAAAGTGAGTTGCTGCTTCTTCCTCCTGAAGCCAGGAAGCCTCTGGAGGCAGTGTCATGGCAGAGACATTTCTCAGGCTTTGCCAAAGTTGTAGTACTATGTTTCCTCCAAATCTCTTAGACGTTAATTAACATATTGCCTTTCTGCTAGTGCTGCCATTATTTGTATAGAAAATGAATGTTGTATTCAAGCATCCATAGTACCCATATGCCCACCCAAGACTGTGAGAACTCTCCCAAATATATGATAAATAATAAATAAGGACGACCCCAGGAAGCACTGAAAATTGTGCTCGGCTTTCCTCTCCCAGCTGTGTATCAGTAACCCCTACTGTGAGCAAGGCATATAACTCTGGCCTGCTTTGCTCTCAAAACACTGAGGCACACAACAGCAAAAGTCATTCCAGGTAGCCGGACTCTTACAGACATCCTGATGTCCATGTCTTCCCAGTGGGAGCACTGGTCCCTCTTCAGCCATTACAGAAGTATGATAAGGCAATTTAAAGTAGATTTTCTTATAGGCATAAACTAAGTTTGTATCAAGCACAGCTCTCCGCTGTTTGGTGTGTCAGCAGTTTGTTGTGGTGATTATAGTATTGTCCCCTTCACTTCCCTATTAAGCTGGTGTAACGTAGCCTTGATTACTGCAAGAAATGTCCTTTTGCTTGATGGTGCAATTAAGACCAAGATTCATTGCTGGGTAGATTTGGCCTTTTCTGTCAGTGTCTGTGATTTGTACTAGTCATGCTTTCCACTCTTTGTGATGTCCTGGTCCCATGAAAAGATATAGCCTGTAGCATTTAGAGAACCAGACTGGAACCTGTGTTTCTTATATGTGAAAAACAAGATAACCCAGCTATTACTTCTTCTTTGCAGGAGACAGGGGAATGGCAATATAAACTGCACGTCTTAACAGCCAGAAATCTCCTTTTTGCACATGTGCATTATGGAGGCACAGAGCTTAGTTGAGGGTGAAGGGGCATTCCCTGACCCGTTTTGCACTTCCAGATGTGTTTCTGCTGTGGTCGGTGTGGTTTAAGTGAATCCCAAAATGGGATCTCAACTCAGCCCCTGACCATGCAACATCACCCCATTCCCCAGCTCTTGTCCTGTGAATATTCAGATGCTGTGGCAGTAAATACATTGTGAGTAATTCGGTAGATGAATGGTAAGGCAGTAACCAAATTGCTGCAGTAATATGTATACTATTTTCAAAGCATTCTGAATGGTCTATTAGATGTAAAATTAGATTAGAGAGAGCAATTAAAATGGTAAACCTGTAAGAAAGAGTTATACATTGTTGCTTTAAAACTAGAATTGACCACTTGAACAGTACATATCGGCCACACCTCTTGCCTTTTATTGAGCCTAGAGGAATTTAAAAAATATTTCATTAGCATTACACCTGATAGACTCTTTCCATTAAACAAAGTGAAGCAAGTATAATGCAACACAGCTAGTAGCATTGTAGTAGTGTGAATGCTAAAATATATAAGGTGCTTCAGCTGGGGTCCCATTGTGCCCAGTATTCATATTTTGAAAAGGTTTGGAAGCTTCTCATTAAAGATAATGAGAGTTGCCAGTGTCCAGCAGCTCATGAAATGAAGGACTGAGTCCAAGTTATTTCGGTTATATCTTGTAAATGGATTTCTGTTGTCTTTTACACAGACTTCCAGTAAATAAACTAATACTTGTTAACCAGACCTCTGATACTATGAGCCATTCGGCTGAATAAACTCAAAGGTGTTTTGAATAATACAAGAAATATGACTATATTTACTATGAATATGCTATAATTTATATAGGGTAGAGTTAAGATCTTTTTAAGTTTACTGGATGAGAATGGCTTTTATCTCAGTATTAATGGCTTTTATACATAATTTCATCTGAACATTTAATCTAAATTAGCTGTCTTCTGAGGTGATTACATTGCTTAAATTTTTTTTTTCTTTCAACTGGACCATGCATTTCCCAGCAGCTTAGTTTGCTGATATTTGATTTGTGGTGATACAGACCATATACAAGCTGGCTTGTTGTTTTTAATGAACTGGATGTGTTGTATAATAGAATTGCTAGGTTTGTGTTAAATTACAGCTTTGGGACTCATTACTGTGAGATGTTATCTACTTTGAACTGGCTTATTTTATCACAAAGAAAGAAATTGAATTTGCTTAAGATGGCAAATGCAGCAATGGATGGGTTGGTTGGTGAGTGTTTTGGGGCACCCTATTGAGCTGATATATATTTTATCTGATCTAATTCACATTCTGCCCAGAAGATGCATACATCCACACATAAGTCAGAGTCCATATAAAAAAGCCGAAAGCAAACAACAAGCACAATATATTGTTGAATGGATAAATGGTGCTCTTTAGCCATGGGTCTTTGACCATTTCAACCGTAAATTCATGAGAACTTTCCTCAGGGCATTTTGTTACAATTTTCAGTAATGTGCATACAGAAGATATGATGCATTTCTTCCTGCACATATTTAGCTTCTGCATGCAAATATTTCAGCACATACACAGAAGCAGTTATCAGGCATTGAAGTTTTAAGTGTGTGCTGCAGGATAAATTGTGTAAAAGCCAAAAAATTATGTTTCCTTTGACAGTTGCAGGTTTGGAAGATGAAACCTCTGTGTGTCATTCTTGGCATTTCTTTTGCTTCAAAAAACATGTTGAGCTTTCAGCCTAATATAATGATGATATATGGGAAAATTAAATAATTTTGTTTACTGAAATAATTTTAGCTGCTCTGTGCAACAATGTGTAAAAACACTGCTGTGCATTGACAGAAACTATAGACACATTTCTAACACTTCTGCTCGAACAGTTTAAATCAATGAAAAAGGGGTTCAATTCACAGGTGATTTTAAGAAAATGCTGAAGGAACGTAAATTGATTATAAACTGGTGTGGTGTATGCTTTCATTTGGCTTCTACTTAGCTACCTGATACAACAGTGCCAGCTTCTATGTTAGGCATATGATATGTTAACATATAATAAATATTTTAAGTATGAACAAATTCTGCAGCAATCTAAGTTAGTAAGAGCATTGCTGAGATGTGTTTGCCCCCAGTCTTTCAGCCTCTAACAGAGTCTAAAGCAGTGTAAGGAGCAGTACCCAAAAGGGTAGCAAACTGTTCAGCAAAGCAGGGGGAAGCAGACTTTCTCCAGTGATACAGCATCCCACCTCTGGCTTGCACCAGCTTACAGGAAGAGTGGTTCAGGCATGGAGTGTATTGCTCTAACAGTTCCCATAGGCAATAAATTCACATTGTTAAGGGCAGGAACTTGGGGCCCTCTAGGAAGCCAGAGTAAAGGCAACCTGCACAGAGGAAGAGCCAGGAGCTGAGAAGCCCAGAGGCAGCAGCTCCCATGAGTCAAGAGCAGAGTCCGTCTGCTTTGCGCTCTGGCTTTGGCCTCTGAGTCACAAGGCAGAAAACTTCCCCCAAGAAAGTCTTGGGGGCTTTTGCTACGCTGCAGAGGCAGCTGTCCCCAGAGCTCGCGTGTGGGTATCAATCCAGGCGAGTGACCTCAGCCGTCCCAGTGCAGGGGGGGCACTTTGGCACCTTCACATTCATTCCTGGCCATCAGAGCCGGTGCATCCCCCCAGTCCTTCAGCACACCGTGTAGGACACCAGCATTTTGCAGTGATGCCCGTACTGTGTAGGAGCTGATGGTATTCCCTTGGCCCACTCAATGCTGTGTATACACATCTATCCAGAGCACATGTCCTGGCTTCCGGTAGCACCGCCGTGGCAATTTCAATTTTTGTGTAGGGGTGTTTGAATCACTGCAGTTAAAGTCAGAGTTTTATGATAAATGAAGGGTTTTTGATAGCTATGGGGACTCAGATGTAAAATATCACATTAAAGGTTGTTCTTTGCAATGCAAGAAATACCCTCCCTCCAAAAGAAAGCCAATAAGCAACAATAAATATTTTTCTTTCAGAGTGGGCTTAGTAACTCATTTTAAATAATTCTTCTAAACTCTCTGTGATCCAGCATCACATGCTGTAGAGGGGGAAGAAATACTAGCTATTTGCTCTCTGCATTAATATTTAGGGTGGATTGTAATGCTGAAGCTGATATTGAACTCTGTGCAGTTAATTTGCTTTTGTTGAAATAACCTTTAAATTATCCTTCCCTTAAACAGGCTTTTTTTTTTTTTTTTTTGCATATTGATGAGTGGTCTGTCCCATTCATATCCAGTATGCTGTTTTATATCTTTTCTTACTTCATCTTGGCCACCATTATTTAATAGATAGGATAGTATACACCATATAACATGAATTTTTTTCCTTACTTTGCTTTCTGGCTTAAGAAAGTTCCATTTTTTGCATGACCTTGGTTCTGTAGGCCTTGATTTACACTACGTTAACAGCTTTATGGAGTCACTTTATAGTTTGCTTTATTGCAGAAAAACAGAACAGTTTTACTGATAGAATTTACTGTTCATTTTTTCCCCAATTGTTTTTGGCATATGTTCATGTTTTGGCTTTTACATCACTGTTAGTAGTAATTACCTTGCTTCCATTATTTTCCTTTAATAGAGGATAAATGAGCATGTGGTATTTTTCTTTAGTAGAGCCTATTTGAGATATCTCTTATGATGAGGAGAATACTGTAGGCATGATTAATAGCATCATCATTGTAACATAATTTAGTTAGAAGGACTTATACAACTGATAAAGTGTCATGCACTTATACTAAACTGCAGTCTAAGTGAACTGTATTTCAGGTTTTTATATCCTCATTTCTGTCTTCTGTAAAGATATTACTGTAAGATTCATACAAGCGTCTTTATAGTCTCCCACTATAAGCAGTGAAAGTGAAATCAGTTCTTCTTGCATGAAATATAGTTTCTATAAAAAATGAGTAATTATAATTCTGAAAAAGGAATAAATTAGTTCACTAAATACATTCAATCCAGACTGAAGTTGTGACTAGATGAGATCTTTTCTAGATTGAAATTTAGTTTAAAATAAAGAAATCTGTCCTTGAAAGATGAGAGAGAAATTAAGTATTTACAGCAGATAATGCCTACAAAAACATGCATTATAAGTAGTTCATGGACCTCACATATATAAATTAATCAAAGAAAATCAACATATAAGTCAGAGACTAATAAAGGACATTTTGTTGCTAATTAAAAACATCTGTCTTCATGTACTTGACCCAACTCCTTGGGCCAATTGAAAAATTGCATTTTAATTTCACCTCTGTGTGTTTTTACATGAAATTATCGGTTTTGACAAAATCTTTTCAAAACTTATTCACATAAAAAGAAGATTTTTCTTGGTTTTCACAGATTATTATTTTTCCTGGTGGAGCATTTTGTTTAGCTAAACTTTCTGTTTGAGCCTTGCATTTTGCAAGGATTTTCTATACTTAATTTCATCTTTCTTTATGGTTAAACCTACACAGCTGTTGAGCTCAGGCTGTCAGTCTAGCCTAAGCAGCTTGAGTGTCCTCTAGCAACTGCTCTACTGACCATACCCCAGTAGGTGAGCATGCTGGCATGGGGCCCTGCCACGTACAGCGACATCGTCTTTTCCACCAGTAAAGGGAAGCAAGCTTCGCACTTGGGTGCCTTTCCAACTCCCACCTTTAGAAACTCAAGATGAGTCCAGCACTACTTTTCCCCATCTCCATGAGCTGGCACTTCTTATTTTCTTATCACCCCATTCTCTGTTGCCAGTTTTGTCTAACTTAATTCCTTTCCCCTTTTATGTTATCAGACGGCTGCTTTGCCCTGCCTGGTATAGAGTCTGCTTGTTAAGAGTAAAATCATACATCTTTTCAAATAACTCTGTAATCCTAAGATTGCAGAGCACATGTCCTAGTCAGAGCAGTGGATCACCTTTTAGGAGTCATGAGTGTAATTTCCAATTCTTCGCTGAGTTGGTCATGCATTATTTTCCCTTTCCTTTTCTGTTCATGGTCTGCTGTATTTGCAGACACTAAACATTTCAGATGGAGTTGTTTTGCCCAGAGTGTAGCTGGGTGGAGCCTCAGTCTTTGTGGCAGCCCTTATGGGCAACAAAGATAGAGCAGTAAATAGAGTCTCCACAAAATTATTGATTCTCATTACAGATTCTCACTTTAGCACTCCAAGCAGGGTGCTTGTCCAGAAATATTTATTGTGCATATTAATTAGGGAAGGATGAACAAAAATGAAAAATAAAAGATCCATCACTTCAGTACTTCTTTTTATCTTACCTTTTATCTGGTTTGGTTCAGCTGAATAAACTGACAGCTCCCTCGTTTTTGTATTCTTATCTCTAAACAGGGGTGTGCACATCTGGCTCCACACTTCAGCCAGCAGAGCCACAGAGGGAGAAATAGTGATACTTCATCTGTTCTTGCTGCTGCTTGTACACCTTTGGCAGTTTCCTTGGCTTTATGCCAACTCCTTGTACTCTTATTTCTTGTATTGCCAAGGTGGAGAACAGAGTAAGTAGCTACTTGGTAAGTAAGTAAGTGCCTAGTTTCGACTTAACACATTGATTCACAGAAACAAGACTGTAGACCCAAATACTCATATAGGATATTATTTAATCATTTTGGTACAGAAGAAGCTCTGTAAAAGCTATGGTTCATACTATTTCATCAGCCTTCTACTGAAAAATAGAATGGGCTTAAAATTAAGATCCCCTTACATAATGGAAGTCATAATGAAGGGTATGGTTCATAAATTTCAGTTGTTAAATTGTCTCAGTGGGAAAGGTGACTTGACATTCCCATATTTTAAGGATTTAAAATCCACATTCAACAATAATGGTAAAGAGTTTAATTATCAGCTTATATTAAGACTTGAATACAAGGGACATTTCAGCTCTTCTCTATGTGAGCCATAAGCCTTTGACTGAAGGTTTCTCTTACATCCCAAGGCCCAAATTCTAAAGGTTTTTTTATTGGGTTCCTGTTTGTAAAAATTAAACCTTATGGATGCACTTAGCCTAAAAAATCAGAACCGACCTATGTAAAAAAGAAGATGAGAAACCTGATTTAATAATTTTTTTAATGTTCGCATTTACAAAAAATATTTTCCAGGAGCACATTTCATGTAAGGCCATTTGAGAGTATTTAAGGAGGTCACTTAATGGCCATTAGGCAAAGTAACCAGTAGTGCTCCTGTCAGAACAGGAGAACCTGTGCCTTTCCACTCCAAGATACAGCAACTCTTTGTGGTGCTTCGGAGCTCGGTGTATTAAAGGTGGAAACATCCATAATGGAGCAAATGTTGCAGTTGCCTGTTATTCAACACAAAACTGTTGTAGTTTATATTTATCTGTGCTGTCTAAGATTGAAGGTCCTACTATAGTAAAAAGTCCCTGTATGGCTCTTCCACTTTGGGGGATGGAGTCTGTGGTTTTCTCTAGGTTTGGAAAGCACCGATCACATCGTGGGTGCTATTGTAATATAAATAAATAGTAATGACAATAATAATAGTGTAACGTTGCAGGAAGTGATATTGTGTTTGTAACCACTGCTGAAACAGAGGTAGTGAATGATGATCATGTTTAGCCAGACTGCTGATGCAGGAATACAGAAACTGGAAAGATATCAACCAGCCTGATTTAAGACTTGGAGAGAGTACAGAGCTGTGAGATTGATAGCACAGAAAGGAATCTTTTGGTTGAGGTCCATGGCCTGCATCAGAGCTTTTGGAATTGATAGCACGCAGCACTATCAATCTCACAGCAGCAAATGGGACGACTATTCTCCATGAAGAATGGGCCATATTAAATATCCTGACATCCACTAGATTGAGAACTGCAAAATGAGTAAGGAAGAGTACATGTTTGTAGAGATAATACAGTGCTGATTCTTCATGTAGTTTGTTTTGGAGCAAAAAAGTCTCTGTGGCTATTCCAAGCTCAGCTCCTGGAAGCTGCAAGTCATGATGGAAATAATAATAATAATAAGCATAAAAATGCACAGAAAGTAGGGAATATGTAAGGGACAGCGACTACTTTAAAAAAAAAGTACCAAAAATAAACAACACAGCTTATTGTGATCTGTTTACTATTTTCCATTTGTGCTTCATTGGATATTTTGTATATTACATCCTGGCCATTTTCATGCTGCATCTTCTGTTTAGAAACTGGTGGCAAA
Organism: Aquila chrysaetos chrysaetos; assembly: GCF_900496995.4. NCBI lineage: Eukaryota > Metazoa > Chordata > Aves > Accipitriformes > Accipitridae > Aquila > Aquila chrysaetos. Next base: position 47,297,942 of record NC_044009.1, on the reverse strand, counting down.
ACTTCTTCGTTGTTGTTATCTTGTGTTTCAATTCTCCTTGTGTTATGAAGCTTGTGAAACTGAAAGCTAAGTCCAATTTAGGTAGACATGTCTTGCTTCAGGTCTATGGAGTTGCCTGCATGAATTGGCTTGCATTTATTATTTGATATTTTTATTTAATACAGCCATATATTCTCCTTCAAGAATCCTATCCTATATAACATTATTCCATCAGAAAAGTAAAATTTACTCACTCTAACATTTCAAGGGATGTGGAAATCGCTTCCTGTGTGGACACAGTAGCATTAGCAAATATTGTTGCAATACTACCGGATGCATTGCTAAATGAGTATAACTACCTCTTGTGTGAAATGATTCAGATGGTAGCAATCCACAGACAAAGCCATTAGAGGACACAACCTGAGCAGTAAACACTGTTGTTGCCTTCCAACAGTAGACAAATGGATGAATAGTATAGGATCACCCTTGAAATTTGGAGGTTATTTGCTCCTGTAAATCCTTAATATTTACTAAAGTGTTTAGATGCTCATAAACTTAGGGAAGAAGTATCAAACCTTTGTCAAACAAAATAATTTTTTAAAAGGTTAGTTCAGAAGTCTGTGAAAAAAATGACTTTTACCTAAATTTATCTTCTGTAGAGTCTGAAGGCAAATGGAAATGTTTATAGTAAGCAAGGAGTAGCCAGTTGCTCTTGCTGGAGGGAATTCCCAACTTTGAATAATGTGTTACTAGATTCTAATGTTCACGTGTGTCATCATTATTTATTTTCTCCCTTTTCATACTCTAACTTTTTTACCTATTTTTAGTAATTTCCTTAAGTCTTATTTTAGAATACTACAGAATTACTTATATTATAGATTTTCTGGGCTTGGCTTTGATGGCATGACTCTTAAATCCTTTTGGAAAGTAAGAGGGACTTAAAACATGGTGCACCTCAATCAGGGAAAGTTCTCATTTCCAGTGATTCAGGGCAGTGCTAAAATAAAAGGATGGTAAGCTGTAAAGACCATATCTTTTACCTGAAAAATCAGTACTTCCAGCGTGAGTCATAAGCATTCTAGGTCATGCTAAATAAATTAGTTTATTTTTGAGGCTTACTGTATTATATATACTGAGTTTTGGTAGGAAAAAGTATTCTTAAAAGTATTCAATTTTAAATGTGTGTTTTTGCAAACATTTGAATGAATGTTATAGGCTTGCTTACTGTAATGTACTAACAAAAACCAAAATACAGTTAGATGTAATTTTAACCATGCACGTGTCCATGAAATATTTGTGAGTGTCTCTCTCAGGGAAAAGTACCTGGGGATGACTAACTGCTGGTCTAGCAGTTCAATGAGAAAAATAAACTGTCGCTGTCCTGGTCATTAAGGAAGGTATGGAGGTAATTGTATTTAGAGGCTTAGAAGACTTTTCATAATAGTCCAAAAGGGATTTTGAAGTCAAAGGTGAAAATTAAAGTTAGCTGAAGTAGTTCTAGTGCTTGTGTGTCACAAACTCAGACTTCGTAAGGAATGTTGGAGGGAGGTTTTTGCTGAAACACAAATGTTACATTAGTGTCAGATTGTGACACATTGAAATGATAGACCTGTGCAGAGGAAGGCTGCAGCTGGCATCAGCAGAATGTGCCCCTTAATTATAAGCTGAATCTCCAAGTAGTAATGCTAACATCAACTGAGTGTATAAAGAAAAAAATCCCATGTGTACAGTATAGCTTGTTTGGGAAGACATCTAGATTATGGGACCTACCAATGACAAATGAAACTCAGTCCAGGTGAATGAATAAACAATAAAAACAAAAGCTGCTCATAAACTGGAAATGTGCTGATATCTAGACAAATAAAGCAATCTGGGTATTTCTACATTAAAATAATCCCTAAAGTATTCATCCCAATGTGTACTGGCAATGAAAAACAAATCAAGTAGTAGAGTGAATTGAATTACTAGTCTTATGCAGTATAAATCAAAAGGAGATCCAAGCATTTTTATTACTCTATATGGTAGAGTTGGCCATTACTTAGAGTACTGTTTATATTACTACACACATCAAAGTAGGGAAGTTAAAATTGCTAGAGAAGGTGGATCACAAAACAACCTGGAACAAGAAAAGTGTTAATCTAATCATTAACAGAGAAAAATAGAATGACTGTTCAAATTAACAACAGCCAAAGGGAAAAGAGCAAAGAAGAATTGAATTAATTCTAGGATCTTCTGGTCAGTGAAGGAAATTTGGGACTGAAAATAGAGGAGGAAAATGGAAAACCAAGAGGATGATTAGGCAAAATTCCAGATTCAAACAAAATGCACATTTAAAGATATGTGTTATTCCAGTCAGTGGTAAGCTAATGGAAGTGGCATTACCTGGAGTTCTCATGCATGCCCAAAACATATCAAAGATGGGGATACTTACTGGATGAGCCTGTGATCTGGATGCTAGGCAGCAATGTATGAGCATAGTGTTGACTCCAACATGAGTGTTATTAGAGAGCTGATACTCTTCAGATCTCAAACACCAACAGTGATACTGCAAGAGTTATGAATGAATGAAATTAGGAAAGGGTAATTTGTGAAATTAATGCTGATGATGTCTTTAATATAAAATTCTACTTCTGCCTCTTGGATTTCTTCATAGCATTACCCAACTTTACACCATATGTTCGCACAGTCCTAGAAATTAGAGGTGGTTGAACTTGGTTCTACCAAGAATAGTGATGGGTGTTGAGCTGGATCTGCTGCCTGCTGCAGCCTTCCTTGCATATAATTCTGGAGGTCACTGGGCTGCTGATAAAAAAGAAGGCAACTCAGTAAATAGCTGAAAAGGCCAACACAGAAAGGGTTAAGGGCAAAGTAAGTCACCCTGCTAAATATCACCTGGTAGGGACAAACCTGGGTAGCTGCTGGAGAGGTTAATTGTGGCTGTCAAGCCAGTTAGAGATCTTAGAGTGTGAACAGAAGTGTGGCTTAAAATGAACTGGTGCTCCCTTGCAAGGTCAATCAGAGCACAGAGACCCTTCCAGTACCACCATCAAGCTTTGTTGTCCCACAGCGGCCTTCGTAGAAAGGTGTTCACACAGGTGGCCTGTGAGAGCGGGTGAAGCTCAGGAATGAGGGTAAGACTACAGACCGACTGAAAAGGCGTTGTGGTATGATTGTTCCACAGTGTGCCTTGGTGAGCCTATCTCAGGCACAGCCATTGTCTTCACGCTGGTGCCACTGGTTGCATAGTAAACAGTACAGAGTACTTTAAGACCCATTCAACTCTCTAATTTTAAACTGGCAGGTGGCCTCTTCCTTAAGTCTTCAGGCATCCACTGTTTTGGCTTTTTCTCTTTTAGCTTTGTGCCCAAGGGAGGGCTAGCTGATATAGTTTGCTGATAGTAACTTGCCTCAGGACTGCTGAGTTTGCCTTTTTGAAGTTATAACCTCCGATTTAGGAATTTGTGGACTAAAATAGCTCATCAAAGTATGCAGATGGGAAAGAGATTACCCTCCCTTTCCACTACATAGAATGAATTGAAATTTGTGGACTCTCCAGTTATTGAGTTTTCTTTTTTATGGAAGCATTTGGCTTATATACTTCTGTTAGAACTAGAATGAATTTTAAACATGTTTCTACTGAGCGTAATTAAACATATTAGAGCCTCAATGAATTGTATTGTCCTATGCCAAACTAAAGACTGCAAGGAATAAAAGGAATTAAAATGGATGTCAGAGTGAAACGAAATTAACATTGAACACCTCCATCAAGATCAATAAAAAATTTGTTGTTGTTCAGTGTATTTAACAATATTCTGGAGATGTAAAATGAAGTGTCTCATTCATTAAAATTAAAACATTGAAATACTGCTAGGAGATCACAGGTAATACAGCTACCTGAGAATATATCACAATTCTAGCAGCAAGCTGATAATTAAACCTTTGTCTCAAGTGAGAGACCTCTTGCATGTAATAGGATACTGGAACTTGTGTAGGTGAAATGATAAATGGAAGCAGATATTTTAATTCCTTATTTTTAGACACTTTGGTAAAGAAACCAACATTAAAGCTCAATTCAGTGTATTGCTTTTTATTCCCAAAACTAATATCTGTTGTTTTTTGCATCAGTAAACACATTAATCAGAAGGAGAAAAATAGAAAACATTATTCAATGATCCAATAAAATTCTATAATATGAAACTAGTAATGAATAAAAATTGATAGATGAATGAGAACAGCGATATCAGATAAAAAACATAGCCTTCCAATACACTGCTTATAGTGTTTGAATGAGTTTCAGAATTTAAGTATGAAAAATTATTCTAACCTATCCTATTTTTAAGGGTCCTCTGAGCTCTTACGATATAAATTTATAGCATAGTACTTAAATATTGAATGGTTCTATACTTTTTTCTGACATGAGGGGGAACCCCTAATTAAAACAACACACCACACATCTGGGAGAAGTAAGTGAATTTTTCCCCACCTTTGTTAAAGATTCTAGGGATGCTTTCGCAGCACAATATAACCCAAATTATTACATTAAATATTATTTCTCATTGTAAAGGTGTTACTGTCCTCTTCTACTTCTTCTCATGTACTTTGCTCACTTGATTTTGATGCCTGTTCTCCTTATGTATTTTCATTCCCCATAAACTCATAAGGTGTTAACGGGAGTTTTTGATTTTTGGGGGGTGATTTGCCAAACTTTTTTGTTTGCCTAAATTGCTTCAAGTTTTAATGAAAATGGAATTGCAACAAGAAACCAGAACGCTCCTGATTTAAAACAATTAAAACTAGTACCTAATTTGCATTTCTTTTTCAGAAAAACTGATGCTAACTGCATGTTGTCAAGCTGTGCTACAGGCTTGGATGTTACTGTGCTAGAAGTGTGTGTTTCCTTAGACTTATACCTAGGTGTTTTTCCATGTGTCCACCTGTCTGCTATTAGACAATAATATTTTAGTCTAATCCTCTGGAAAAAAAGTCTGATGCAGTCATACTGTTTCCGTGCACACCTGCTAACAACTTTTGAATATGTTGTCCAATCAAAGCTGACAAAAAATCAGTGATTACTCCTAGATGTTTTGTGAAAATAGGTGGCTAAGTAAAGAAGAGAGACCAAATCATTCTGAAAAGGCATTTGTCTATAGGACATTGAAATGCTTGCACAGGATCATCTAACTGTCCCAGTTAAAGAAGACTTTCTGAGTAAATCCAAAATAAAAATCCACACACAGTCAGGATTTCTTTATTCTGATGACAATGATGCATTTTGTGTACATAGAGTATTATATTGGATTTTTCTTTGCATTTACCTCTGTGCACATCTAACAACATGCAATCTTTATATTCAAACAAAAAAGACGTCATGGTGTGCTAGGTAGGATAAAATCTGTCCTATAAGACAGTCATAAACTAAAATTTATTTTCCATGTTCTGAGTTAAAATAACAACAAAACCCTCTTTAAATCAAATCATCTCACTTTGCTTTAAATTAAAGATACTGACCCAGATCCTCCAGCTTCTGTAAAATCTGACATGCCCTCCCCTTAAGCAGGTTATTTTAAATTATGACAAGTATTTGGTAAAGACGAATTTTTAGACTACTGGAGCGTAAGATGTTCTGGTGGATTTTGACACCAACACATGTTCTCCTAAAACTATACTAATCCTGAAAAGCTGATGCAATGAATTTACGCTTCCTAGAAAAAGCAAATGGAAAGTTTCTGTTTTCAGTGTTACTCCATTGACTTCTATGGATTTTCTGTTGATTTATGTGAGTATGAATGAAATCAGAAAAGGCCCAGTAGAATATGTTGTGGTTTACACAAAAAGGATTTATTGCAAGAATTCATCAAAAGAATTTTTCAACATAATTTATAGAACTGTTTACTGACTACAGCTGACCTTCAAAATTGCTATTAAATATTCACTCTAAGGACTGCTCTGTATATTTAACTAAAAGCTCAGTTTAGAAAGGTTGCCAGTACATTTCTACTTAGTGTCTATGTTTTCCTCCCAGTTTCAGTGAAAGACAAAAATTAATAGCTAGAAAATACACATCTTTTCCACTTAGAATTGACAAGAGATGCAATAATTTTTAATGAACAGTCTTATGCTACGACTCTAAATGTCCACCGAAATCAATGTGCTGGATGGGGCAATATTTTATTCTTCCCTGTTTCCATGATGTGTCCTCATAATCATCATGTCTCTGAGAATTTGTCCTGACCACATTTATTGAAGTATATTAGATACTGTTAGTTTGTGCACCAATTGTGAGATTGAGGTCCACACCTTCTTGTGTGTGCTACAGTAGAATACCTTCTCTGCAATTTTATTAGGAAAAAAGTTTCCTTTAACCATATTCTAGTTAGGATATGATACTGCAGTGCTTTTGCAGGGTAGAAACACCCTTTGAAAAAATGCTAGAATGTGTTAGCTAATCCTTTTCAATGATGCATTTTTACAGCCTAATCAAGATAAACCCCAGGAGGGAAAGAGAGGTTTGCGAGATGGATCTGTGCCCCGTGTGGTTTTTCAAATGGATTAAAAGTCCATTTTATTAACAGAGTGCAGTGTAGTATGAAATAAACCTGAAAGCATATGGTTTTGCCCTGCCAGAGAGCCATAGGTTGAAGTTCTGCTGTGATTTTCCCAGTCCCAACCTCCCTCTGCCAGGAAGCTTCAACAGCATTGGGCCAACAGCTGGACCTCACTGCTCCTGTTGTTTTGAGGCTACAGCGGTGGCAGTCAGTTGGATGGGACAGTGGTGCCAAACTGACTGAGCCAAGCTGATTATCCAAAGCTGGATGGGGTGAGGTTGGGAGTGCTTCGCTGGAGGTGGCACATGGTTTTGGGTGGGCCTGAGTCGTTGCAGACTGGCAGGGGAGTGTCCCCTAGGTTGTGCTGTGAGAGGGCAGGATGCAAGGTGGTATTTATGGTCTGCATGGCAAGAGCCCGCTCCAGGCTGTGCATGGGCATCACGCTGTGCTGTTGGAGTCATCTTGCTTCCCGGCAAGGACAATCTGATCCTGCATCTGCTGCCAAAGGTTTGGCCAGGCATGGCCTTATATGCCTGTGGGCAAAGAGAAATGATGTTCCCCATGTGCCACTTCCACACTATGGGCAGCATATAGCTGCAGCTGAGGTGCTTGTGTTTTAGGCAATGTTTCCAGCTCGAGTGACCGTTTCCTGTCTCTGCTGAAAAAAGACGAGCTGGCTTGGTGATTTGGTGTTCTTCAAGGCCGCCTCTGTGATCACTGTGCATAGTTCTTGAGTGGGGTGTGCCAGTTATTTTTAAATTAAATTTTATTAGGGGAAAATTTTCATACACCTTCTTCCCCATTAATAGAATAGCTTTCTCTCTTGAAGAAAAAAAACAGTTTGATCTGAAGAGCTGCAAGTGCATGTGCAAGCTAAAGGCAAGTTCTGTTTGATCTACCAGGGTCCTGCGACTATTTCTGGTGCTCAGCCTTTTTCTTGAGCCTCTGCCCTTTTCCCTACAGCTGCCAGGGCCATGAGGGATAAGTTTTGCTTTCTTTAAGTTGAAGTACTGTAGCATGGCTTACACAAAAGGCAGCCAACACCATCTTCTACCCAGACCAGGGGAATGCTGACGTGGATATCCATTCAAGCTGTTCAAAACATTCTTGCCCGTGTTGCAAACTGAGCCCAAGATTCCCTCACATGCACTACATAAAATATCCCACATAGTTCCCTGGATTTCTGTTGTATTTCTTAATACTTCCTCCAAGAGCTTCAAAAACGTTTTAAATTAAGTCAGTTGCAGCTGCTCTGTCAGGAATTCACTAAGCACTGCAGCCACTGAAGCAATTAAAAAAATTGCACAGAAGGTAATTAAAAGCCTTACTGGTTCTTGCTATTAGACTGACATTTTAAATGCCTCTAGATGTTTTATTGTGCCAATAACCTATTTCCCTAGTCGAAAAGAAATACAACTGACATCAGTAATTTACTAAAGTATTCTACAGGTATCATAACGTTCCAACTAGAAATCTCTATTAAATCACTGTGGTTTTCTGTTCTGCGCAGCCCTTGCCGCACAACTTAATGAAACAGTGGTTATTTGTTAATGGGTATTAGAGCTTAGTCTCTCATTCTTACTCCCTACAATGAGCTGTGTAATATTTGTATTACTTGTACACAAAGAGATGCTTTCTGGTTATCATGAGCATGTGGGCTGGAGGGAGTCAGGCAGAGATTCTCTTTCTTCTGTACAACAATAGAGCGGAAGTCCTGGTTTATTGTACAGGGCAATGCAAGTGGCCTTTCTCTGCCGCGACGAGCTTTACTGAGTAGGGCTGTACAATATGTGACTGGCTGCTGTCCACAAGGTCTGCGGGGACATAGCTGGGTTTCTCAGTGCACCTCCGTCCTCAAGTCTCGTGTTTGCAGACAGGCTAATAGAAAGAGGTCCCTCCTGGAGGCTTGAGTCACTCCCCACAGCTAGGAAAGTTAGACTGCCTTACTACATCCCTTCCCAAATCCCACGTGTGTCCAGAAGGGAAAGCTGGCAGGATACTAGGCAGTTTGCTAGCTTTCAATTCAAGGTCCAAGCAGAGACTTTAAAAGGATGCAGGGAAAATACTTTATTATAACATTTTTCCTGATAGCCTCAAAAATGTGAATGTGCTAATCCAATGACTTTTCAGTTGTCAAATGAACTACTATTATTCATCCCTGATAGGAAGTTATAGGAAAACCACATGACAGAGAGGAAGATAACTGGAGGTTGCTTAAAGTTTTTCCCATTGATTTGTTTTGTAGATCCCACTGGAACATAAAATCAAACCAGATTTCAAGTATATTACACCTAGCTGTAGAGCATACAGAAGGAAGACTATACCAAACTGCATTGTGTTATAGATGGTATAATGTCTTAAAGTTTGACAGAAATTATTCTGATGCATAAGCACGAGGAGCAGCATTAATGCTGAGCTTTCAACTTTTATTCTATTTTTTCTCTCCTGGGTTGCATTAATACTATGTAAACAGGGGTATTTTGGAAGGGATTTCAGCAATAAACAAACCCACACATATTTCTGTGACCCATGGGAAAGCCTACACAGGCTAGCTTACGTTGACCTCTGTGGTGTCTTTTGA